>NC_071389.1:121703168-122027752 GCF_022682495.2 Desmodus rotundus | reverse complement strand
CTTATTTTTTCCTTCTTAGCTTTTTCTACCACATATGGTGGTTTTTTGCTTATTGTCTCTTCCCACCTCTATTCTCTTTGAAATGTGAGGGTTTTTTTAGAGTAATGCCTTAATGTATTCACTTCTGTGCCCCCATTGCCTAGAACAGTACGTAGTAGATGCTTAATAAATATTTATTGAATCAGTAGATGTGTGAAAGCATTTTTTAAAGGTTTTATTTACTTATTTTAGACAGAGGGGAAGGGAGGGAGAAAGAGAGGGAGAGAAACAGCAATGTGTAGTTGCCTCTTGCACACCCCCTACTAGAGACATGACCTGGCCGGTAACTCACATACGTGCCCTGACCAGGAATCGAACCAGTGACCCTTTGGTTCACAGGCCAGCACACAATCCACTAAACCACACCAGCCAGGGCTGAAAGAATTTTTATTATTAAAAGTAATATACTACTAAGACACACTGCATTACAATGAGCTTTCACACAAACATTGTCTATGAAAACTGCTCAAAATTCTGTGAGCTGCTTCTCTGTGGTTTTTCCATTGACTTTGGAAAGATCTGTATTCCTGAGATGAAGAGAGATAAGGAGGCCCTTCTATTTCTCTTTCTTTGGCCAACATTGTACTGAGGAAAAGGAAAGAATAAGTGGGAACTATTTTCTTTTCCCCTGAGGGCAAAATGAGATTTTTATAGTGCATAGTTATTTGGTATGTAGAGGATGGCCCTTCAAATGGACTGGGCATCCTTTAAAACAAAGCCCAGAAAGGCTTCCTTTGCTATTGCTCTGCCATTGCCTTCACTGGAGTCTGTCCTTTTGTGTATAACTCCCAGTGACCTCCTGCTTCCAGTCCATTAAATAAGGAATAATAATACTGCCCCTACCTTCAGTGGTGGTGGGAGGCTTGAGTAATTAGTAAAAATTTATGAAACACTTTTGCATTGTCACATACAAGACACTGAAGGAGTATGGAGTGTTACTGTATTTTTAACATTCAGAAAGCTGAATATCAAAGTAATGACACTTTACAATTTTACAGGATCTGAAGTCTTTATAAACAAATGTAATTTTATATTCATTTTATTTTTAGAAAAACTGAGGCACAAGACAGCTTAAGCCTTTTGTCAGAGGTGGCTCTGCAAATCAATTGAATAGTCATGAATGGATGTTGTGTGAACACATGTGCAGAGAAAGACCACAGCGTGGCAAGCAGAGATGGCTCAGCCACCGTAACCACAGGCACAAACGACATCATGGCATCAAGAAGAAATAGCTTGTGGTAGGAAAGTTACTTGACCAAGAGCAAGGAGGCCATGATCCTTGCCCTGGCTTTCAGACCAACATGTGTGATATTAAGTAACTCATTTAATAAATATTTATTATGTGTCTCATAACCTATACAGATATGAGTATTACTTGTCCTTTTGCAGATATTGGTGGCGATGGAGAAGCATGAAGCCTAGGAGGAAGACCTGGCTTTCCTGGATCTTGACAGGGTCACTAAAGAGACATCTAGTTGGCTCTGGGAGCAAGAGTAGCTACCCACTTCTTGTGTGCTTCCTGGGAAGGGCCCACACAAACCTGGGAATCCCCAAGAACTTGGCGGTGAACAGCACTATTAGCTGAATTATTCCTGGCTCTGGGATTAGAGTTGTTGCTTGCCCTGGAAGCCAGATTGCTTTGTACTTTATCAAAGTGGTACTAATACCTTCACTACCAGCCATCAAGTGCAAAACGTCATGCTTTCCACCATTCTCTGGACTGGCTCTAACCGGGCAGTGAGCGATGATAAGGATATCACAGCCTGAACTGTGCCTGTGCAATGGGGACATAAATCCATAAACAAAGAAAGAACAGCAACAACTTAATTAAGGAGAGTCAGTTATTCAGAGGAAGAATAAATGACTCCCTTTGTGGTAGAATCAGTGGATGAGTCCAAAGACGACTTTAACAAATGAATAGTCACAATTAGATTACACGCCAAAAAAACCTTCCTACAGGTATGGAATTGGAGAGTCAGTGATGAGAAACAGGTTGCTTTTGTGAAGACCAAGTGGTACAAAATTCTAACAAAGAGCAAAGTGATACAAAGTGATGAATATCATTAAACAGATGATAAGAGCCTTAGAGAATATAGTCTGAAAACCTACCTATGAATGATAGGAGTTTTACAGGGAGAAAATGAATAGAGTAGTAATAAATAATTCAAGAAAAATGTACTGGGTTGAAGATCAACTTGAGTTGGTTGATTTGAAAACCCTCCTGAGAACCAAGAAGAATTAATTTATAAAGCCATGTTTCACAGCCTATCTCGGTGACATTTCAGCATTTCAAGAATAAAAAGGAAATCTTATAGGTTCCAGAGAGCGGTAACCGAAAAGAAAATGCAGCTTTCTAACACTGGAGGCTGGAAAACGGTGGGAGCACCCACATGACTGAGATGGTGCTGTCCAAGAATTACCTATTCAGCCAAGATGTCATCTGTCTAACCAAAGCAAAGACATTGCCAAACATTCAAGAATTCAGAGAGTATATTGCTTTATACTTATCTGAAAAATATGCCTAAATGAAAATCAAAAAAGAGCTCAAGAACTTAAGAAGAAAAAGTGCAATGGGATAGGTAGTAAGTTACAGATTCTATCTGTATCTATACCTATCTGTATCTGTATCATCATCTATATCTATATCTGTATCATCATCTATATCTATATCTATAATCTATATCTATCTATATCTATATACCTGTATTTTGTTGTGCATAATGTGCACCGACATTTTTGGCCCAAACTTGCAGGAAAAACATCTTTTGTTTTAATTTTTTAATTCAATGTACTTCTTTATTTATATTTGGATACTTGAGGGTTTTTTGTATTGTAAAGGAATTTTAGCATTTATTTTTGAACATATTATGTTACAAGAAATTTTATGTAACAAATAATTAGAAAACACAAGAACAGATACAAGGTATTTCAGGTACTGCCCATGTATAAATGCACATACTTATTTGTTCCTCAAAAATTTGGGCAAGAAGTGCACATTATACACAGCAAAATATGGCACATCTATCTATATACAGAGAGAGAGAGAGAAGAGAATATTTAAAATCTAAACCAAATCGACTGCACCTCCATTGTAGGTCAGTAAAACCCAGGAATTAAGGAACCAGTGTTCTAGAAACCCTGTGTGTGTGTGTGTGTGTGTGTGTGTGAATGAAGTGGGGTAGTAAAAGAATTCTAAAGACTTCATCTTGATGTGTTGGGATGAGATAAGAGAAAGGATATATAACAAAAGATTTGGATGGTATTATAAGTACTATGACAGAATATTACTCATAATTCATGGGCAATACATTTGAAAGCCAAGAGGAGCTCGATAATTTTCTAGCCAAAATGGTGACTATTGAGGAAATTACCAAAATTTACTTAAGTAAAAATAGAAAACTAACTTAAGTAAAAATAAAAAAAACCTCAGCAGGTAATAATTATAGAAGAGATTTGGAAGATAATGTAAGATGTGCCATGAAAAAAAATGCTAATGTTTAAAAAACAGATAAGTATGTATATTGTTATTTAAGCTATTTTAAAGCTTGGAAAGAAAGTGAAAATCTCCATTAGATTCATGAGGCTGGTATTTACTTGATTTATATATATATATATATGAATATAAATATAAAATTATAAATAGTTATTAGTTAACAGAATTGAGCAGTCCACCAAAGAAGAATACACCATGATTCAAGCTATATTTATTCAAGGAGAGTGAAGAATATTTAATATTATGAAATCTATTAGTACAATTAATTATATTAAAAAATTAAAGGAGAAAATTATTTTATCAATGCATGTTTGAAATGCATATGCTAATTGGGCCACTGTACCTAATTTTTAAATCTCTAAATAAAAGAGTGATACAAATAATACAATTAAATATAATATTTTCACAAATCCAGTAAGGTACATCATACCACATGATAAAACTCTGACATCACTTCCCTTAAAATGAAGGATCTTTTTCTTAAAATTTCTTTTTTAAAAAATTTGTTTAAAAATTACTGGTTAAGACAAAACTATATAAAACACACATAGAAATTACCACCTTCCTTCTCCTGACACAATTTTTGAAATTCATAACATGAATTCTGCCTGTAACTGTAACTCCCATATTGAGTTCTAAGTTAAATAGACTCAGGGTTCTTCATTAGTCTTTTAGCATGACCTCCCCTGTGAGGTTCTTATTTTGAGTCAGCCGTCTATCAGTTGGCTGGTTTGCACTGACCCGTACTTTCATCAGAGGCACCCATGAATGCAGTGTACATGCAATCGATCTGTTTGCTGGTCATAAATAACATTGTTGCACTATTTTCTTTTACTGAGCACTTTATAGGAAGCTTTCTACTATCTCCAGATACAGAGTGTTACCAAAGAAAACCCTGAAGCCAGTCTGGGTACTTCTCATTGTACATCGTCTTTTCTTCTCTGTAAGGTTGTATTTTTCTCTTTTGCTCTTAATGTTTATTTTTTTTAAGATTTTATTTATTTATTTTTAGAGAAGGAGGAAGGGAGGGAGAGAGGGAGAGAAACATCCATGTATGGTTGGATGATTGCCTCTCGTGTGCCCCCTACTGGGGACATGACCTGCAACCCAGGCATGTGCCCTGACTAGGAATTGAACAGGTGACACTTTGCTTTTCAGGCCAGCACTCAATCCACTGAGCCACACCAGCCAGCGCTGCCCTTAATGTTTAGTATTTTTACTAAAACATGTCTTTGAATTCATATTTGTTGGGACAGTAACATTTTATTAATGAACTTTCCTACTGTTTAAGTTTTAAATTATTTTTGTACTCCATAAATTCTCTTTTATAGGAACACCAATTATAAGAATATTTTCATCATGCCATCATTTTTAAATAAACATGCTTCATATATTTATTTTGTTTCATGTTGGTGATTACTTCTAGCCTGTGTACAATATCTCTTATTCCATTTTGTCATGTTTATTCTTTTTTATTCTACTGTAGCTTTCACCTATGTATCATTTCTATTTTTCTCATATATTTCTCTCCTGATTTCTTCTACCTTGCTCTTCACTTCCTTCTATCTCATAATTACTTCCTTAAATATCTGTATCTCTTTTTTTAATTATTTTAAATGATTGATTATTTATGATTTCGTTGAACTTAGGAGAAATATTTGGTAGGACTTTTAACTTTTGAGGGGGAATAGGTAGAAGGAGCAATTATTCTATTTATAATACAATTTCTGGATCTCTCTTACTTAGTTTATGTTTTCCTTTATGGGCTGTATCTTCCCATAGATATTGTTATTGGGTCCTTTCTTACTCATGTTTGAATGAGACCATTTATTTGTTAAAGAGTTATTTGTGGAAGGGTAATAGAGTAAGCTGGCCTAGTCTAAAACTTTCATTTTGTTTGCCTATCTTAAAAACTTTTCCTACAATCATTTTGTTTCCTCTGGATTGAATTGCCATCAGCTTTGGGGCTCTGGGCTTGGCGAGTCTCGCAGCAGAAGGCTTCATATCGCAGGTTTCATGGTTTTCCATCTAAAGATAACTACCTCCCTTTCCCTGTTCGTCCTTGCTAGCCCATCGACAGACTTCTTGCTAAGAGTTACAATGAAGACAATGCAAATGACATGTATCCATAATATGGGCAAAGGCTCTAAATAAACGTGTCTCCAAAGAAGATATACATATGGCCAATAAACGCATGAAAAGGTGTTCAAGATCGTTAGTCAATAGGGCAATGCAAACCACACTGGCATATCACTCCCACCCACTAGGATGTAAAATGAATGTAAGTTGGTGTGGCCACTTTGGAAGGCAGTTTGATGGTCCTTTAAAGTGTTAAATGCAAAGTCACCACATGACTCAGTAATTCCTCTCTACATGTCTGCCCAAGAGGAATGAAAGTATATGTCCACACAAAAACTCGTATGTGAAGTTTCATAGCGGCATTATTCATACAGAATTGTTTAACTTTTGCTAAAAAGTGGAAACAACCCAAATATCCATCGGCTAATAGTGGATAAGTTCAATGAAACATCGGACAATAAAAGAGGAAGAAGTATGGATGCACATTACAACGTGGGTGAATCCAGTAAACATTGTGCTAAATGAAAGCAGCACAAAACGACTACAAAAAAGGATATATCTTGTATTATTGCATCATTCCATTTATATAAAATATTCAAAACAGGTAAAGCCACAGAAAGTTGTTTGGTGGTTGCCTAGGGCTGGATTTGGTTTTATGGTGATGAAAATGTCTGAAATTTCATTGTGATGATGATTGCACAATTCTATTAATTTACTAAAAATCATTGAATTATATACTTTAAATAGTGAGTTATATGATATGGAAATTATATCTCTACTTTATACTTTTATGAAGCTGTTAAAAAATTTTAAAAGACTGAAATCTCTTGAGTCAGAATACCCAGTTTCAAATCCAGGCACCTCCACATGGTCATGTGACGTACAGGCAAGTTCCCCCACATCTTTGTTTATCTTCATACTGCTGATGATGACGATACCCACCTTAAAGCTGGGCTGTGAAGACAAAGTAAGGGGTGCTCGCAACAGTATCTGGAAAATAGCAAGAACCCAGGAAGTGTCAGTTATATTATGAGCCTACCCACTGCAGTTTTACAAATCTCACTGAACGCATTTTTTTTTTATTTCTAGAAGTTCTATATAGTTATTTTACAAGTAAGCCTATTCTTTCCTCATCTTACTTTTCTTCTGTTTTTGATTCCTTCTTTTAGATCTTCAATAACTTTTTTATTTTTATTTTCCCTTATTTTTATTGTTGACACTATTACAGATGTCCCCATTTTCCCCTTTAATAATTTTTAAATTATTTAAAAGTTTATTAAAGATTTTGTCTAAATTAAGTAAGTTTACATACCTGGTGCTCGGAAAATACTCATTGAATCATTGAATTTACGAATAAATGACTAGTTAATAATCCCGCTTTTCTCATTTTTTCTATGTTTTCTTAAAGAAACTACTTACTTCCTCTTTGCTTCAGTTTTTTATCTGTAACACAGTACAATAATATCAACCATCTAAAATTGTTGTGATGTGTAAATGAATTTTTTATTGGTAATGTTTCATTTCATTTTAGAAAAACCAAATTTGAAGTTTAAATTTTGTTTAGTGAAAATAAGTCATGTGTTTCATTATTGTCTGGCTTTTCTGCATATGAGGGGGGACCAAAAAAAATGAGAATTACTTTTAAAAAATTGTATATTTCTTCTTGCATGTTTAAACTTCAGTCACCTTTGACACACTCTGCATTTGATGTAGCATCCCTACTCAGACGTTTTTCCCACTGCTCAAAACAGTTTTGATGACTTTTAGTGCTTCTGCTGTTTTTTTATTTCACCTCTTTCACATTGGCAAAAATGTTTCCCTTTGAGTATTTTTTACAGCTGGGGAAAGAAAAGAACATTCACTTGATGCAAGATTGGGTGAATAGGGAGGATGAGGCACAGAGTTCATGCCATTTTTAGTCAAAAAAATGCTGAAAACTCAGTGTGGTGTAGGCAGGTACACTCATACATCACCCATCATAAAATAGGCAAATGCATTGAAAGAGTCCTCAAAAAAATTCAGTGCAGCCGAACTCAGCCTCTCACAACAATGCCAGCTGGTATACTGATACAGATGAGTTCCTAGAACACTCACCTAGCAGGGGAAGCCTGTACTACAAAGGGTTCACCTGGCAGAAAATAATTTTGGTTGTTTTTAAAAATAATTTTTTGTTTTTCAATTAGATTTGACATACAATATTGTATTAGTTTCAGGTGTACGACCCAATGATTAGATATTATATAACTTAGAAAGTGTTCACTTTGATAAATGTAGTATCCATCTTCATACATAGTTATTACAATATTATTGACTACATTCTCTATGCTGTACTTTACATCCCCATGACTATTCTGTAACTCCCAATTTGTACTTCTTAACCCCATCTCTTTTTTCACCTAACCCTCTAACACTACTCCCCTATGCAATCAATTAAATGTTCTATGTATCTATGTGTTTGTTTCTTTTTTGTTTGTTTTTTACATTCCATATAAATGAAATATATGGTGTTTGTTTTTCTCTGCCTGACTTATTTCACTTAGTGTAATACCCTGTAAGTCCATCCATCTTGTTGCAGACGACAAGATTCTGTACTCTTTATTTATGGTTGAGTCATATACCATTGTGCATATACACCACTTCTGTGTCCATTCATCTGTTGATGGACACCATTGATGGTTGTTTCCATGCCGTGGCTATTGTAAATATTGCAGCAATAAACACAGGGATGCCTGTGTATTTTTTAAATTAATGTTTGGGGGTTGTTTCTTCAGATACATACTCAGAAGTAGAATTATTGGGTCCTTCTTTGTCTCTTGTTATCACCTTTGTTTTAAAGTATTTTGTCCAATGTAAGTATTGCTACCCCAGTTTTTTGTTTTGTTTTGTTTTGCTTCCATGTTCGCAAACTATCTTTTCCCCTCCCTTTACTGTCAGTCATACATGTCTTTCAATCTGAAGTGAGTCTCTTATAGAGAGCCTAATCTAAGGGTCTTATTTTCTTATCCATTCAGCCACCCTATGTCTTTTGATTGGAGCATTTAATTAATTTATATTTAAAGTAATTGTCAATAAATATGAATTTATTGCCATTTTATTATTCACATTTTTCATCCTTTATTTTCTTCTTCTTAAAGCAGTCCCTTTAATATTTCTTGTAATACTGGTTTGGTGGTGATGAACTCCTTTAGTTTTTTCTTATTTGGGAAGCTTTTTTGTATGTCCTTCGATTCTAAGTGATAGCTTTCCTGGGTAGAGCAATGTTGGTTGTAGGTCTTTGCTTTTCATCACTTTGAATACTTCATGCCAATCCATCTGGCCTGCAAAGTTTCTGTTGAGGAATTAGCTGACAGTCCCATGGGACCTCCCTTGTAGGTAAACTAACTGTCTTTCTCTATCTGCTTTTAAGATTTTCTCTTTGTCTTTAACCTTTTGCATTTTAATTATGATGAGTCTTGGTGTGGGCCCCTTTGGGTTGTCTTGTTTGCGACTGCACTTCCTGAGCTTGTGTCTGTTTCTGCTCCAGGTTAGGGAAGTTTTCCGTTACTATTTTTTCAAATAGGTTTGCATCCTTATATCCAGCGTTTTAAATTCTGCATCTGGTATATTGATTGTCTCCCTTTTGTTTAGTTCTTTTTCTGAAGTCTTGTTTTGTTCTTTTATTTGGGCTGTGTTTCTTTGTCTCCTCATTTTGGCTGCCTCCCTATGTTTGTTTCTATGTGTTGGGTAGAGCTGTTACATCTCCCACTCTTGCCGCAAGTCTGCCCTTTGAGTGTGTCATTTGTGGAGATAGTTGGGTGGTTCTCTGGTGTGGTCTGAAGCTGGCCATTGGATGTGCTGGTTCTGAGGCTGCGTGGAAAGTGCAGACCAATGTAAACTACTGCGTGTGCCCTGCCTGGGGACACCTGATATAAGCTACAAAGTGATCTGAATATGGTTGCGATTTGTGTTGGGCATGGAGGTCCTGAGAGGGGCTGTGAACTGAAGCCAGCTGTCTCTAGTGCCAGGCTTGGGGAGGCTTAGCAAGGAGAATGGGGTATTTGAGGCCAGATGTTGCATGTTTTGAGTTTATATGAAAAAGCCACTGGAAGAAGCTTGGGTAGGCCCACACGCTGGGTGGGGTGGGGTGTTAGGGAATCACCAGCACAAGGTGAACGTTGTGGCCAGGTTATTGGAGACTCAGATACAGTGCCTAGCTCTGCCTAAGGGGAAAGATTCTGCAAAGGAACAATGGCTTCTGCCAGTGTTTCTGTTTGGGAGAAAGCTGTTTTTCCAGCCCTTGCCCTGAAATTCAGACAACTCAGTTCTTCTCCTATGTCCCTGGTGCCTTTTGAGCTGTTGCCCCGGCACGGAGCTCATAGTGAGTCTTTCAGAGAGCCTTTCATAAGTCCATGCGTGGTCCCTTTCACAGCCGTGCCTGCCACACCAGAGCCCTCTGTCTCACTCAGCCATAATCTCTGCTAGTTTTCACAGCCACAAGTTATGGTGACTTCCTTTCTGGTCACTGGAAACCTCGACTGGGGGGACTGGTGTGGAGCTGGGACCCCTCACTCCTTAGGGGAGGTGCCTACAGCCAAGATGCCCCTTTGATTTTTTACTGCCACACATGGGTGTGGGGCAAGCTGCTCGTTTCCCCATCCCTCCCACTAGTCTCTATGTGACTTCTGCTGTTTAGCCTTAGTTATAGGGTTTCTGTGGGGCTAGATTTTAGGCAATTCTCATTGATTGCTGTTCAGTAGTTTAGTTGTAATTTTGACGTGGTTTGGGAGAAGAAGAGTACAGCATTTACTTTGCCATCTTGACTAGAAGCCTAATGAAATTAGTTTAGTGCTTGACCCACAAGAGATGTTTAACTATATACTTCCCTTCCTACCCAGCCTCCCGTTACCTTTTTACACGTTATCAAGGACGTTAACTCCACCCTCTTAGGAGTGGCTGAGTGCTCTGTTTTTAAAATATTTCTGTTAGGGCTTCTCTGCCCTCTGGAAATCCCCATGGAATCTGTTTCCCATCTGCACAGTTCTCTCACTATCGAGCTCTTTGGGGCCACGCATATCCTCATGTTGTCCTGTATACTTTCTCTTTCATTATTTTGTGGCAATGCTGCTTCAGTTGCTGAGTTAATTTCTACTTGCAGAATAGAAATATTTGCAAAAGCACCTTCCTGTCTATAGAGTAAACATTCAGTGCATAATGACTGGACCTTAAATAGCCGTCTCTGATTCTGCTGCCTGTCACTCAGCGTTTCCTTTAGTGCTTGATGCACTGCCCCCTCTGAGGGCTGCCCAGGGGCCGCGCTGTGGTGGACACGTGACTGACGGGGCCATCTGTTGCTTCATTTTTGGATTTGAAAAGGGTCTGAGTTTCTAGCAAAGGGGTATCAGGGCTACCCACTAGAAAGAAAAAAACAAACAACTGAAAATCTCAAGTCGTCTGTTTATGATACTTCTTAGTTTTTGCCTGTAATTTGGATATAAAGTAACCAGCTATTCCTACATATATGAATCAAGGGAAAATTTTTGCATTTTTAATTTTCCATTCCCTTTGGTGATAAAAGTGCTGTGTGTGGCATTTGGCAGATACTAAATTAGTATATAGATTGCACTGCTATTAAACATAGAATGAAATTTAGGTCAAGTTTCAGGTACTGTCCAAATAGAAGGAAACTCTCATAAAGTTGTTTCAACAAAAAGAACTGTTCATAGCCTTGGTGCCATAGGCTTCAGGGTTAGCAGTAGGCTGTTTCTTCATTGTGAAAAGAAATTGAAGCCAGAAATGGGGTCAGAATAAAAAGAAAAAGAAAGTGAAATATTTTTAGGCACTGTTCAGCCCCCAAAATGTTATTTTTTTTTCTTCTCATCTAGAGTTTTAAAAACTCTTCTTACAGCAGAAATCAAATATTCCGTGAAGGCATTCATAATTATTCAATGAGAGTCAGATATCCTATGCTTTTATTATTATATAGATTTATAATATTGAACATTTATATTTATATTTTATCTTTCCTAAATTCATGACCTCTTCTGGAAAATATTTTATTTGTCACTTTACACTCATAACTGAAGGTGCTTGAGGGAGATTTATCAGCATTTGTTACTTTCCTTCCCAACCCCTCTCATTTGATCGGAGAGAGGCACCATCGTATTTAAGATCAGGTGTACCTGATAAGGGTTATAAATTCTATTATTACCTTGGAGCTGCTAAGAAAATGCACTATCATATTTTAGTGATTCTATCATGCCCTATTTTCACCCACATTTTAATATCTCTAAGTTTGGGGTGCATTTTCCAATTTATGTTATAAGAACTTATTGTGTTATTATTTAAGGGTCAATATCTTCCCTCCTTACTGGTATCTAAAATTGTTTTCTTACAACCAGGGATGATGGAAGTCCCATGAAACATGTTACACCTGGAGCCTCTGGAAGCTCCATCACGAGGGCTGAGGTGGTCTAGGAATGAAGAGGACAGGGGAGGAAAGCAGAGATCCGAGATCAAGATGAGCATTGATACTATTGTTTAGATCCTGCTGTCTCCAGTCATGCCTGAAGTTCCCTCAGGTTCTGCCTGCCAACTGACTTCCTTCTCACTCCACACACATTTTTTCGTTGGTGGTGTTTAAACATGTGTTCGTGTCTCAGCTCTCACTTTTAACTACAAGCGTTCCAACTAAAGAAGGCTTTGAGATGCCATTAAAGACCAATACTTGAACAAAGAGAACCCAACTGACATTTGTAATCACTTGCCCATTTCTCAAAGTTAATGAAAGGGAAATAATGGACATGAAGCAATTTGGAGCTTATAAAACATATGACAAACATAAATAGGTCAGTAACAAGCATTTTCTGTCAAGAAATACTGAAATGTCTTGTAATTCAGTAAGCTAACATAATCCTGAGACACATTCTGCAGCCTGTGAAACAGACCAAGATTCTCAGTTGCTGCTGAACAGAAGCAACTTGCAGAGCTTGCTGTTTCCAGGAGAAAGAAATTCCCACACGCTCACCAAGCTTTAAGGACTTTACAGACCAAGTACATTCTAGCCAAGCTTTAACAGCAGATGCACTACATAGGGTTAACGGGGTGTGATTGTATGTGGAGAATGCAGGGAGTTAGGGACTAGAACCTTAAACCATCCAAAATACATTTTATACTTCAAAGTAAAAAATGAGACCACATTTTTGGAGGTCAAGGGTAGTGTAAGCTCTAAGGATTTTTAGAAGCACTGTCAGGAATCCGCATGTTGACTATAGCCTCTTCTCCAAGTAATCAAAAATACTTTCTAAAATTCCACGTTATTGGATAACTATAGGTCCTTAAATGCTTAAAAGATAGAACATACATGGAGATAGCGTTCCCTCTTGTTCAGATGCTTTCCTAAAAGATAGTGCCTCTGTGCATAATTAGCATATTTTGGCCTTAAGCCTTGCACCTAGCAATGCTGTTCAAGGGGTTGGGACTACCTGAGAAGTGCTAGAATCCCCAGAAGCGTGCTGTTCGGTTTTTCTCAGAATTGTTATGCAAATGACTAGGAATGTGCAAACTGGAGTTAAGGAACAAGGTCTCCTGCTTGTTACACGAACAGAACAAATGCGTATGTGTTCGATCATGTTTGCTGTACTAAGGACAACTTGAGATCATTTCTTAAATTGTGTAAATAACACCATTCCAATTCCAAGTCATTTTGTCCTTATTATAAAACTGTCAGTATATAATTACCATCTATCTTCCATCTATGTTTCCTTTAAAATCATGAAAGAGTGATGGAGATCACCTTTATACAATGAGGGTGTGGACAAGTCTTTAAGAAATTACCTAATACTGCAGGCAGATTCGATATGAATCAAAGCCATTCTGTTTTATTTGTTTTTATTAGATTTCTTCCTCAACTTTGGCAATCTCAATGAGAAACTTACATGATAAAAATCCAGTTGAAATTACTGTCTCTTTAGTGGCCTATTAAAAACATATAGAGAGAGCCAAAGTCTTGGTTTCTAGCAAGAGAGCAGTGTCTGTGTAACCAAACACATCCAGATACTAAATCTGTAACCCCGTTTTACAGAAAGAAGGTATGAGCAGAACTGACCTGAGGGCCTCCGTCCCTGCCTGGGCACTCTCTGGTTGCTGTTTTATATTCCTTAGGGACAGTTGTATGCAGGCATTACTAAGTCAAGAAGTATATAGGTTTTAAACAAAAATTTTGAGTTATGATGTATAAAGCATGAATAAAATAATAAATTTATTAAATCAACTCTATGCAAATGATGTTAATGTGAGCAATTTTAAACATCCCAAATCTTCTCTACTCCCAATATGCCTGTACTAGTTTATCAGTCAGGAGTGACCAGTGTACCTTATCTGTATTGTTTCATCAATCAGCTTGTTTTGTTCTCTTGTACTATAAATTCGTGAGTAATTCTTTCCAAGCATCACTCATTGTTATTACTACATGTAGGCTTTGCTAGTTCCCATACAAAGTCTTATAAGTTTATTTGCTCATTCTTCTGAACATACATTTTTCCTTCCCTGGACATTTTCTTTAAAACTTTTCCCTCCCCTTTCATCCGCAACTTGATTCATTTTATATTCCTCTTTTATGTGTCAGCCCTTGTTATACTTTTGCCAGCTTTCTATATAGCCTGATTTGCTTTCTATTTGTGTTCTTGGTAGAAAAGGCCACAAAGGTGAGTATTGTTCAGTTAAGAAATTATCTTTTGGGGAGTAGAAAAGGTGGGTGTTTTAGAAAGGGTAATTTAAAAGTCCATCTACTCTAATATATAAAATAAAGAAGTCTACATTGTTTCCTGATTCTCTAAATTAAGGCAATTGAAAGCAATGCAACTTACTTTACAAACAGCTGGACAGTTGCATGGCATTTTAATAGTATTGTTTAAAAATACATTCTTTGCAGCCAGACTTCCTGGGTTCCTCCCACACCACTTAAGGGCTGGCTGATTCCTTGGAGAGTAAATGCCATGTGCCTGTCCACCACTCACTGCATTCTATGTCTCTATGTGCCCCTTTTACATGCTCCTGACCCTGAGTCTCTGTTTCAACCACTAAATTTCACCATCAGAAGCTAAACTTTATTAACCATCTATAATCTGAATTACCAAAATTTAGCCTCCCTTGAGTTCTCTGACTTTATAGCTTACTCCTGAGAGTTCTGACTTCAATACTAATTTCACAAGTTCCTGTGCTCTACTTGTCATTATCTATCATTCTCTTATATACTTTTTACTCTCCTTCTATAGCTTAATTTTGTGGTCCATATTTGTAATCACTTCTTTGCACATCCTCAAGCCCTTTGAGCCTCTCTTGCCCCATCACGATCACCCAATCAATCAGATTTTCATCCCATCTTACACCTGGGCCCTCAGAGCATGAAATGACTGAAGAAAAGTACACAGTCAGGCTGCCTGATCTTACTTCACCATAATTGTGAACTGGCCTGAATCTGTGCCCACACACTCTGCCTTTGTCCCCCATCCTATGGGTGAACAATCCCCACTACGAGACAAGGCCATCTCTAACTTGTGCATTAGAACCGCTCTCTTTTCACCTACTCAAGGACATTGTTCCAACCACTGTTCTCCCCTTCCCTGCACCATCCATTTTTACTAGCAACTTGACCACCCAGACAACCATTCACATGAATAGAATAGACGTCTCTCTCAGCTCAAAAATATCTCTTAAGCTCCTCTCATTCCCTCAGTCTTAGTTTCCATTCCTGACTCATTCTGTCTTCATCTTACCCTCGTACACAACTGCGTTCGACACGGTGGATTCCTATATCCTGCTTGAAACACCTTTTTCATTTGCTTCCAGAGCAGCATAAGCCTCTAGATTTCCTAACCACTTCTTTTTTAAAAGAATTTTTTTAAATTTATTTTCAGAGACAAGGGAAGGAAAGTAAAGAGAGGGAGAGAGAAAAAGAGGTAGGAAAACATTGATGTGTGAGAGAAACATCAATCAGTAGCCTCTTGCATGCCCCCAACTAGGGACCCAGCCCACAACCCAGGCATGTGCCCTGACTGGGAATCGAACCAGCAAGCCTTTGGTTCACAGGCCCACACTCAATCCACTGAGCCACACCAGCCAGGGCAGTAAATGGTAGTTTTATTCTTCCAGTTAAACATACCAAAATCCTTTGTCAAAACAATTTTTATAAAAGATAGGAACTTGATTCTCATAAAAATACAAAGTGAGCTGCACCAAAAATGTGTATGATGTGTTAAAAATGTATTAGCTCACATATGATGGAAACAGCAGGGTGGTAAAGCTGATTCCCAAAGAATCAGACTCAAAAGAGTTAAAACTGACTGAAAGGAGAAACAGATATTATATAGTCAATCAGGAAAGCAAGCAAAGGAAGTTTGCTTGATTAGAGACAACGTGGTTAATAATCTTTAGACAATAATTTGTTGAGGTTATCTTCTCTGCTGGACGAAAAATATTTGCACCTCTATTGACAAAAGTTTATAAGTGAACATGTACTTTGCAATAGTGAAGTTACTCTATTATAGTAAATAACAAGTTAACACTGGTGCATGCCCTCAAGAATTAATTCATCCTTGTTAGGGCCTGTGAGGCAATATGAGAGAACACACAGTTATCCCTTTGGGATTTTTTCCAAGTTTTGGATAATATTTCTTAACACCTTTAGTCATCCATGACTTCTGTCTTATTTTCACACTTTACATCATCAAATCTTGCTGACTCTAACTACAAATTATACTTAGAATCGTATCACTTGTCACTATTTTTACTGCATTCACTCTGGTCCCAACCTTCATCATTTCTTCCTTAGATTGTTGACTATTCCTCCTGACCAGTTTCCCTTATACTTTTATAATGTAGTTTCAGTAAAGCAACCCGAGTGATCCTAAAGTAAAAGCTGAAGTCTTTTACTTAGGATACATGGCACTGCTCTTATTAAAATCTTCTAATAAGTTTATACCTGTCACTTTCCTACCATTTCCCCAAATTAAAAAAAAAAAAATCCTTGCAATAGTCTATAAGGTACACAATCCGTACCTCTCTCCAAGCTTATTTTTGGTCTGAGATCTCTGAAAACACTGGCCAATTACAATGCTTGGCCCACAGGGCCTTCTCCCTGTTTTGTGAGCACACAGAGAGTATTTCTACCTCCAGGCCTTTTGGATTCGTTCCTCCTGCTTGGAACGTTCTTCTCCCAGATATTCTCCTTGCTCAGGCCCCACCTACACCAGGTTTTCTCAAGTATCACCTTCTGAGTGAGGTCTTCCCTGACCACCCTATTACAATTCCAGCCCATTCTCTCCACAGTTCTGCCCCTGGCACGCTCCTCACCCCTTTTCTGCTTTGTCCGTCTCCATAGCCTTTCTTGTCCTTTGGCGTATATATTACTTATCAAGGACAAGTATTTTTGTCTGTTTGTTCACCAACGTGTTCCAAAAGCCCTAACACATGGAAGTCATCCTAATAGTTTTGAATTATAAGTAAATGAGTGGGTAGAGGATTAATTTTCCATCAATTTCTAGTGCCATGTTTTAATTTCTTCCTAGATGGTCCACATTAACTTTATAATGAAGCCATTATTTATTTGTTTCTGATTTCTATCCCAATATTGTTTCTAATTATATCAAATTAAAACCATTTATTGTCTTCATGCAAGATACTGTGTTCTCCCTATAGAGAACACAAGGAAATTCAGACCTAAGGATTTGCAATCTAGTTAGGAATATAAGACTAGTAGATAAAAAAAAGTTAAGTGCTAAGAAAAGGTATAAGTAACATTTCAAACCAAAAAAATGGATAAAATATCAGGAGGCAGAAATATTTAACAACAAAAATAATTTGCTTTCTGAGCCTCACAGTTACATGTTGTAGAATCAAAACTTTATAGGTAGTATTATATTTTCCAAAATAAAAGAAAAGAATATATTTAAATATATAAAATAACCACGAAACTGCAACAAGTTATTAAATGACACTGTTTTTGTGAAAACTGAGATGTACATTGTGAAATGTAAATAAAACAAACACTTTCTATGTTCCTACTGTTTGAGCAGTTCCACGAAGACCTGGTGTAGGGTGTGAACTGACCATTTTGTTCCTGATATTTTCTCCAATGTTCTTACCTTTTTCCTGTCCAGGATTTGTCTTTGTACTGCATTCCACACTCTGCTTTTTTTCAAGTCCTTTCGTTCCTCCTCCCGCTATACACACACCCCCCTCACTCTTCCAGTGTTTTTTGGAATGACAGCTCTCCGGTAGCTCTCATCATAGAACTAGACACTTATTCACTAAGACAGGTGTGTTTTAGTTTCAAACCAAATCTTCTGCCAACAGTTTACCGATTTCGGTTTCTTAATCCCATTACAAAAAGATTCTGCTTACAATATATGTGCATTGCCCTTCTCGCTGTGATCTAAAGACCTCAAAATTGTGTCTTGATAAATTAGGCCCCATTATGACCAGTGCTGCTCTGAAAAGAATGTGCTTTGTTTAAGGGAAATGTTTATATTTCACTCCCTGGCTTCTTCCAAAAAAGATTTTAAGCTACTCGTAAATGGAGAACAATGAAAGCAGCTTTATCAGCGCAGCATGTTTAATTTCTTTTGAAAGTAACATTGCTAACCATCCCGCAGTATTTTAGCTGATACTACAGGGAAAATGCCATTTGTACTGAGAAGCTGCCAAATATAGCCCAAGTCAAGAGATAAACATAATGTACTTATCAAGGGTGTGTCCTCCTCCAATTTTCGAATTTTCTCTACCCTTAGGGCGGGCACCAAGCTGTCTACATTTGATGCAAATATTAACTTTATGAGTAATGCTAAATGAATAGAAAATAGTGAATTTGCAGACTGGTTGTGGCAGCTAAAGGAAATGTTCTCTGTTAAAGCTGATCATAAGGAACAATTTAAGACAAATTTCCTTTACAAATGATCAAGTCTTTAATATTCATTTTTATAATAAACATCATTGGTCTTTAATCATAATCAACAAATTAAGGGTTTTAAAAACCTAGTAATTTTTCTAATCTGCAACAAAAACCAGATTTAAATGTGTTCAGTGTCCCCAGCATTTCCTCGTTTCTACTTTACAGAACTTCCCCGTATAAATGTAGGTCAGAAGAAAATCATGTTTCCTTTGCTTTCTCTATCTAAAGTCATTTTAATTTCTTTTTCTTTTTGTCTGTGCTATTTCTGCTTCCCTTGATGCTTAATGTTCCAAAGTTGTGAAGAATGTCAAAATCATTCATTGCCCTAGATACAAGGATATACATTGCTGTCACGAAAATCCTTCGATACTAAGAAGAAATGATAAAATCTTGAGAATAGTTTATTTCTATTAGGTTCAAGTAAGTCCCACACGTAAATAACAATGATTAATTTTTATTACTCATGTTGATTTCTAAAATGTGTTAAATTTTTGTTTTAAGAAATTTATTCCTTTACATGTTTAATGAAGTTCTTGAACCTTCTGTGTAAAACTGATTCCTGAGTCATAATCACAACTTTGTTTATAACCTGTCATTAATAATAAGCACTACTAATAATAATCACAGAAAACTTTTATTAGGTATTTACACTAAGATCTGATACATCTTTCAGTGCATATGCCATTTAATCATTGGAAAGCACTAACATTAAATTCTTGATAAATAAGAAAAATAAAGTTTAGGAAGATTATGAAACTTACAGTGGATGATGGAGTGAAAGTAGGTTACATTGCCAGTAAAAGTGGGAGAATAGGGATATAAACATCAACCTGTCAGACAGTGTTGCTTGAACAAAGAACTTGGTTGTATGATCTCATTTAATTTTTTTTACAAATCCTGGGAGATGAATATGGAATCATACCAATTTTATAGATGGAAAAACAGGCAGTTAGTACTTTGCTCAAGACTACACAGCCACTGAGTGACTAACTCTATATTTATTGAATGATTTGGTCAACACATGTCTTTTGAATGTCTGCTCTGCCTGGCATTGTACTGGGTTCTGGATTTATGAAGATGACAAAGACATTCATTGTACTGCAGGGATTTGCTTCCTAAAGAAAAACAAAGTGAATAATTTAGTGTGGTGCTTAATAGAGGAGGTGTCCACAGGGACCCCAGGGACTCCACTGGACAGCAGCACTCTATTTCAGATAGTGGAATTGGAAAAAGAAATGCTGCTTAAATAAAAATGAACCAAAAAAAAAAAAAAGGTGAAGGGAAGGGAGAGAGGAGGAATGTCCTAGAAAGAGGGACAACAAGCATGCTCAAAGTTGGGAGGTGAAAGAAGGCTGGACAATTTCTAGGAGTCATAGCTGTAGTTAACAGAATAAAATGAGAGGGAGATCCTAGGGAGTTGTGAGTCAGGGAAGGAGCAGCGTGAGGCTGCAGAGCACCGTGGATGCTATCCTACTCTGTTTGGAAGGTTTATTCTGAAGGCAATAAGAAGCTACAAAAGGAATTTCAGCAGATAAGATCAGAAGGATCTGGTAGGTGTGGGGATTGAATTGGAGGTGAAAGCAGTAAGAGAAATAAAGAACGAAGCCACTGTGGCAAATGTCACAAGATGATAAATCTTACATTAAATCATTGACTGCTGGAACTGGAGACTGAGAGGAGAGACCAAAGGCATTAAAGTAGTAGAACTGACTATATTTGGTAAGCAACATGTTAAGGAACCTGAGAGAAAAGGAGGACTTTCAGATAATTTCCAAGTTTCTGTGAGCTTTTTGTGGTTTACAGGTTTTGTGAAAAGAGCTTTTGTATTCCATTTAACTAAATCAGCTGCATAAACTCTTCTGACTAGCCTACTTGTCATTAAAATTTTTAGTGAGTTGATAAACTGTGAAGATTTTTTTTTCCTGTGGTCTCAATTGTATTCACTAAAGAGTAGAGTAGTTCATATGCCAAATAAATTGTTCCAATGTCTAAACTAAATGAATTTGCCAAGGGATGATTCCTTAATTTTATCACTAAAAAATTTCACTTTCAAATTGCAAAGTTTCTGGGTCTGTATCTTCTGCCCATCCTTGGCTACCTTGGTGATTGAGCACCATATGTTTATACTTTGATGGTGGAAAGAAAAAAAATTATTTTGTTGATTAAAAGGAGCACTTGAAAACTGCAAACTAGGTTAATAATTTTTTTTCTTTATTGAATTTTACACATTCTGAAGTGATGATTAGATAATTTGGGAATAAAAAACAATGAGTCTATCTTTACAAATTGTGCATTTGTTTGGAGATTGAAGGTTAGAGACTTGGAATCCTACAAAAGTCTTTTCTTTCCTAAACATTAAGGATCTGTTGTGGTAGACTACCCCAGATCTGAGAATTCTCTGGGGACTGTAGTGGGGCTTCCACTCCCTGTCAGGCGCCATGATGTATTCTGGGTTAGTGTAGAAGTTCTGGCCTGTTTAGAGGGTTAGAGAAAGATTTCATCACGCATGTATTAGTGTACAATGCACTGGGTTTCTGAGAATTATTCATTAGTCAGCCCTTTCTGAGAGTCAAAAGCTAGGAAGACCCCAGAAGATAATTCCTGACTCTTGTGTTAGGACTGTGGGGGGACTTCTTTTTTGCCCACCTCAACAAGGAACAGGGCAATTGAGTAGAAATGTGGCAGGACAGGCCACATGAGACAGCAGACTGAAGGTTGACCATCAAATCTATTTAATGAAGAAGAAATACAATGAGTGGAACAAGAAAGGAGCTTAAAAATGAGGGATGTTTGGAATGCCTACAAGGGTCCCAGAGATGTAGGATAAAGGATTCTGTATCATAGGATGAGCAGAAGTTGGCCAAACCTGAGCGATGATGATAGTAATTCTCCAGCTTTGCCTGAGCCAATGGAGGAATTGAGTCACTGGAGCCATGTGCACCGGCAGAGAAAGTAATCATGAACCAGGTGCCCCTCTGCCTCCGTCTGGTCTGTGCAAGCCCCTCATCCTTGCCCCAGAACTCTCAGAGCATTGTCACAGTGAAAGGAAAAGGGAATGGGGGAAAGTCCTGAAAAGAATCCTACAGTGATGGAGTGGTTTCTCAGAAGAAAAGCAGTTTAAACCAGGAGTGCCTGAGTTATCTTGTCTTAAAGTCAAGATTGTGTCATCAGATAGAATTAAGGCTTGAGAGCGATTGAGAGCAAAGTAGAGTTACAAAAAACAAATGAGGATGACCTGCTGTGAGTGTGACTGCAGAATTCCTCAGGGCACAGGCTGCTGGCTGGACTGGGATTCAGGGCTCATGCATTAGGTGTAAGGTGGTGGAAAGAGTATGGGCTTAACCACATGGGACTCCTCTGTTTGGTGACCTGGGGAAAATTATGTTACTTTATTGAGCTTTATTATTCCCCTTACTAAAATGGGTTTAAAAAACAAACAAACATTTTTAAAGAAACTCATGCTTTGCCACACAAGACAATCATACTCTTGCTGTACAATGAAAAAACACTGGACTGAATAAGACATCACTGACCTGTTGCATATTTGGCAGTGAATTTGTCTCCTTTTGTAATATTCTGGGGAGAATTAGGTAAAATGGAAATTATCTCTTTCTTCAAAGTGTGAGAGAATTCATGAATATACTAGCACTGGATTCAAAGTTTTCTAATGAGTAAATCTTTTCTAGTTTTTTCCTGTAGGAATGACCTATGTAGACTATATTCTTCTTCAGTCAATTTTGATCATTTGTATTTCACACGAAGAGTATCCATTTTGTTGAGATTTTAAGTTTATTTGTAAGCATATGTAGACAAGTTTCTCTGAAACATTTTAAAATTTATTTTCAGCTTTTTTCATAGTTCCTTTTTTATTTTTAAATTTGTTGTTTTTCCTCATTGGATTTTTGATAGGTTGGTCAATATATATATATATATATATATATTGCTTTTCTTTCAAAAGGATTAGTTAGTGTGCTTTTAAAATTTTCCCTCCTTTTGTTTTTTCTTTAAAAAATTATTTTTATTTTAATTACATCCATCTTCTTGATTTCTTTAGTCTTTTTTCTCCTTTAAATTCTTAAATTAGATATTATTTTTATTTTCTCCATTTTAAAATGATTAACATTTAAAAATATAAATTATTCATGAACAGTACTTTCATTAACACTTACTTTCTTTATTAATAAAGTATTTAGGGTCATGAAATTAACCATAAGTATATTTTATCTTGTTCTTTAGATTTGATATGTGGCATTTTTATCTTTATTCTTAATGAAGTAGTTTGTTATTGCCAAAATATTTTGAGATATTAAATTTCTAAACAATTTGACTTCAAAAATATTATAGTTATATATGTATAAAACTTCTATTTCACAAAATATATAAGTTTTTGCTACCAGGTATTTGATCAGTGTTTATAAGTTTTCATTGACACTTCAGATTCAGGTGTATTTTTTTGTTGCTAAACAGCATAATATTTGAAAATACTGCTACTAATTATTTCATTAATAATAGCTATTCATTATGTTCTGATTTATGTCTTTTAGTTGCTTTTTATGGACTGATCATGGATTGTTAAAATTATGTATTATTGTAGTCTTCATAGTTATTTCTCTTTTTTTATTTCTGTTAGTGTTTTTCTTGATGTATTTTGATACTATATTATTTACCTATAATAGTGAATCTGGCATGCCTTCAGTTTAGATATTGCCTTTTATCAATCAAAATGACCTAATCTTTTCTCATTTTATTTTTAATCATAGTTTACATTTAACGTGACTTTGTACTAGTTTCAGGTGTACAGCATAGTGGGTAGACCCTCATATACTTTACAAAGTGTATGTACTGATGCCTCGAGTACTCACCTAGCACCATGAATAGTTACTACAATAACTATATTCCCTATGCTGTGCTTTACATTCCCGTGACTATTTTGTAACCACCAATTTGTATTTCTTAATCCCTTCATCTCTTTCATCCAGCCTCTAACCCCTTGCCTATCTGGCAACCATCAAATATGTTCTTTGTATCTATGAGTAGTTTCTATTTTATTTGTTAATTTTTTTCTTAAGATTCTACATATAAATGAAATCATATGCTATTTTTCTTCCCCTGTCTGACTTATTTCAATCAGCACAATACCCTCTAGGTCTATCCATGCTATCACAAATGGTAAGATTTCATTCCTGTTTATGGCTAATACTCCATTATATAGATTTTTTTTACCCATTCATCTACTGATGGGCACTTGGGTTACTTCCGTATCTTGGCTATTGTAAATAATGCTGCAATAAACATAGAGGTGCATATATTTTTTCAAATTACTGTTTTGGGTTTCTTTGGATATATATCCAGAAGTAGAAGCTCTTGGTCATAAGATATTTCTGCTTTTAATTTTTTGAGGAACCTCCATACTGTTTTCCACAGTGGCTGCACTGATAATTTACATTTTTACCAAGAGTACCAGAGGGTTCCCCTTTCTCCACATTCTCACCAGCACTTGTTGTTTGTTGATTTATTGATGGTAGCCCTTCTGACAAGTGTGTGGTGCTATCTCATTGTGGTTTTAATTTGCATCTCTCTGATGATTAGTGATATTGACCGTCTTTTCATATGTCTATTAGCCAACTGTATGTCCTCTTTGGAGAAGTGAAAAGTGATCTTATTTTAATACTTTCTACCATATGTTTGATGTTGGCAAATGCTAATATTGTTGTTTTACTTTACTTGGAGAGTTTAATTCTTCACTGCTATGTTTTTGCACATCTTTTGTCATCTGTACAAGTTACACTAGGAGTGTTTTTCTTTTATTTTAATGAATTTTATTCTTGTGTTATCTAACTCATTTTTAATAAAGAACAAAAATGTTAGCCAGGCTTATTAACTGTTTTACCTGATTTCCATGTGCTGTGCTATTAAACATGCCATATCTGCATCTGTCTAGACCTTTATCCAAATTTCAGTAATTTTCCATCTGTTTCCTTAAACAACCTACTTTTTTTGATTGATTATAAGATTATTGTTGGGAGAAAGTTGTTAACTGAAAACCATTTACAAATAGAAGGCCTCCTCAGCCTTGAAATAAAATGTGTAATACTTTAATGACAAGAATTCTTGCTGTTTTCTTTTCATCCATGTATGAAAAATGATTGTTTTGGAAGCTAAACACTTAGTCCTTTGAAATAAAAATAACTAAGCATCCATGCAAGGAGAGAAGTGACCTAGACAAATGAGAGGATTAGAATGGGAGTTAACTGCTCCCTCTGTTCCATCTGCTTTCCAAATGTGAATGCCTCCTTGATGTTGGCATAAAATAGAAAATGTGGGCAAGGACAGAGGGGCATTCTGGGTTGAAAAACTTTTGTGGCACTTGTCAGCAGTAGCTGCAATCGTGCTAACAATCGAAAAAGATTATTTATTTTTCTATTCCCAGACTGTGTTATTTCTTTTTTTTTAATTTGAGATCAACAGTAATACAATTTTTGAGTTATGAATCAATAACTTTGTCTTTCCTTTGTCCAACTAAATTGAAAAAAAATGATATAGATCTCCTCTAACAAATGTATTTATGGGATATTTTCTTCTCTGTACATACTATATGCTTTGGTTTAGTTCCTAATGGGTTTTGCATTCACTGTGAGAAGCTTCTTCGAGTGAACCAGAGGTTAAAGTTCTTTAACAAGAAGACAAGAAAGCATTGACTCATTCTATTATTTCATTTCTCTCTAGTTTATGGATTTTTGTTTTGACCTTTAGTCTCTCTTGCCAGACTAGACTTATCTCACCCAGAAGACAATTAAAGAGGGATGATTTTCCTAAGCAGTCACAAAAGAAATGATTTTTTAAAGAAATTATCCACAGATTTTTAATAGAGCTAGTTTTTCTTATAGTTGTTATACTGTAACTAGTTAAATATGACCCTTTTGATTTTTGTCCTAAGATTTATTCTCTGCCTCTCCTTCTTTTGTTACATTTTCTTATAGTTAATTTCAGTATCTTCTCATTACCTAACAGTTAATTGTTAGGGATCTGTCAGAGCTGAACAATGGATAATGGAAAACATTCCCATCATTAGCAAAGCTCTATGTGTATGCAGGGGTCACAAAATGATAGAGTGAACTTCAAAGAATAGGCACAGGTCACATACACAATGAGACAGTGGCAAGAAAACAATCAAAAACAGCATTACATTGGAAATTAAAAACATATCGCTAGTAATGTTCCAAACACCTGGACAAAGTACTAGTTCAGAGAAAATACTCCTGACACAGAAATATTGTGCTTCTTATATAAATCATAAAACAGCTTATCTGGCTTTATCTGCTTTGTTGACTATTAATATCCACTTGTTTCAGATTGCTTAGTTACTAGGAATGGAGTGTTAATTAGGCCAAGGTCACAGGTGTAATTCCTAGTGAGCTGGGTGGATAGCGTGCTGTGATGAGTCAGGCTCAGGTGCAGACATCTTAACAAAGGCATAGCTCCTGGTATCACAACTGTGTTTGTTAGGCAAATGATTCTGGGGAAATCTGTTTACTCTCTGAGCTTCGGGTGACGTGCGGGTGATAGTCTTTTGCCTTTCTATCCCAACGAGGTGTGGAGAAACAGGGACATAATATAGTTGAAGGTATTCTTAAAAAGTAAAAAATATGTCACAGTGTAAGCTATGATTAGTTACTCTTGTCATACTTGGTAGTGTCCACTCTCTTGCAAACCATGCCTGTAATGTGCAAGAATGACAGATCATCTCCATTTCCTAGGACTGCCCTGTTTGCAGGAGTGAAAATCCCATGTTCCTAGGAAACCTCTCTGTTCCAATCAAACTGGACTGTTACTCACCCGATGACACACGGGAGGCCATAGTTCCTAACATGTACCTAATTCTCAATTTACATGTGCTTCCCTTCTTAAACAGCATGCTCATTAATTAATTCATCATAAATTTTGGAACATGCACAGCATGGCAGCAGTTTTTGAGACAATAAGTCCATAACTATAAACAAAAACAGATTGGGTTTCTGCCCTTGGAGAAAAGGGCATTTTATTGAGAGAAAGAGAGAGAGAGAGAGAGAGAGAGAGAGAGAGATTTACAAGTGAACATGCAAGTAAGAATACAAAAGGGGGGTCAGATCAAGGGTGGGAGGTGGGGATGGCTGGGGGGAGGGGAAATGGAGACACCTGTACTTGAACAATAAAAAAAAATGCAAAAATAAATAAAGAAAAAGAATACAACTGCAAGTTGGGAGAAATATGCTGAAGAAAAAGAGCAAGCTTAAGAGACCAACTTTGGACTATGAAAAGGAAGGGGAGCCCTGAAGGATTTTAAAGAGCCAGCAGGAAAATACTGGAATGTGTGTGTGCGCAGTGGTGGAGGGGACAGTGCCAGGTAGAGGGAAGAACATATAAGTGTTGAATTATCATTTCTAGTTTTGCATCCTTGAGAGAGCACAGCATCTGGCACAAAATAGGGAAGTACCCAAGGGTGATTTGTTGAATGAATGAAAGTACCTGAGAGCACAACTCCCAATAGTTAGTAATTAATTCCATAGTTTCAGTCTCCCTCACCTTTGCTGCACAATACCTTCCTGCTATTTGTCACATCACACTGAGAAGGTGAGCCTCCTGACGCAACTATCTTCAATACTGTGTATCATCCTGGGACTGTCGCCCCGCGCAAAGCCATCTCTGTTGAAGGCCGACTCCAGAAGGAGTTCCATAGGCTTTTAAGATTTCTTCTACTGATCACAATTATGACTAGTCATAAATCTTAGGGAATTTTGCTGACTTTTTATATTTGTATTTTCATTTTAAGGAATTAAAGGATTTTTGTACACAAACGCTTTAAAGTGCTATCAACAATGTTATTCTCCTGGGTTTATTTTTGACTCACATTTTCCATCTACACTAAAAGTTTTAGCTTTTCTGCTTACAAATTTTTCTGCTTATCTATTAGGGGGCAATTTTTAATTAAAGGAAAAGGTTGCCCCTCACTGCTTTTACCTGCTTCGAAGTCCTTTCCCCTCAATCACACCACATTCAACCACTAAACGTCTTCCCACATCAGTTTCATTTCCATGAAGCCCTAGAGGAACTCTTTGAGGGGGCTGCCATTTCTCTTTCTTCTGAATTTTCTGGCTATGTTTTTGTTTCTCCTTTTGGTAATCACCACTTTTTAGAAACCTCACAATATAGCCATTTATGCACATGACTATGCTAGTTTTTAAGCACCTTAAGAACATGATTAGTATTTATTTTCCTTTGTATTTAGATTCCTCCTCTCCATCTTCTCTGGCTGCTGCTTGTACCATGCATATGATAGTCCTAAAGCAATAAATATTTGTTAACGTTAAGAAAATACTTTTAGATGACACAAAACAAAAACAAAAATATTTTGAGAATAATGAGAGGCAGAGATTTTAGGTTTGGGAACAAAAGGGTACCCTAGCTGTGTAAAAAAGCAGTGATAGACTTTGCAGTGTGGTCCCAGCAAGATAAGGATAATTGAGGCAAAGGATACTGTGGTCCTGGACCAATCAGCACTTTCGCTTATCAGAGGAGAAGGAAGCTGATGAGTCTTATGTAACAGGAATTGTTGTAATCAAAGAGTTCTACTTTGTTCCAGGGTGTTTCTGTTTGAAGTCATCTGTCTTGGGGTTTAAACTGGCAAAACTCTCTATTTGAAGATACAGGAAGTGTTACTGCAATCTATGTGGAGGTGTTGTCCTCGAGGATGCCTCCCCAAATGTACTTGCCCCTGAAAAACCTGACTTACTCTGTGCTCTCAAGTGCCACAAACAGGTCATTGGAAGAGCAGATTTAGCAGAATCAGAGGCTCTCCAATCATGGGTGTCAGCACATGGGTTACTTTATCTAAGCTGACTGTGACATATCTAATAGAATGGAAAATTCTATTTTAATTTTGCATTTATAGATTTGATGACTAATGGAATAAATCTTTGGGGGGAATGCTAACTTTGCTGACAGGTGAATAGGGCAGCCCCTTTGAAACTTCAGGCACCAAAATCTCTTTCTTTCCATAAAATCTGTTTTCCCTACTGTTTTATGGAGGACTTTTCCTTTCTACAATGTATACTTCTCTCATTTTGGGGTTTTTTGTACATGTATGCATTTTTGTACATTTCTGGAAATAATCATCTTTTACATGTTTTAAATGTGAGATTAGAGATTGAGCATTCAATATTCATGTATTACTATTATAATCAAAAATAGGGATTCTTAAAGAGAAAAACTCATATCATTAAGAGTAATTTGATTAATACATGATTATCTATTTTTTAAATTTCATGTATCTATTTTTATTGTTGTTCAAGTACAGTTATCTCCATTTTCACCCCACCACGACTCCACCCCTCCTATCCCCACTTCTCACCCTCTCAGTCCTACCCCCTTTGGATTCTTTACTCTTTTTAACCATCTAGTATGGGTTCCTCCTTTTGTGGACCCTACATTTATATGAAAATGTAGACATGATCAGACATAAAGTGTTTTTTTCATTTATTATTCATTTCACATACATAAATCAGAACACTTCTGGCATACATGAGATATCTAGAGTTCCCATTAAATTGCTATAATTCCAGCCAACTGCAAGAACCAGTCTTGCGAGACATGTTATTGTTCAATAAGTATTTGTTAAATTAGATGTCAGAGTAGAAAAGTAATAAACTTGCTGAAAATGTGTTAATAGAAATCATGTTAGAGTTTCCTAAAGAACCCTTTTATCCAACCAGCTATAAGCAATATTCTTATTTCCAGTTAATACAATTTCAGAGTCCACGAACTGTCAACAGCCAATTGTATTTTTCTGTGAACTAAAGACACAGTGTTTATTCCACTTATTTTTTTTCACACTTAGCTATGTACTACTTTGAGATAATTCATGCTTACTGGTATGTTGTGTTTTTCTAAGCAGATTCATTTATTCATTTGACCATTTATCCTTTTATCCATCCAAAACTCCTTCAGTGGTGGGCCAAGCATTAGGCATAGAGGAGTCAGTGGAAAAATACACAGCTTTTTCCTCAAGAGATTCAGTTTAGAAGAGCTTATGGTCCCTATAATACAGTAGATCACCAGACAGGCATCATGGAAATGAAAGCATTGAAGGTTAACCCTTTAACACAACATTTTATAAATACATATACACATACATACATACATACATACATACATACATACTTACATAAGTAATCTTTCCTTCTCAAGACTTGTTCTTAAGTAGTTAAGATAAAAATGAGATTAAACAGAAATATTGAATATCCCCTACTTGGGCCAATTGCAGACTGGGTCATTTTAAAAAACATCAGATTCTGGTGAACGATAAATGGATTAGTTTAGTAAGCTACCTTGCACTCCAGTAAATAATTAACATTTTTCTTCAGACTTCTAGAAAGAAATTTCAGAATTCCTTTTGCAGCTGCAAGAAATCAGCCTTTAGCTGGGGAAGTGCTTTTTTAAAGTAAAACATTGCTTGTGGTTGATTAAAGAAGGGGTAACGTTAAGGTGTACCTAATACTATCGACCCCAAAACTTGTGCTTTCAGTTCAGACCAGAAGAGCAAGACGAGTGTCAGAGTTTAACTGAGGGCACAAAAGGAATACCAACTTCCTAGGTGCTTGAAGCCATTTAAAATATAAAGTTCTGAGAACAAATAGTCATGGTTAAAAACACAGGAGTGGCATTCTTTCATTCAGTACATTCCTTGATTGTCTTAACTTCTCAACTTTGTGAATTTGCTTCATTCATTTGCTCTTTTATGCCAGACTAACTTTGTGTTCAGGGACACACACACACACACACAGATGCATAAATTTATATAAACATGCAATTATGTGTATATTTAAATATATTAAAACATTCAAATGACATGTGTTTTCTATAACCAGATCTCCCCAATGTTTCACCAGTATTGACCTGATCTAGACCTGGAAATTGACTAATAACAGCTAAAACACATTTTGCAAGGCGATATGCTTTGTGTGCAACCTGAGCTTTTCTCACTTAACGTCACAACTAACTCCTCTGTGTGCTTTAAGGCAGCGTGTCCTCATTTACAGATGAAGAAACTGAGACCAGCCCAGGGTTTTATGGCTGTGCAATGATTTGAAAACCATTGCCATTGCTCGCTTTAGTTGATAATTGAAAGACAAACTTTTGTCCGTTTTATAAATTAGAGCTGTGCCTGACACATTGGTACTTTGGAACTGCTCCTTTAAATATCAAGAAAATATGGGCTACCCCTTCTGGCTTGATTGCTATTTCCTCCCAATCTTTTACCTCACTGAATTTCTTACTAATTTTCAGCTCAGGATTACTTCTCTGAAGAAGTTATCTGTGGTGACTACACTGGGCCAATTTCTTACTTAATACCCTGCATATAGCTTTATCTTGAGGACTTTAACCTCTGAGATTTTTAACAATGACTTGTTTACAGTTGTATGGTCAGCTCTTAATATGGACCTGCCATAGAATAAATATTTGATGAATGAATGTATGAATGAGTTCCCTACATATCAAATTGTTCTGAATTAGCTTAGAATTACATGTTGGTCATGCAAAGTGTTGCAGCAAGGGATAGAGGGACAAAAATATCCTGAAGAAGGAAAATACATAGCTGATCCATTAGACACACAGTTTGAGGGGAGCAAATATATCCACAGAAAAAATGGTATCTGCTTAGAAAGCAGAAAGAGGACAGTAAGTGAGACAAACTGACATGTAATTGTTGAGAGCATGAAGATTAAAACTGGGGCTAGAGGAAGATGAAATAAGGGTGAAGATGTTTCCCAGAGCAAGCTATTAATCCCCAGATTTCTCTTTCTGATATATCTAGGTGTTTTGGAACTAATGTCAGTTAAAGAACTCAATTGTGTTCTTTAACTATGATGAGGCCACAAGTAGATTGAATATTGCTATTTTTAGCAGTATGTAAATGTTCTATAAATATGCTAAACATTACATACAGGCAGTCATCCTGCCCGTCATTATCAGAAACAGTAAGTAGAGACAAGGATTGAATCTTTATGGGCACTTACTCAGATGCTGGTGATCTCAGAAGAAGGCAGATTATGTATCCTAGAAAACCATCTTAAAACCCCATCTCAAGATGACCTTTTTGTAATAAGAAGAAGGGGTAGGTAAAGGTTTTGGAAAAAAGTTTAATTGAATAAGAGCTTTAGTCTGAAGGTGATTTTCCTAGTGCTTCTTTATAGGTTGATCAATAATTCTTTATCTACATCATAGCTGTTCCCTCCCTGGCACACAATGGCTCAGATACCATCTGCAGGGATGGCTTGCAGAACCCTGGGGCATAAGGGTTGAATTGCTTATTTCTGTCCTGGAGTCACATGGGTCATGCATTCCAGTTCCCAGAATAACATCTTTCCACATGCATTAATCACTTCAGCCTATCAACTATGACTGAAGCTAAAAATTTTTAAAAATTAATTTGTATGGTATTTTTTCCATTACCATTTATCCCTCTTATACCCTCTTCCACCTCCATTCTGTTGTACATGGGTCCTTTTTTCTTCTTTGCTCAGTCCCTACACCTCCTAACCACCACCCCACCCCCAGAGCTATCAACTTGCTCTCTATCTATGTGTCTGTCTCTGTTTTGCTGTTAGTTCTGTTTGTTTGTTAGATTCCACATATGAGTGAAATCATATGGAATTTGACTTTGGCTGACTGGCTCATTTCACTTAGCATACTGTTTTCCAGGTCCATCCATGCTGTTCTGAAAAGTAAAATTTTCTCTGATACATCTGATAAGGGGTTAATATCCAAAATTTATAATGAATTTATAAAAATCAACACCAGAAAAACAAGTAACTCGATTTAAAAATGGACAAAGGGCCTGAATAGACACTTCTCCAAAGAGGACTTACAGATGGCCAATAGACATATGAAAAGATGCTCAACATCACTAATCATCAGACAGATGCAAATTAAAACCACAATGAGATACCACCCCCACACTGATCAGAATGGCCATCATCAATAAATCAACAGAGAACAACTGTGGCGAGGGTATGTAGAAAGGGGAACCCTTTTGCACTGTTGGTAGGACGGCAGATTGGTGAAAAAGCACTGTGAAAAGAAGTAAGGAGTTACCTAAAAAATTAAAAATGGAACTGCCTCATGACCTAGTGATTCCACTTCTAGGAATTTTTCTTAAAAAACTGAAACACTAATTTGAAAGAATATAAGCACCACTATTTTATTGTAGCATTACTAACAATCGCCAAGACATGGAAGCAGCCCAAGTGGCCATCAGTAAATGAGTGGATGAAACAACTATGGTACATTTGCACAAGAAATACTACTCAGCTGTACAAATGAAGCTAAAATCTTTTACTCTTGAGTTCCCCTACTGACATCATTAGAGAAGAAAGTTACCCAATTCATAGACTGTTTCACTTCCTCATCCACAGAGCTAAAGCATAGGTCTTGCTAACATGGCAGTTTATTTCAGAACAGTAAGAGGAAAGCCACATAGTACATATTCAAAATTATTGAATTTTTACAATATCAAAGTAGAGGTCAGAAGTATGGTGGAATCTTTCCCCAGTTGATAAGGAAGAAATACTTTTAAGGCTTTTACACAATGACATTGTAGGAAGATGGCAGACTAGGCTCAACCTTTCCTGTCTCCCTATCTTAGCCTCACTCGGTGATGAGGAGTTTAGGTAGAGTGATCTCTAAAGTTACCTTCACTTCTAAAATCTATGCACCATCTTGCTTTGTGATGTTTCTTCTTCCAAGTAGCTAAAGTGAGGCCCTTAATTATTTTGTTGGTCACCCATATACTCTCTCTGGTAAGCAAATACTCTCTCATCATTTGGTATAAATTCTTGTAGGAATTCCTGGGTGAAAATGGTCAAGAGCAGACTTTGAAGATTAACAAATGGCGCATTCATTGGCATTTGACCATTATCAACTATGTGAACTCAAGGAAGTTTCTCAGCCTCTGTAATCCCCTCTTGCCTCACATGTGAATTGGGGTTACTGACAGAATCATGCTCATAGAGTTCTGTTGTAAGTATTAAATGAGATAATGCACGTAAAGTGGTATACATTGATTAACTGATATTTTTTGTTAGTTTTGTGGGAAACATGTTCAAAGTTTTAGATATTTGAATTTTCATGTGTGAATTTACTTATTTACATGTTCTTTCCTTTTATCCCATAGTAAAACAAGAGGTTATGTAAGAAGTAAAATTTAGTCAGTTACTATGGGAACCACAGATTTGGTTTAATTGCTATAATGTTATTTTTTATGCTGAGACTTCACTTGACTTTAACTGAATACCTGTGAAGTATGAATCTCTGCTAATTCTGTATAGAACAACTGGATATATCACAAAATGTGTTGTTGAATAAATCATGTTTTCTTCTTTTCCCATGGAGATGGTGGGGTTTTTTTCATTTTTGATCTTATTCCACAAATAAGACTCCTCCGGGAGTCAATTGTCTGTGGTTTGAGTAAAGGCAGTCCATGATCCTGAGATAATTTCATAGATAGCATTAGTTCCATGGATTATTAGTTAGAGCGAGGATTTCCTAAATGGGGTATAAGGCATGAAATCCTGTGCAAAGTATATAACCGAAGTCAGTTGGTTGCTTTTTAGCATTAATATCTAAGTGTGCCAGGGGTTGGAACAAATGTTAAGGAAATTCCTTCTGCATACCAGATGCTTTAGGTATTTATTTATTATTCACAACTAAATCCTAGCTAGTTAAGTTGTATACATTTTGATTTCATAGATATTTATGCTAAGCTTAAAGAAGTTAAGATAGCTTGCCCAATATTCCATAGGTACGTAATCAAGCAGGCTTGAACCCAGGTCAGTTTTATGCCAGAATTTGTGGTGTTTCCAATATACTACAATGGCAAAAGGAACATGTACTCACATATAGGTATCTTTCTAGATGCTTATTTTGAAAATAATTCTAAAATAGATATCAGTTTTCTTCAGAATAAAAATTAAAGGAAATGCTGCGAAAAGGGAGGTTTTCAAGTGAACCTGATGGCTCTGGTTCAGGAAAGAGACCTTTCATGCATTCACTGGATTACCGCCATTCATTCCTTGGTAATTATAGGATACAGTCCAACTCTGTGCCAAGCATTGGGCTGGGCACCAGGAGTACCACAGTGAGCAAAAGCAAGGCTGTTTCTTGTACTCAAATCATTTACAATCTTAGTGAGGAGCTATATTAATAACATAAATTTAAAATTAGATATTTGCATAAATTTACTGTGATCCATGTTTTAATGGAAAAATATTGGAGCCTACAAAAATTATAATAAGGAACTCTGACCGGTATGGCTCAGTTGGTTGGATGTCATTCCGCAGAGCGATAGGTCGCCAGTTCCTTTCCCAATTAGGGTACATGTTTGGCTTGACCGGTGGGTCCCCAGTCAGGGTGTGTGCAAGAGGCAGCCATCCATACTTCTCTCTCACATTGAAGTTTCTCTCCCTCACTTCCCCTCTTTCTAAAAATAAACAAAATATTCTAAAGAATTAAAATAAGGGGATATGGGCTCATATTTGCTACAAGAAACCAAAACCTATATGGTTTTGTGAACCAATATCACCCTAATAAAATCAATAAAGTAAAATAAAATAATAAAAAATATAAAAATCAAAAGAATTTTAAATCTGAATATTCAAATTTGCAATAATGATGTGATGATATAGATAAGCTCATATAATTGAACTTACAATTTTAATAATTATAGTTACACTTGCGGCTTTATTAGAATAGTGGGATTACAAAAATTCTCTTTTTTATTTTCCATTTAAAAATGTATTTGATTACATGATTTTTTTAAAGTAAAAGCAAAATGATTTTACATATCAAAATATTTTATAAGAATTCTTACTAAGTCTTGGGAAATATTATGGAGTGTGAGTGTGTGTGCTGAGTAGTATAATTTTTTTTCCTTCACTTTTGACTAAATGAACTTTGTACTCCTGATATACCTGATCTCCAGTTCGGGAGGTAAGGAACTATAGCTGCAACTCAGCTGGTACCATCTCCTTTCTTGGTTTTTGGCTCATAGATTTGATTAAAAGAAAAACTGAAAACATATCTAACTCAGATTTAATGGCTATAAGATTAGGGCAAAGCTATGAAACTCGAACTTCTAAGATACTAGCTCGTTTCTGCTTTTGCTAAGTAATCAGAATAAAAAATGGAAAGGAAAATTATTTTGTCAGTCATATATTTGCAATCCTATTAATCCAGGATCAGAAGCAATTATAGGCCCTGCCTGGGTAGCTCAGTGGGTTTGAGCATCTTCCCTTATGCCAGGGTTGTGGGTTCAATCCCTGGTCAGGACACATATAAAAATCAAACAATGAATGCATAAATGAGTGGAACAACAAATCGATGTTTCACTCTCTCCTTTCTTCTCTCTCTCTAAAAAAAAATCAATAAATAAAAAAAATTTTTAAAGCAATTATGTATTAGAAAACATTTTTACTGATAGATCTTAAATTATATGTATGGGTATGAGCATGTATAATGTATATTTATAGATAAATGTATGAATATACATAGTTATATATTTATATAAATATACATATTCATAGTAAACATAATATGTTTTTATCTTTTTTCTTGAAGGACACTACTCTTACTTAAATATATTTTGATAACCTCTTTTATTAGAAAAGTAATACTTGTGACATATTTACTGTAGGGATTTTCATGATGCAGATAGAAAAGAAAAGAAATTAATAGTAGTCCATAACCCCATCACACAAAGATATGGTGTGATTAAATAGGTAGGTGAGTGAATAGGCTAAGGAACTACGTGCTCCTTACAATGTTCCCCACGTCTTCTTCCTTTCCTCTTTCCATTTATACACCCAATCCATCCTCAAAATGACTTCTAAGACAACTTAAAATAAAAGCTGAATTGTTTTAAGTAATGGGCAGTGACAATGAGATTTTAAGTAGATATTATATAGCTATTGACTATCTAATTTGGAGACATATTTTCTTCTCTCTATGCTATTGCAGGGTGTAATTTAACTTTAAAATGCAAATAAATTAAAGGTGATTTGCTTTGAACACTCTCTGGCTACCTTGAAGTTAATATGAATTCAATAGAATATTGCAGATGAAGGTAGCAAGTAAAAGATAGAGCTTTTAGAATATTAACAGTACTGAAGTTGTCATTTTAAAGGCTTTGGGAACACTCGCTTCACTTGCCCTCCACCGAGTCTACATTCTCTTCTGCCTCTGTCATATTTAATTGACCAGCATTACTGACTAAAAAAAATGGCAGTTACTTTTCTGTTAATGTTGTTTTTTGTATGACTGTAGATATAAATCTGTAGTAAATTGCTCAATCTGAAAAAGTAGCACTGAAAGGAAAAAATTCAAAGTAAGTTTTTTATGTGTATGTCAGTGAAGAATAGGAACTCGGTGAGCAGGAACTCTGTGCCATTTTGTTTACACGTCTCTGATGGGGTTAATATATAGGGCCAGCGCAAATGAGTGTTATATAGCCAAGCAATGATAGCCCGCGGCAAGAGAAACAGAGAGAAACAGGGGTTGACGTCCTGACATTTATTTGCAAAATAGCTGAACATTTTCCAGGCACATTTTGCGGGTTCTACTGACAAAAGCTCTTCTGTTAGCCATCTACCATGGAATTCTTCTCAACATGACATCATTGAGGATCCACCTTAGGACGCTTTGAAAAATAAAGACCTTTTCAAATTCAGATCGACTTTTTGTCTCTTTTGGTTTTTACTTTATGAAGACACTGAGAGAGAATGAGTGGGGTTCTGAATTTTTGTGAGTATAAAAAAGGTTTGAGAGATAAAAGGCCCTTTAGTGATTGCTCTCTGTATAGATTGAGATATTTTTAAATTTTAAGTCAAAATAAGTATGTAAAGAATTTGTTATTTTACTGATTTTTTTCAGGAGCCTTACAATATTTTAATATTTTATACTGAAAAATAAAGTATCAGCTGACAGTGAGGGTTATTTTTAAAGAAGGGTCACTAGCTTTAGGCCTAAGTAACTGAGCTCTCAATTTAACACAGATGGAAAGTGTTTAGATAGTGAACTAGAATGAAAGTTTTTCTGAAGGAAATAACGTGGGGTGTATGTGAGGACATCATAACAGAACATCAGGTAAAGTATTCCGGAGAAGGTCAAGGGCTGGTTCACTAGGCTGAGGGTCAAAGAAAGTCAGAAAAAGGCTTGACATTAAGAAAGTCACATGATCAGATTGTGAGGAGGGTGGGCTGAATGAAGGTCAGTGAGTTTGGGAAGAGATAAATGAAGAAGCAATTGAAGTACTCTGGGTAAGAAAAATGAGTCTTGCAACAGTTTAAGAAAGGAGACAAAATTTAAGGGTTATTTAGTCCAATGCTTTAAAGTAAAAAAATGAGAAACAGGATTTGGGGAAGCTTAAATGTTTGAAAAGAATGATATCTGACCCAAATAATTAAGGTATATTGTGTAGAATGTAGACTCAATCTACATCATCATCTTTTTATTAATAATATGGCAAAAAGCCCTTTTTCCATTCTTTTGATTACCTATAACTTCTTACATTCTTCATATTTAGACCAGAATCTGAAAGACATAGTCCATCAAGAGTATGGACAAGATGGAGAAATTAATTCTAGGTATATACTAGAACCTTTTCTAACATACCATTTGACCATTTACTTTCAATAGAATTTAACATATTTAATTTATATTATTTAGTGAGCCATATCTTCACCAGAATTTCAAAAATACAAAATTTAAATTAAAAATATAATTTAACAGCACCTAATTTTATTTTTTTCTCAATTGATTATGCTGATTTATTATCTTAGTACCTTTTACATTAAAAGACACCCATAATTGATTCCAAATGTTTGCATCCCTTTGAATTACTTTCAAAGCATAGTTTCTTCCAAAGAAAGAACAGATGTGATCTAGATTATGTCTTTGGAGATTTCTCTCTTTGAGACACTCCTTCCTAATATCTAGCACAGAGCATGTCTCTGCGAAAGCATCATGCCTGAAAACTTTTGGGGTGACATCATCCCTCCTCTAAGAACCTTCATAAAAAAAAAGTCCTTGAAGACAACTCCACATGAGCTCAAAAAAGCCAAGACTGAGCTGATTAAATAATAAAGCAAGGTTGTCTTTTGCTTCCTTAGAAAATGTTTTTATTACTTTGAAAGGAACTTTGGAATCGAATCAAAAAATGAATGGCAACCCTCCACCCCCAGCCTAGAAGTTGTGTTTAGATTATTAAAAGGATTTGTCTGGTGTTAGTGAAATTAAAATGGGGACTATGTAGTGCCATTTCAATTTAAGATCTGTATAAGTTTCTATGTGTAAGTCATATATTAATATTTATTTCCAAACCTTTTAAGATCCTTTTCTATTATGTATTACTAGAGTAATAAGACATTAGAAAGTAATCTATTCTCAATAACCATAAAGGAATCAGATGCAGATTTTAAGATAAAATGATTTAATCATCTGAATTCTCAGACTTACTTTCTATATTCACCCCTTACATAGAAAAAGAGAGAGAGAGAGAGAGAGAGAGAGAGAGAGATAAATTTCCTTTGGAAATTACATTATGATACAATACTGTATAAAGTATTACAATAGAATACTATATAACCAATCATTTCTAATTCTGCTACTTTTGACATTACTGAAGTTAATTTTTATCAGACAAATGCATAGAAAATAATAGAAATGCACTACTTTGTGTCTCCTATGTTTACATAAAAAGTGGATTTATCAAAAATATTTTAGATAATCAGAAACTAAAATGTATATTATTGAGGGGGGACTCAAATACTTTTAAAATTTATTTATTTTTTCTCTTTTTCATTCTTTTTCCTCTTATGTTTTCAAATAATTGTTGTTGTCTTCTCAGTTACTCTCATCTCCCACTATGGCCTTGAAAATTAACTTTAGATACATTCCAAAACAACTCTACACTCAATCATCATTAGTAAGTGTTATCCCAGCCTGACCCTTTGGTCAGACAGCCACCAAGAGATGAATGTTTTATGAGGCTTCACCTTTGAAAGGTTACCTCTGCCCTCCAGACAATTATAAATCTGCAGCCCTTCTTTCCTACAAACCTATGTCTTTCTTTGCATTTCCAAGTCAAGTTAAACTTTGGTATCACCATAGCCCTGATATGGCAATTCTCTGTGGCTCATCACAAATATCCTAACGCTAAATTAAAAATATGAATTTGAAATGTTTCCCAATATAGCAGCAAACTGGAAAAGGATATGTACTAGGAATCAATCTTATTAGCACGAATTCCCCAGGCACATTTTGTGAACCTCAGTTATATATGTACTGGTCTCTTCCACTAAGTTTAGCTCTTAGAGGGCACAGGTCATGTGTTTTTAAAATTTTCTTCAACATGTCCATTGTAATGCTTTGCACAAATTAGATGACCAACGCAACTTGGCTCTCCTTGTCACTGATGGTGATGGTTTTCCTCTCAGCCTTGGTTATTTATATGACTGCATGGTTGTCTAAATGGTTTCCTGGCTTCTAGGCTTATTTAATCCATTTTATCTCCCATAGTATTACCAACTGGAGAACTATATCATGTTATTCTGCTGTTCAAAAGCCACTCTATTCTTGGTAGGATTTCACCAGACTTCTTACTTCCTTTCTTACACGTTAGGGTAATACTTAAATGTTTTATTCTGAGCAATGTAGGTTTACTAAAATATAATTAGGAATAAAAGCTGAAGCACAGAGTCCCAAACAAGATGGACCCAAAGAGGCCCACTCCAAAACACATCATAATTAAAATGCCAAAGGTTAATTAATACAAAGAGAGAATCTTAAAAGCAGCAAGAGAAAAACAGTCAGTACCTACAAAGGAGTTCCCATATGACTATCAGCTGATTTCTCCAAAGGAACTTTGCAGGCTAGAAGGGATTGGTGAGAAATTCAGAGTGATGAAAAGCAAGGACCTACAACCAAGATTACTCTACTCAGCAAAGTTCTCATTTAGAAACAAAGGACAGATAAAGAGCTTCCCAGAGAAGAAAAACTAAAGGAGCTCATCACCACCAAACCAGTATTATATGAAATGTTAAAGGATCTTCTTTAAGAAAAAGAGGGAAATCAAAAATATAAAGAATGAAGTGGCAATAAATATATATCTAAACACAAGTGAATCTAAAAACAATAAATAAACAAGCAGAATAGAAATAGAATCATAGATACAGAGAACATTTTCATGGTTGCTAGATGGGAGGGAGGCCAGGGGAATGGGTGAAAAAGGTGAAGGGATTAATATGTACAAATTGGTAGTTACAGAATAGTCAAGGGGGTATAAAGTACAACATAGAGAATAGAGTAGCCAAAGAATGTGTATTCATGACCCATGGACATGGAAATGGACAGTGGTGTGGGGATTGTCTGAGGGAGTGGGGGGATGGCGTGGAGGGAGATAACGAGGGAAAATGTGGGACAACTGTAATAGTACAAACAATAAAATATAATTTAAAAAAAGAAAAGTTAAAAATATTCAAAAGCATAAACAATTGCTATAATAAAAGAATTTTAAATACAATAGCATTTCTGGTTCACAAATGAGTATCAGTCTCTGCACTGGAATCTGTTGCTGCAAATGACCACATTTTATAAAAGTCATTGTGAGGTGAGAGACATACGTAAGCAGACATAAATATACATGTGTAAAACCAAAACATGGGGGTTTTAATGCACCTGTGTGCTTCCCATTTCTTATATTTTATACATAAACATGGATTTATTTTTAATAGTTTTATATACATATGTCTTATATCTATGACGAGAGAGAAGTACCAAAATGCTGTCAATAACTGTTTCTCTACAACAGGATAATTTGTTCATTTGCATTTGTGCATTTTTCTGAAATGTGTTTATAGCTTTAATCAGAGTGTTCAAGACATAGCTGATCACCCAAATATTAAAATCGACTCTTCTTAGCAAACTTTAAGTTTTAGACAATTTGTTTCTTATCTGTATTTAGAAAAAAGTTACACTGATCCTAATCTCCTTGCTATTGCTGATGCCCAATCGAGTTTCTTTCAATGTTCTCTTTCTTTTTCTCAAAGGAAATCACTGTTATCTGACCTCTCTTTTGAAACCCAGAACATATCAACCCCAAATCACTTCTGAATTTTAAGAACACTAATGATCAGATTAGGTGTTGATCACTTAATGCCAGTATTGTAACGGTACAGCCAAGGGGGGACCCCAAATAGGGATTTGTGATGGAGTCCAGAACTCAGGCTGTTCAGGAAATATTAGAGAGAAATATGTAGAGGATGTCCTCACCCCCACCAGACTGAGCTAGGGGATGGGACACAGGGAGCAGGGCCACTGAGAGCTGTTTTGTACAACAACAGCTTTTCAGCTAACCCCTGGCATGGTCATTTAACATATCTATAACCTTTTACTGGTTTCATGGATATGTTAAATAGCTGTGGCCATGCTTTGAGCCTGGGGGATGAGAGTGACTTCAACCCAGGATGTAACTGGGAAGCAACTTCCCCTAGTTACAACACCTGCGTGAGAGCTTGGAGATGATCGGCTCCATGCCATGGGGCCATGCCTGCCCAGACTTACTATGGCAGCCCAGTAAAGCTGGAAGAATACAAGAATGCTGGCAGGTGTAACTGATTGTGGGAGGAGTTGGAAATGGGGCTGCCAAGGAAGATTGGCATGGGGATTTAAACACAGGTGCAGCAGCCATACCAGGGAGGACCACAAAGCTTTGGGGGAGTAGATTGGAACCGTGTGGCTTGGGTGAGAGTTAGGACCACTCGGCTTTGGGGTGCTCCCCTCTGCCATGTGGTGTAGGCAGCAGGAGAGACTTTGCCTGGGAGAAAAGGGGAGAAAGGACTCTTGCTGGTGGGCCATGAGAATGTGCCACATGGCTCTGGATTAACTGGAGATTGCTGCGGCAACAGAGCGGATGGTGCCTGAACAAAGGGAAGCCTGAATCACGGACTTATACTTCTTTTCCTGACATACGGTACCCCAGACTGGGCAGAGGGAGAAGGAAGGACTGTGTGCATTTGGGGGTATTCTAAAGAACCTTACTATTTTAATGAAGACATTAAATCATTACTCTAACTCTGTATAACTTTTAGATAAATAATTCCTTTCCGTTTCACCAATCTCTGGCATTGAGAGACGTCTTTCCTCTGGCAGTGGGCAAAGTAAACCTAGTAGGTGGGGGGAATCCCCAGAGAAAAAGGCGGGGGTCCTTTTGGTAAAAGTATATCATTCACTCCCCTACCCCCAGGGTTTGTTCTGTAACAGTTTGGTTCTATTTTTTAATGATAATATGTAACTTCTTTCTATCTGGATGGTAAACTAACCAAATACAGGAATTATGTCTTAATCAAATCCCTATCTGTGTTCCTCTTAGCCTAATAGATAATATTTGATATAGGAGCTGAGCTCACCTACCTGATAAAGGAAAAAATGGAGATATATGTAATGCTGTAAATAAGATAGGAACATTTTATTCTCAAATTATTGAAAAGAACAAATGATAAACTCATGTTCCATTTATTCTACTCAGGACCCATAAAGTAGCCAGGGAAGGTATGTCTCTGATAATCTGGGGATTTTATGTAAATATGCATACTTAAATGTGCTTTAAAGACATTTTTAAAAAACACTTTAAAACTAAATAATTCAAGACAACAGGAAAGTATAAAGATCAGAAATATCAAACTCAACCTTTCTAAGTCCAAAGGGAAGGTGGGAAAGTAATTTCTCTCTTTTATCTCTCTCTCTCATTACTGCTGTAATATAAGAATAAACTTTTAGATAAGAGAGCAAGTGTTTATAATCACTACACAACACACTATATGTAAACAAACTATTAAATTGGTCAGTGAGCCAGGGAGTTCCACTTTACCAGTGAAACCTGATCCAATTTAGTAGTGAAGGACATGAGCTTTGGTTCCAGGTAATTCTGGGTTTGAATTTTGAATCAATTACTTAATGACCCTAAACTTGGTCAAGTAAGTTATCTCTCTGAACCTCATTTTCCTCATTTATAAATTGGGCTTAAAATTATTGCCTCATAGTTTATATATATAAATAAACACAATAGTCCTTTTTCTTTTAAATTCATCTGATCTTCAAGTTGACCAAGTCAAGAGCTACTAAGTGGTTGATTCAAAATTCAAACCCAGAATTACCTGTGGTGAAAGGTAAGAGTTTAAAGGAGGCCAAATATATGGTGATGAAAGATGATTTGACTTTGGGTGGTGGGCATGCAATGTAATATACAGATCATGTGTCATAGAAATGTACACTTGGAACCCATACAACCTTATTAACCAATGTTACCCAATATATTTAATTAAAAATAAATTGAAAAATAAAAAAAGATAAAAGTAGGGACTTCTGAGTAAAACAGATTTAGGTGTGTATCCTCTGCTACCTGTATAATCTTAGACAGGTTATTTAAATCACCTGAGTTCAAATGTCTGACTTTAAAAACTGAGGTCATTTAAAACTATCTTTTAGGGTTGATAGGGTGGAGTAAAAGAGAAATGTCAAGTGTCAACATAAGAAATATCTAAACCTGTAGAGAATTTTTGAGAGTTTATTTGAGCCACACTGAGGACATGCACTGGGGAGCAAGATCTCAGCGACTTCGGAGAGTGATAGTTTCACAGTCCCTTTTATGCATTGGAAATGAGGAGAGAAGTAAGAAAGTTTGCATGAGGGTGGGAGGAAGAAAGGTAAATTAGATTACAGGATAGTTAGGACTATGTGCTCTTTTGAGGGTGGTTATGTTTATTTCAAAGCTGTGTTTATCTAGATGCATGAAAACAACAGGCAGGGCTTGCTTAAGACAAAGATAAGCTTTTTACTAAAAAACATTATATGCCTGGGGTGTCATTACTCATCGGGACCTACCTACCCAGTTAGGAATTTATGATTAGATCACCCTGTGAGATTACTGTCTGTAGCACCTCTTTTTGTCGTAAAAGTAACACAGAGCCTGGGACATTATTACTATTTAGCAGAATGGTTGTTGTGCGATTGCTGTCGTGGTTGCTTCCACTGCTGTTGTTAGATCCTTCTTATCATTCTGACCTTCGATATCTTTATCAACAAACCCTTTCACCATCCGGTGTCAGAAAATCCACTGTGAAAGGACCGGAAATGGAGAAATGTTAGCCGAAGCCAAGGACCATGCCATCCCTTCTGTATAGGGATTTAAGATCCAAGGAGAAATGCTACATAAAAGCCACAAAGGTATTGAGAGAAGATGTACACCTTGCCCCTAAAACTCTGAGGGAAATCATGAAGAACAGGACGTTAGAAAAGGAAAGGCAAGTTGGAAGATTATCTGTCTCTTTAGATGGTAGTGATTGTTATTTGTAAGTAACTAGTAAAAATGAGATACATAGGGAAAGATTAGAGTAACACGTTGGGAAATCCTATACGGCAGGTTAAAATAATCAGAATCCATTGAAATAATGAATCAATCATCTAGAACTATGATTGTATTAGTTTTCTATTGCTGCATAACAATTTGCCACCAACTTAGTAGCTAACAACACCACCCACTTTTTGTCTCACAGTTTTGTAAGACAAACATTTAGCACAGAGTGACTGGGCTCTCTGCTTGGAGGTCACATACACTGAAGTCAAAATGGTGGCTGGGCTGGGTGCTTCTCTGGACAGTCTGGGAAAGAGTATTATTCCAAGCTCATTTAACGTGCTGTTAGAATTCAATTCCTTGCAGCTGTAGGACTGAATCTCATTTTCTTTTTGGCTGTTATCTGGGGTTTACTCCCTGCTTCTAGAAGCCACCCACCTTCCTTCTCACATGACCCCCTCCAACTTCAAGGGCAGCAACAGAGCACTGAGTCCTTCCCATGCGTCGATGCTCTCTGACATCTTATTCTGCCATTCGCCTAAGAAAAAATTCCTTTTCAAAGGGCTTACGTAATGAGATTAGGCCCAGTGGGAAAATCTTCCTATGTTTTTGGTCAACTAATTAGTTACCTTGTACATCTGCAAAATTCCTCTTGCCATGTAAAGAAATAGTCACAGGAGTAACACTGGTAGCCTACAAGCGTGGGGGCCATCTAGAATTCTGTTTACCATGAACATCCTGGCTGCTGCATAAGATAGTAAAGAGAGTTTCCAAATGCATAAAGACCACTCAGGAGCTATTTTAGCAATTGAAACTGAGGTGTTAAAGGTCTAGTTAGTTAATCATAGCAGCTTGCTATGCCTGAGACCCTGTTCATGGTTTCAACTCATAGAATCTTCACAAAGTCCTTGTGAATAGCAATAGTACCTATATCCTAAGGAGACAACTGAAGAAATTAAAGCTTGATAAAGTTAAGAAATGTCCTTAATTTCACACAGCTAGTAGTTTGTAGATCTGGAGTTTAGATCCAGGCAGATTCCAGAACCCAGGCTCTCAACCATAATCCCATCTATTATATTTTCCCTTAGATGAAAGGCTGGAGATGCATGGCCAGGGTGAAGATAGGATGAAAATTGGCCCCTTGGTTCTATTTGAATCATCTTCATGTTATACATTTCCATTTTGATTTCTTTTGTATATTGAACATAGACTATAGATAAAGTATTTTGCTGGGTACTTTTGATGAAATATACCCTAACTCATTCAATTCTCACAATCCTATAATTTTCCCAATATTAGAAATGAGAAAACAGAGGCCTCAGGCTCAGAGCTATGAGTAGCAGATGTGGACTTTGAGCTCTAGTTTGCCTGGCTTGGAAGTACTTTTATTACATTATCTGATTGATGTTAGACTTGGCATGTACAAAGCTCTGAGAAGCAGAAACATAGCAGCTACACACACAGAGGCTGATGCCTTACAGCCAATATTTGAAGCCCTTCTCTCCAGCCTCCATTTCCTAATTTGTAAAAGGGGGATATTTCCTGGTTTATAGAGACAAGAGCAAAAATTATTGAATTATTATAGGAAAACTCTAAGAACAGTGCCTGGTGTATACAGTAAAAATTCAAGAACTGTGAGCTATGAGAAAGGTGTGGAAGAGATATGTGGTATAGACACCTATAAATTAGTTTTACCTGTTCTTTATATTATTTGCATCATCAAAAGCTGATGATACCAGAGAATAGGGATTAGTTAAATCATATAGAATAACAATGTTGCTCAGTGGGACTAGCTAATTAGTCTAGTGTTGAGGAGAAACTGAATTTTGTTGGATTTTGAAAACCTGGAGGGCATATGAAAGTAGCAGAAAGTAAGGTGAAAGCTCTATATGTAGGTCATTTGTGAAAGAAATGGAAGAAGAATGATAGACTGCTTGGGACAAATTAAGTAGATTTTCTTATTTGGAGAAAAGAGTGAATAGTATATCATAATACAGGTCAGATTGTGAATTCAGGTCAGAAAGTTGAAGCAATAAATACCTTGAAAACAACTTACATCTTTGTATTAATGTATTCATTCACTGATAAACATTCACAGAAGACCTCCAAAGTGCAAGGTGTTATCAAAAACACTAAATAATCATAAATCTCTTACTTTCAAAGAATTGATAAACTAATACATGGATTAAGATGTGCACACCCTTACAACTTATGGTAAAAACTTGCATGAGTCACAAATGAGACTAGGTGAAGTTGTAGTAACATTCAGAGGAGGGAGAGATTGCTTCAAACTGAGAGAAATTGGAAAGTATTTGGAGGCATGATGGCAAACTGAAAGGAGAGGAATTGACAAGATGTTTGAAATAGGAATTATAGGATGGAAAGGGTTATGCTTTGGACCTCCAGATGTGAGAGTAAACATAGACCTTAATTAGAGAAACAACAGTGACAGCAGAGTTTAAAAAAAGGCATACAGGAGAGAGATGTTTGGGGATAAAGTGAACAGAAATTGACAACTAAAGGGATTTGGGCATAAGGAAGAAGGAGAAGTAAAACTTTACGAGGGTTTTGGTTTCAATGACTAGAGAGTTGTTAGAATTGGGAGAAACAGGTTCCAGCCAAGATGGAGGTGTAGGTAGATGTGTTTCACTCTCTCACGCAACCAAAACAAGGATAACAATGAATTTAAAAATGAAAAAACAACCAGAACTGCCAGAAAATCAAACTATATTGAAGTCCAACAACTAAAGAGTTAAAGAAGAAACACTGATCCAGACTGGTAGGAGGGGCAGAGATGGGAAGCCAGGGTGGAGAGGACGCATGGCAAGGCAGTGGCTGGCAGACTGGGCAGGTGTGACAGCAGCTGGCAGACCGGGAAGTACCACATTCACTTGGGAATAAGCCAGGAGGAACAACTAGGGAGTGAGACAGACCATACAACTCAAGGTTCCAGTGTGGGAAACTAAAGCCTCAAAACCTCTTGCTATAAAAATCTGTGGGGGTTGTGGTGGTGGGAGAAACTCCTAGTCTCACAGAAGAATCTGTTGGAGGGGGGCCCATGGGATCCTAGAATGTACACAAGCCCACCCACTCGGGAATCAGCACCAGAACAGCACCTGAAAGTGCACAATCCTCTTGTGGGAAGCTGGGGAAGTGACTGAAACCAGGGGGAGAGCCTAGCAAGTGGCTTTGTTCCCTCTCTGACCCCTCCCCCACACATAGCACCACCTTGCAGCAAAGTGGGTTGCCCCACCCTGGTGAATACCTAAAGCTCCACCCTAAAGGATTCTAAAGGGCAGAGCCTTAGGCATTTATCATATTCAAATCAATCAACATGATATACTACATTAACGAAATAAAGGGTAAAAAAATCATAGCATCATGTCAATAGATGCAGAAAAGCATTTGATAAGAAACAACATTCATTTATGATTAAAACACTCAATAAAATGGGTATTGAAGGAAAGTACGTAACATAATAAAGGCTGTATATGAAAAACCCTCAGCTAGTATAATATTTAATAGTAAAAAACAAAGGCTTTTTCTTTAAGATTAGGAACAGGATGTCCACTCTTACCACTATGATTCAACCTACCACTGAAACTCTTAGCCAGAGCTATCAAGCAAGAAAAAGAAATAAAAGGTATCCAAATTTGGGAATAAAGAAGTAAAATTGTCACTTCTTGCAAATTATGATTCTGTATATAAAAAAACACTAAAGACTCTACCAAATGACTATTAGAAAGAGTAACAAGCTCTGTCTGGTAGCTGTTGGTTAGAATATTGTCCTGATACACCAAGGTTGTGGGTTAGATCTCTGGTTAGCGCACATACAAGAAGCAACCAATTAATGTATGAATAAGTGAACAACGAATGGATGGGTTTTTTTCCTCTCTTTTTATCCCCTCCATTTCTCTTTCTCTAAAAGCACTAAATAAATAATATTTTAAATTATATTTTATTGTTTATCAAATATAGATGTCCCAATTTTTTCCCCTTTGCCCTCTTCCACACAGCCCCACCAATACCCTCAGGCAATCCCCACACCCTTGTCCATGTCCATGGGTCAGGCATATGTGTTCTTTGGCTGCTCTATTTCCTGTGTCGTACTTCACATCCCCATGATTCTGTAACTACCAATTTGTACTCCTCAATCCCTTCAATTTTTTTGACCATTCCCAAACTCCTCTCCCATCTGGCAACCATGAAATGTTCTCATATCAGTGTTTCTGTTTCTGATCTAATTGTTTGTTTACTTGATTTTTAGATTCAATTGTTTATAGATATGTACTTATTACCATTTTATTATTCATAATTTTTATCTTCTTCTTCATCATCTTAAAGAAGACACTTTAGCATTGTTACCAAACAGTAAGTGGGGTCCTGCCTTCCGCCACTACTCTCTAGGCAAAATTTTAGAGGCAAAGTTTTCATGATAAAGGAAAGGAGTCTTTACCAAAAGCTACACGCTACATAATTTTGAATAACAGCTCTACACATATATTAGTCACTTAAGACTATCAATTAAGGTTGAATTCTTTAACTCTTTCGTTATAGCTTTCACTTAAACTTATCAATTAGGGCTAAAATATTTAACACCTGAGTTCCCCTATCATTCCTCCTGTTAGTTTTTAATTATTTTATTTTTATAAGATTAGTTTTCAGACTAAAACAACATAAGACACAAAAGCTGCACAATTTTGGAAGAATGTCAGGCCTCTCCCTCAGAGTCCATCCACTCTATAACATGCGAAGAAGAATAACATTAATAGTTACTTGGCAGGGGAGATATCATGATCATGAAGGTGGTTTTCTCCAGTGAGGCTCACCCATTGAACTCTGGGTGTGCTGTCTCCTGCAATTTCCCCAAATGTGGGAAACTCAACTGCATAATTTGTGGTTGCAGGGAGGCTGTGTCTGCACTCTCCCCTGATTAAAAAATAAATTTAAAAAAGAAAGAATAACCTTGCGACCTTCTGCCAGTAAAGTCTGATCCTAGGCTGTGCCTGGAGTTAATTCTCCCATTTAAGATGCTGTTCCTTTAGAAACTCAGGCAGCTGCAGCACGATCATCCAGGCATCCTCAAGGAAGAGAGCCAGAGAGCCAGTCTCTGCCCACCTTTTATTTTAAATCTTCTGGCCCATAATTCCATGTACTCTGGAGAGGCTCAGCTTCTCAGCCAATTTCCTCCTAGACTGTTTACCATTGCCTCAGGCAACCTCCTCTTACAACCTCTCTCTACTCTTTCCCAGTGATCTGATTAGATCCTTCCTTATCAGTATTTCATATAATACTCTTTCAGTGGTGATGAATGACTTTAGCTTTTTATTGTCCCAGAAGTTCTTTATCTGTCCTTCAATTCTAAATGATAGTTTTGCTGGGTAGAATAATCTTGATTGTAGGTCCTTGCTTTTCATCACTTTGAATATTTCTTGCCAGTCCCTTATAACCTGCAATGTATCTTTTGATAAATCAACTAGAAGTCTTATGGGAGTTCCCTTGTAGGTAACTGACTGCTTTTCTCTTTCTCCTTTCAAGATTCTCTCTTTGTATATTGCTTTCCACACTTTGATGATTCCCTGAGGCCCTTTCCCATCAAATATTCAGAGTCCACCCAAGCTGTTTCCAGTGGCTTTTCCATACAAATGGCTTATCTTGGCCCATGCTTCAGATTTTCCTAAATTCTTTCAAGTAAGCAGCATCTGGCTTCAGTGAGCCCCATGATTTACCCTAAATTGCTCCAGATGCAGCACTAGCAGCAGCCAGCCTTGGTTTACCGTTTGCCCTTGTTGGGGCACCTCCAAGCCCAGCACAACTAGCAGGCATCTGCAGATCACTTTGTAGCTTATGTTATGTGACACTGGATAGAACACAGGGAATGGCTGATCTTGGACGTACCAACAGCAATCAAGTCTCAACTACAACAGGAAGGTATACCTTGAGTACCCAGCTTGGGTAATAAGGATGCCATACTACTGGACCCTACAGGACACCTACTACATAGGACCACTCTACCAATACTGGCAGGTGTAACAACTCTATCCAATACATAGAAACGAACACAGAGAGACTGCTAAAATGAGGAGGCAAAGAAACGTTGCACAAATGAAAGAACAGAAAAAGACTCCAGAAAAAAAAAAACTAAAAAAAATGGAGAAAAGCAATCTATAAGTTGCAATGTTAAAAACACTGGGAATAAGGATGTTCAATGAACTAAGTGAGAATTTTAACAGTGTAAAAAAGGAGCAGTCAAAAATGAAAGATGCACTAACTGAAATAAAGAATAAATTACAGGAAATCAACAGTAGAGTGGATGAAGTCAAGAATGAAAGCAGCAATTTGGAATATAAGAAAGTAAACAACAACCAGTCAGAACAGCAAGAAGAAAAAAGACTCCAAAACAATGATAGTGTAAGGAGCCTCTGGGACAATTTCAAGCATACCAACATTAGCATCATGGGTTTGCCAGAAGAGAAGAGAGAGAGCAAGAAATTGGAAACCTGTTTTAAAAAATAATGACAGAAAACTTCCTTAACTTGGTGAAGGTAATAGACATACAAGTCCAGGAAGCACAGAGAGTCCCTAACAAGGAGGCCCATACCAAGACATATTATAATTAAAATGTCATAAAGAGATAATTTTTTGCTGAGATCCATGATGGAGGAGGAGTCAGTGGAAGTTACACTAATCTTTCCTCATGACCAATCTTGAATTACAACTAAATTGTAGAGAAATCATCCAGAATAACCAACTGAACAATTGCTGGAGAGAAGCCTTATAACCATGGATAGATGGAAGAAATCACTTTACCACAACATGACTGGTAGGGAATGCAGAGAGGCATGGAAGGGATGGCTGGGTTACCACAGGCAGCAGCTGAAGTATTGGAGGGATATTTCAGGGGCCAGGGGCTCCCCTAGGAAGTGTGAGGTCCAAACCCCAAGCTGGGCTCCCCAGCCTACAGCACCAGAGCTGGAAAGAAACCCAGATAACAACCAGCTGTGGAAAGGAGCAGATTTTCTGTCTGCCAGGGAGAGATGGCTGGAGATGCAGAGTGCCTCTTAAAGGGTGAACACACAAACTTTCCGACTGCAGTCATTTAACCAGGGCTCTAGAAGAGGGAGGGCAGAGTGGACTAGAGATGCTTACGGAGAGTCTGGGGCTAGTGGCTCTGGGGAGAGAGCTGAAGGAACAGCTACCAGGATCCCCATGCTGAGTCACTATCCTGCAGAAGCCATCTTTCTCAGGAAAAGCATTTCTCTCCAAGGGAATCAGCCTGAGGGGAATCAATAGCCCTGCCCACAGGAATTACACTGCCTTACCCTGCAGAGATTAAGCTGGAATGCTTATCACAAATTGATTAGAATAACAACCAATCAGTTTAACATCTCATTAGTTTAACTTCTAAGGCAGAAAACACAAAGAAGCAGCCAAGATGTGAAGACAGAGAAACATACCTCAAATGAAAGAACAAAAGAATTCTCTAGAAGAACTAGGTGAAATAGAGGCAAGCAATGTGTCACATAGAAAGTTTAGAGTAATGGTTATAAGAATACTCAACAGCATGAAAAAAAAATCATAGAAACCATATAAAAGGACCAGTCAGAAATAAAGAGTGCAATATCTGAGATAAATAATATACTGCAAGGAATAAACAATAGGTTAGTTTAAGGAGAGGATAGAATCAGTGTTTTGGAAGACAAGGTAGAAATAAACACCCAGGCAGAACACCAAAAGAAAGAAAAAAATTCTAAAAAAAATCAAGAGAGCTTAAGAAACATTTTGGCCAATATGAAATTTAACAAAACCTGCATCATGGGAATACCAGAAGGAGAAGAGAGTGGGCCTGGGATCAAGAATGCATTTGAGGAAATAAAGACCCCAAACTTCCCTAATCTTATGAAGGGAAAAGTCACACAAGTCCAGGAAGCTCAGAGAGTCCCAAACGAGTTGGACCCAAAGTGGCCTACACCAACGAACATCATAATTAAATTGGAAAGGCTTAAAGATGAGGAGAGAATCCTAAAAGCTGCAAGAGAAAAGCAGATAGTTATCTGTAAGGGAGCACCAACTAGATTGGCATCTGATTTTTCAACAAAAACATTTAGGCCAGAAGGGAGTGGTGAGAAATATTCAAGGTGATGAAAGGCAAGGACCTACAATCAAAGTTACTTTACCCAGTGAGGCTATCATTGAAAATCAAAGGAGAAATAAGGAGCTCCCCAGATAAGAAAATGCTAAAGGAGTTTGTTAACAGCAGACCACTACTGCAACAAATGTTAAAGGGCTTGTTTTAAGAAGAAGAAGAAGAAAACAAGAAAGAGGAAAAGAACAGAAGAAAACCATCTAACAATAAAATGGCACTACATAAGTATCTATCAACAATCACCTTAAATGTAAATGGATTAAGTGCTCCAACCAAAAGACATAGAGTAGCTGAATGTACATGAAAATAAGACCCATATATTTGCTGCTTCCAAGAGATCCATCTCAGATCAAAAGATACACAGAGACTAAAATTAAAAGAGTTAGAAACAGATTTCATGCAAATGGAAAAAGAAAAAAGCTGGGATAGTAGTACTTCTATAACACAAAATAGACATTAAAAACCAAGACTATAGTAAGAGACAAAGGACACTACATAATGATAAAGGGAACAATCCAACAAGAGGACATAATCTCAGTAAACATTTATGCATCCAGCATAGGAGCACCAAAATATGTAAGCAAATCTTGATATACATAAGAGGAGAGTTCTACAGAAATGCAATAATAGTTGGGGATTTTAACACCCCATTGACTTCAATGGATAGATCTTCTGGACAGAAATTCAACAAGGAGACAGCAGACTTAAACAATACACTAAATCAAATGAATTTAGTTGATATCTGCTGAACATTTCATCCCCAAAGCAGCAGAATACACATACTTTTCAAGTTGACATGGCACATTTTCTAGGATAGACCACCTGTTGGGACACAAAACAGGTCTCAATAAATTTAAGAAGCTACAAATCATATCAAACATATTCTCTGACCACAATGCCATGAAACTAGAAATCAGTTACAACAAGAACACTGAAAACCACGCAAAGACATGGAAGCTAAATAATGTATTATTAAACAATGAATGTGTCAACAGCAAGATCAAGGAAGAAATCAAAAGATACCTTGAAACAAATAAAAATGAAGATACATCAGTCCAAAATCTGTGGGACACTAGGAAAACAATCCTAAGAGGGAAATTCAGAGCATTATAGGCCTATATCCAAAAAACAAGAAAAAGCTCAAATAAATAATCTAAGTTCACACTTACAGCAACTTAAAAAAGAACAACAAACAAAACCCAAAGTGAGTAGAAAGAAAGAAATAATAAAGATCACAGCATAAATAAATGAAATGGAGCCTATAAAAATGATACAAAAGATCAACAGAATCCAAGAGCTGGTTCTTTGAAAAGACAAACAAGACTGACAAACCTTTAACCAGACTCATCAAGCAAAAAATAGAAAAGGCCCAAATCAAAAAATCAGAAATGAAAGAGCAGAAATAACAGCTGACACCAAAGGATTGTAAAAAAAATACTATGAACAACTATATGTCAACAAAATGGAAAACCTGGACAGAATGGATAACTTCCTGGAAGCATATAATCTTCCAAAACTAAATCAGGAAGCATCAGAGACTCTGAATAGATAGATTATACCTAATAACGTTGAAGCAATAATCAAAAACTCCCAACAAATGCCCTGGACTGGATGGCTTCGCAGATGAGTTTTACAAAACATTCTGAGAAAAACTAACATCTCTCCTTCTCAAACTATTTCACAAGATGGAAGAGAAGGGAAATCTCCTAAACTCATTTTATGAGACCTGCATTATTCTAATTCCAAAACCAGATAAAGATACTACAAAGAAAGAAAATTAGAGGCCTATCCCTGAAGAACATAGAAGGTAAATCCTCAACAAAATATTAGCAAATCAAATGAAGCAATGCATCAAAAAGATCATACAGCACAATCATGTGGGATTTATTCTGGGATTGCAAGGATGGTACAACATTCACATATCAATGAATTATATTCACCACATAAAAAATTTTAAGGATAAAAACCACATGATCATAAGAATAGATGCAAAAAAAGCTTTTGGTAACATCCAGCACTCAGACCTGGCTGATGTAGCTCAGTGGATTGAGAGAGGAACTGTGAACCAAAGGGTCACTGGTTTGATTCCCAGGCAAGGTACAGGCCTGGGTTGTGGGCCACACCCCCACAGGTGGCATGCAAGAGGCAACCACACATGGATGTTTCTCTCCCTCTCTTTCTCCTTCCCTTCTCCTCCCTCTAAAAGGAAATAAATAAAATCTTTTTAAGAAAGATAATATCCAACACCCATTTATGATCAAAACTCCCTGCAAGGTGGAAATAGAGGAGAACATACCTAAACATAATAAAGGACATATATGACAAAGCCACTGCTAGCATCATACCAATGGGCAAAAATTGTAAGTGTTTCCCTTAAGATTGGGAACAAGACAGGGATGTCAGCTTTCACCTCTCTTATTCAACATAGTATTGGAAGTCCTAGCCACAGCAATCAGACAAGAAGAAGAAATAAAAGGTATCCAAATTGGAAAGGAAGAAGTAAAACTGTCTTTATTTGCAAATGATATGATACTGTACATAGAGAACCCCAAAGGTTCTACCAAGAAACTACTAGAACTGATAAATGAATTCAGCAAAATAGCACAATACAAAATTAATATCCAGAAATCAGTTGCATTTTTATGTGCCAGTATCAGATGAACAGAAATGGAAATTAAGAAAACAATCCCATTCACAATGGCTTCTAAAAGAATAAAATACCTAGGAATAAATCTAACCAAGAATGTAAAAGACCTGTACATGGAAAATTATAAAACACTAAAGAAAGAAATTGAAGAAGATATAAATAAATAGAAGCACATATGGTGTTTATGGATAGGAAGAATTAACATCATTAAAATATCTATACTACCCAGAACAATCTATAGACTCAATGCAATTTCTATCAAGATTCCAATGACATCATATTTCACAAAACTAGGACAAATATTTCAAAAATTTATATAAAACCACAAAAGGCCCCACATAGCAACAGCAATCCTGAGAAAGAAGAACAAAGTTGGAGGAACACACTACCTAATATTAAACTATACCATAAAGTCATAGTAATCAAAACAGCATAGTACTGGCATAAAAACAGACACATAGATCAATGAAACAGAATAGAGAGCCTAGAAATAAACCCACAACTTTATAGTCAATTAATATTCAACAGAGGAAGCAAACACATACAATGGGCGATAGATAGTTTATTTAAAAATGGTGTTGCAAAAACTGCATAGATACATGCAGAAAAATGAAACTAGACCACCTTCCTACATCACACACAAGAATAAATTCAAAATGGATCAAAGACAAATGTTAGACCTGAAACAATAAAAATCCTAGAAGAAAACAAAGGCAGCAAAATCTAGGGTATTGCTTCTAGAAAAAAGTTTATCAGATATATCTCCCCAAGCAAGGGAAACAAAAGAAAAATAAACAAATGGGACTACCTCAAACTAAAATGTTTTTGCTCAGTGAAGGAAAACATCAACAAAATAAAAAGGCAACCCACAGAATGGGAGAACATATTCGCCAATACATCTGATAAGGGGTTAATATCCAAAATTTATAAAGTACTTACAAAACTCAACAGCAAAAAACCAAACAACTCAATTAAAAAATGGGCACAGAACCCGAATAGGCACTTCTCCAAAGGGGACATACAGACGGCCAATAGACATACAAAAAGCTGTTAAACGTTAGTAATCATCAGAGAAATGCAAATTAAAACCACAATGTGATGTAATCTCATACCTGTCAGAATGGCTATCATCAATAACTCAACAAACAACAAGTTTGTTGAGGAAGTAAAGAAAGGGGAACCCTTTAGCACTATTGGTGTAAATGCAGACTGGTGCTGCCACTGTGGAAAGCAGTGTAGATATACCTCAAAAAATTTAAAATACATCTGCCTTTTTACCCAGTGGTCTCACTTCTGGAAATATACCCGAAGAAACCTAAAACACTAATTCAAAAGAATATAAGCACCCCTATGTTCATTGCACCATTATTTACAATTACCAACATATGGAAGCAGCTCAAGTTTCCATCAATAGATGAGTGGATAAAACAACTGTGGGACATTTACACAATGAAACTCTACTGACTATAAAAAAGAAGAAAAATTTATCCTTTGCAACAGTATGAGTGGACCTGGAGAACATTATGCTAAGTAAAATAAGCCAGTCAGAGAAAGACAAATACCATACAATTTAATTCATATGTAGAATCTAATGAACAAACTGAACTAACAAACACAGACAGACTCATAGATGGAGTGCAGATGACAGCTAGAGGGGGGTGGGGGGAAGTTAGGGGGTGGAGGGATTGAGCAAAGAGGAAAAAGGACTCATGAACATGGACCACAGTGTGGTGATTGCTGGGAGGAGGGGGTATAAGGGGACTAAATGGTAATGGAAAAAAAATACAATAAAAATTTAATTTAAAAAAAAGGATAACAATTCCTTGGTAATAAATGAAGTTGGATGATTAATTTCCCTATATTACTAAAAGATATTTTTTAAAATAAAATAAAATAAATGTTAAAAAATTATTTTTAAAAGGAAACAATAACAAATTCAGTAAAGTTGCAGGATACAAAATCAATTTATTGTACAAAAATCCATTGAGTTCCATATTCTAAGAATAAAGTATCAGAAAAGAAATGAAAAAAACAATTTTATTTGAAATTGCTATGAAAAGATCAAAATACTTGGAAAAAACTTAACAGAGGAAGTGAAGGACCTATATACCAAACTCTATAAGACATTGTTTAAAGAACTTGAAGGAGACACAAAGAAATTAAAACGTATTTTGTGTTCACAGATTGGAAGAATCAACATAGTTAAAATGGTCATATTACCTAAAGCAATGTCCAAATGTAATGCAATCTTCATATAAATCCCAATGGCATTTTTCAAAGAAATAGAAAAATATTATCAAATTTGTATGGGACCACAAAAGACCCTGAATAGCCAAAACAAACCTCAGGATAAAAAACAAAGCTGGAGGTATGGCATTCCCTGATTTCCAATTATCAAACTACAATAATCAAAACAGTATGGTACTAGCAGGAAAATAGGCATACAGACCAATGGAACAGAATGGAGCAGCCAGAAAAAAACCCACATGTATATGGGCAACTAGTTTTTGACAAAGAAGCCTAAAACATACAATGAAGAAAGGAAAGGGTCTTCAGTAGACTGCGTTGGGAAAATTGGAAAGCTACATGCTCAAGAATGAAACTAGACTGACGTTTGACACCATACACAAAAATTAACTAAAAATGCATTAAGGGCTTAAATATAAGATCTAAAACACATTAAAATACATCAAAGAAAATGTAGGTATTAAACTCATAGACCTTGTTCTCAAAGAGGTTTTTATGAACCTGACCCCAAAGACAAGGGAAATAAAAGCAAAAAATGAAAGAATCAAACTAAAAAGCTTCTACACAGCAAAAGAAACCATCAGCAAAACAAAAATCAACCATCTGAATAGAAACGATATTCGCAAACAACAGCTCTGATAAGGGGCTAATATGCAAAATATATAAAGACCTCATACACCTCAACAACAATAACATCCGATTTAAAAACAGCAGGGTACCTGAATAGACAGTTCTCCCAAGAAGACATACAAATGGCCAACAGATATATGGAAAGATGCTCACTTCACTAGCTATAAGGGAAACTGCAAATCAAAACCACAATGTGATAACACCTGACACCTATTAGAGTGGCTATTATCAATTAGACAAGAAACAGTAAGTATTGTAGAGCATATGGAGAAAAAGAAACGCTCATACACTCCTGGTGGGAATGTAACTTGGGACGGCCACTATGAAAACAGTATGGAGGTTCCTCAGAAAATTAAGAATAGAGTTACCATATGACCCCACAATTCTTCCGTTAGTATCTACCCCCAAATTTGAAAACATTCATTTGTAAAGATATAGAAACTCTTCTTTTTCATTGCAGCATTATTCACAGTAACCAAGACAAGAAAAAAACCTGTGTGCTTTGATGAATACTACTACTCAGACATAAGAAAGAACAAAATACTGCCATTTCTGACAACATGGATGGATCTTGAATGTATCGTGCTAAGTGAAATAAGTTAGACAGAAAATGACAAGAACATATAAAACAGAAAGCAACAAACAAACTCAGAGACACAAACTCAAAGACACAGTATGGTGGTTACCAAAGTGAAGAGGGTGGGGGGAGCATGAAGTGGATAAAGGAGACCAAACATATCAAGACAGAAGGAGACTAGACTCTCGGTGTTGAGCACACAATGCAATGTGTAGATGCTATATCATTGAATTGTACGCTTGAAACTTATGTAATGTGTTAACCAATGCCACCCCAATAAATGTAATTAAAAAATAAAAAGTTCTTCATTTACATGGCAGTGCCTTGATGCATGATCACAATTCATTTAATGAGGGTGAAAGGGAAAGCTACTAATAGTTACGCTGGAACAACTGGTTTAAATCCAGGCTGTCCCCAAAGCAGCTGGGCCACAAGTTCATTTCTTCAGAGGCCTTGGGAGGAGTGTGGGGCATTCCCAACTGCAAGTCTTCAAATCCTCTGTCTCCGTCAGAGCAGCTCTGTTTTCCTCTTGTTTTCCTCTGTTTTGTGTGGATTACTGTTCTGCAGAAAACCTAATATGAAGATTGAAAACTATTGGCTTAGACAAAAGTTTAAGGTTCCAGAACAAAAAGGTTAAATGGAGGACATATTTTTCAGGAAAAGAAAATACTGCTTCTTTTTTGTTGTTGTTCCTCTCTACCTCACAAGACAAGGGGTGTTAAAATATTATGAAAGAATGCATGCTTTTTGAATTACAGCTATATTTTTAAACAAACCATTTGTTGGTGATGCAATTGCAAAAGGCATCTAAACTTATCATGTCTATATTTAACTTATAGAATTGCATGTTATAAAGGAATGAATAGATTTCTCCAGACTATGTTTAAAATTCACTTGTAAGTTGTGACTTTGTAAAGCCAGTTTTTATCCTGGATCACATTTTTTTTAAATAGTGCTGTGAAAATGAATATTCTTAACAACAGAAACAAATGCGGTGTGAGAATCAGTTGCTAAAGAGCCTAACATTTCCTTTTATAATTCACAAGTGTTGAAAGAAAGAAAAGTTATCCATATAACATGTGAACGCCAGTAAAAAGAGCTTAAGTAATCCATAATATTGAATAAGAATTAAAAATTCAGTGAAAATAAACACTGGAAAACTAGAAGTTATGATCTAGAAAATCATTTAATTCTTATTTATTTATTTATTTCCCAGACTTCTGGTGTTTTCTTTGTTTTAAATCTCATCAAAAATTTGAAATACACAGTAGAAAAACTGTCTTTAAATTTGAAATTTGCCTTGGCTGGTGTGGCTCAGTGGATTAAGTTCTGACCTGTGAACCAAAAGGTCACCGGTTCAATTCCCAGTCAGGGCATGTGCCTGGGTTTCAGGCCAGCTCCCCAGTAGGGGACGCATGAGAGGCAACCACACATTAATGTTTTGTTCCTCCTTTTTCTCCCTCTCTTCCCCCTCTCTAAAATTAAATACATAAAATCTTTTTAACAATTTTATGAAAATTTTTATAGAATAAGTATGTAAGTGGTAACATGACAATTGAAGTACTACAAATGGTTTTTATTAAATACATTGCAGTTCAATTTGTAATTTTGATTTCAGAAGGAACTCAAAATTTAAAATTTTGTAATAATATTGTGTATATTTTTTCTTCCTCCTCCCTCTCCTCCTCATCCTATTTCATCTTTTTTGAACATTTACTGAGCTCAGTATGTATTTAAGAACTAAACTTGACAATTTTTTCTTTCTCAAGTTTAACTTTGGCTTTCAAGTGAGGCAAAAAGACAAGTACCATTTCCCAAAACTGAGATACTATTAATAACAGAATTTCCTGTCTAGATCCATTTGGTAAAGTGAGGCCTTTTTCTCAAAATTCTAATCCATGAATCAGAATCCTCTCAGAAGTGTGCCACCGACTCTTCAGGCAAGATGTACCATTCACAATGTTACAATGTTATATCCATTCTCAATGTAAGATTTTATCATGTTGAGACACTATTCTGAAGTTTTGGTGTTTAGAGCCAGGCCCCACCCTCAGGATACAGACAACCCTGAGGTTAGACAGAGAAGTGGAGAAGCAAATAAGCAATGGTAAGTTATGATGGCAACAGGCACAAGTTTCTCTGGAAAAACTAACAGGAAACTCCTGACTAGTCATTAGGAAATCAAGAAAGATTGGGAGAGGATATCTGAGATGTGTCCCGAAAACTAGTTCAAGTTCTTCATAAAAAATCTATGTAATTAGGGATTTGAGTGTTTTAGCAAGTTCAACCTTATGTACATTCATTCCCACCTCATTGCCAAGTTCCTGAAACAGCTATCTCCATGCTAGAATCTGGGACACTGAGACACCTACATTCTAATTCAGAGTAAAGGGGAGGGTGAGAGGACCACTCTTCCAGGAAGTCTAGGATTGGGTGAAATACCCAAGCAAGGTCATAATTTTAGAAGTCATAAGTCAATATAATAAGATATAACTCTTTGTCTACAACTTACATATGCAAAAATTTTAAGGGTAAACTTTTTTTTTAATTTAAACCAGTTGAATTCCAACTCCAAACCTCAATGTATCAGAGTAGTGAAAATTAGATCTGTCATGTTTGAGGTGCTTCGTGTTTTGCTGGCAAACTCCTCAGCTCTTCCATAGCCCGAGGTTGTAGGGGACCCTCTGGTTACTGGATATCAGGTCCATGGCACTTACCATGAGGACATTCATTTTCTAGTCCATGGTCCCCTCAGGTTGGGCAACTCTGCTGCTTGGACATAAACATCTTCATCTTTGCAGAGACAAAAAATCCTGGTACCTGGGATTGTGCCTCTCTAAATGCACCATACTCCCTTTGAAATCTTTTCCAAGTTTGGGGCACTACAGGGTTGTAAGGCAGGGCCTATGTCTTGCTGGACTCTCAGATTTCTCTCCCCCCAACCCCGCCAATCCTAGAATTCTCATAGCTTTCTCAATGCCTTTCAACTTTCTTCTCCATCCCTGGCACAATTTTTATAGAGATCTTATTTTAAATAAAAGCAGGAGGACCTCTTAACATTTGGCTGCTTTTGCTTTGACTCTGATCAAATCGTTTGGCCTTAATTGCAACACTGGATGCTGTTAGAAATGAGGGTGGCTGGGGAATATGTAGGCAGAACATGCACCTTTTAATAAATTATCCTTCCATTAAGGGCATGGTGCATGGGAAGGAGCAAGGGAAGGAGTTCTGTCCCAGTTAGCTACATTGAAAAAATGCCATGATACCCTGGACACTTGTCATCTGCACAATGCTTATCATCTTGCCTGCAGCTTTTAGCAGACCTGGTACAGATAATCAATGTTTGGCCTGCTGCTTGTTAAAAACGGTTTGTTTGGAGGGTTCTGTGTTTTATGTACTTCAAGTTTTCAATGCCTTTGTTTCTCAAATAGGCAGCCATGGAGCTTTTGGTTTTTCACTTTGGAGTCTTCTTTAAAGTTATTCCATGTGTTTTCAAATGCTCTACGTTTTCAAAGCAGAGCTGGATTCTCCATGTGCCAGTGGATCCAAAGTGTGCACCTCGTGTCCCTGCTGCCAAGGACACCTGACTTTTTCCAGCAGAATTGTTGTGATTATTGACTCTCATTATTATTAATAGAATTTTCCACTCTAGCAATTAAGATTTTAAAGCTTTTTCACTCATTATCCCATTTGATCCTCAGGAGAATCCTGAAAAGTAGGACAAATATTATCATCTATGCTCCCTAACTGTGGTCTGGATTACAGCCCTGAAAAACAGGCTGACTGAGGATTTGTTGGTAGAAATTTAGTTGCAAAAACATATTCCCAATAATCAAAATGAACTGTACCCAGGCATTTACGTATTATTTCAGCCGAGGACAAATCACTGAAAGGTATCCAAGGCACTCACTTACTAATCTATTGAGAACATCGCAGAAATCGTCACAGGGGTTTGAAAGGCATTTGTTATACTCTTCACTCTGAATCAGATTATACCCTTTGGAAGCCAATTAAAATCTTCATGGAGAAGGTGGTCTCCGTGTAACAAAAGGATCACTGTGATTTTTTTTTCTTTGTTTCTTTTTTTTTCTTTTCCTCCCTTCCTGCTACTTTCCTTCCCTCCCTCTCTTCTTTCTTCCTTTATTCTCTTGTTCATTCATTTTTCATTTCTTTGTTCCTTCTTTTTTTCTTTCCTCCTTACCTCTCTTCCTTCCTTTCACTTTACTTCCCTCCCCTAAGCACATGTGAAAAACATCAATTTCCACTCACAAGGTTAGAAAACCCTGAGCAATAGTGATTTTGCAAGAATACAAAGGTTGGCATTAACTCAATCAAATACATAGTTATATATATGTAGTTAAAATGTGTACATAACTATATTACAATTTACTAAGGTGAAAGGGTTTTTTTATTGATTGATCATGTATTATATGTCAGACACTGTACTAAATTTTACACATTTTGTCACTTAAACCTACAATCATCGTTTGAAATAAATACTACTGTAGCTCAAAGTAGTGAATATGTTTGCTAAGACTTTATCATTGAAAAATGACAGAGGCAGAATTCAAAAACAGTTCTTGAAGGATTCCAAAGTTAACACTTTGTCTTTACAGGAGTATGAATTGAAAATGATAAAATTTAAATTTGGATGACATTTATGCAACCTATAACTTCAGGACTTCAAATGTCTCTTTAATGCAAAATGCCACTCCTCTAAAATGTTCTGCCAAGTGATTGCCTAGTTTCTACTGGGACAAGTCTAGTAAGAGGTTGGATTATTTTCTTAAGAAATTCATTCTTGTTCTGAACCAAATTATGTCTCTCTTTTTCTCTATCTTATCTTTTTGTCTTGCTTATCCCCTATGTCTAGGGAGACCATATGTCCTATTTTGCTCAGGACACTCGTGGCTTCTATAAACTTGTTGTCCCAGCATAATTCTTTATAGTGTCTCATTTTAACTCTAAGAGATGCCCTGTTTTAGATAACAAATTGTATGTCTAACATCCCTGAGGCCACACAGATTGGACAGTTTTCCAAATATTTGAGGAGAGTCATCAAGTCTCTCGTCACTCATCTCCTCTGCAGGCTAAATATTCCTGGTTGATTTTTTACCACAAATGACACAGTTGTAAATTTTCCCCAATCTCCTCATTGGCCACAGTCGCTGGACCTTTTCTAACATAGATGTGCCTAACTTAGTCTTCACAGATCCTTGGGGAGTCCATGCAAAGGGTTTGAAATTCTATATAAAATACTGCATGTAAGAGCATCATATTAATTTCTTAGGGCTGCGGTCAAAGTAGGTAGCTAAAAACAACAGAAATTTATTTTCTCACAGTGCAGACAGCCAAAAGTCTGAAGCCAAAGTGTCTGCAGAGCTGGTTCCTTCTGTAGACTCTGAAGGAGAGTCCATTTTGTGCTTCTCTTGTAACTTGTGGCGGCATCCAAAATTTTTTGATATTTCTTGGCTTGTGGTAACATACTTCCAATCTCTGCCTTCGTCTTCACATACTGTTCCTCCCTGTGTCTCTGTGTCTTCTTCTTTTCTATCTGTTAATCTAGGATAACCCTCATATTGATGTCATTTACTTATTTACATCTGCAAAGACTATTTCCAAGTAAGGTCATATTCACAGGTAGGGGAAGGCAGGACTTGGGCATCTTTTTGTGGGGACACAGTTAAATACACTATAAGCATATAAGTGTTGTTCTGAAGAGTGGACCAATAGATATCCTCATACCACAAAGGAATCTGTGATTACCCCCAAAGTTGAGTAGCCTGCTCCATTTTTCATCCTAAATCCAATATTCCTGGCATCATTAAGGGCAGTTGTTACTGAAGTCATAATGCCTAGTAAATGGTGGGCATTTAATAAATATTTGTTTAACAAATGATTGACTGATTTGATCATTTCAGAGAACAGTCCCCTCTTTGAAAGTTTGCATTTTTGTAGCAGTCAATGGATATATTGTTTTTTGAAGGGCAAATGCTACTGATAATTAAAATTGAATTGATTTATGATTATAGCTACTTGGAGTCAAATACATTACAGATAGAATAATAGAAGAATCCTCTTGTAAAAGGAACTCCTTATTTTCCTTCTTTTATTTTGTGGTTCAGATGGAAACTGATAAAGGCTAGGTTCCTACCTACCAAACAGATCAGGTCTGATGAAGATGCTACAGTTCTATGAGAATCCAACGTCTACTTCATTTTTTCCCATTAGTTCCTGGTGCCTCTGGGTATAGGATAGGGATGGTTTAGGTTCCTTCATTACTATGTTTTGTTTTGTTTTTCCCTATGAGAAAAAATAACTTAAAGTTGCTTTCTCCACTCCATGGCAAAAAAATATATATCTTATAAGACATCACTACTTTTCATGGCACTTAAACAAATGACTTCTTCACTAATTGTCCATACCCCAATTTTTCCCTGGGGAAAAATTCACTCTCAAAACCTTAGCCTGACATCAACTTAGATCCCCAAATTTTTCTTCTTGGAATCTAGCTCCAGCTTTTCTTACTGTACTATGTGATATCTTTCTGGCCCTTCAGAATGATGGCCAAAGTCCAGTAACCAGCAGACTTTTCCCAATGATTTGTTATACTTAGGTCCCAACAACCTAGGACAGAACAAGTTTAGATAGTCATTCAACTGACAGTCATGTCTCAATTAGTTTTACACTGCATGACACATCTGCCCTTAGGTCAGATTTCCAATGGTTTGCTTCCAATGTCTAAGATTCCCCACTTGCAATGTGACTGAACAGGGACCTGATTTTACTAATTCACTTCTGTTGGATTTTCCTTCTGAATTTTAACAGTTTATGCCTTTACAAAAATTAGACTTCAGAAAAATAATTTTGGTTTTTATCCCTACTACTGAAAATCAAGAAAGGTAGAAATAAAGATTTATTAGCTATTATAATCTCAGTAACTATCAGGGGATTCTTACTGAGCTCCTGGTATTATGTAAACAAAATTTCTTGTCTTATGGAACACCCAAATGAAATGAATGTAAAATTTCTTAATGTTTACGTCCTCCTGCCAAGTTACCCGGTGTTTGTTTGGATGTATGGCTACAATTCAACAATCTTGTGAATTCCATTTAATCCACGTATCTGACAGATGAGATAAATATTGCTGTGGACTTGAATGCCAGGGTAGATGGTATGGATTCCAGAGCTTTACCTGAACTCATTTTTGAGTAGAAGGATTGCTTCCCATGGGTCATTCTTTTAAGTGGAATGTACCCGCCCAAATTGCTTTTTCCCAAAACTTAACTTTAGTAATAGTGCCATTTTAGACTTCCTTCCCTCCTGTGAATGTTTACTGTCCCTTCTGCATTTTCGTAGTCCTGTACTGGATTATCTATTCTTGTCTTATCCTCTGAAGTTAGAATGTTAATTAAAGATGACTGAGTTGTTATAAAATGTTCTACCAACTTAAAAATACTCTTTTAGAGTCTAAAAAGCTCCTGACACTGCATTCTGAAATTGTCTTATTTGTCCTTTGTTAGACTCACTTTCATCCCCAAAATGGCAAAGATTATTGGAATCTTAAAAATCCTGACTAATTTAGCAAGTTATGGAAAATGTTAGTAAAAAGAAATGAGTTGAGAGCCTAATAAAATTTAAATATTATTTTAAACATCTTATCATATCTCAAAAACTTAAGTATAATAGTTTTTGCAGGTATTCCTGCAAAACTGTTAGAAAAATAAGGACTGACAATTTAGGAAAATAGTAATTCGATGAATGAGTTTGATGAGGAAGGTCATAGAAATAGGACTTCTAATAAATATGTGGGAGGGGATTATTTGTCCCAGCTGTGTAGTTCTATGAAATCAGCTTGAAATTCTGTAATTCTAGGTCCCTCCAGGGATGAGACACAAGAGCAACAGATAAAAACCTTCGGAAAAGTTCAAAGCCTTGGTAGGACTTGTGAGTTAATCTCACTCTTCCATGTTCTTCCTTCTTTCTATTTTTCTTCCTTTAATGTTGTTTTTTTAAACAATTAAAAGTAATAACAGTATCACTGAATATATTCACAGGTAGCAAAAAATAACTTAGTTAATATATTTTAAATCTAATTCATTTTATAAATAGTTGCATACTACTTCATAGGATATATTGAAATATATGCCCTAATACTTTTCAACTATCTTGTATTGCTGAACATTCCTATGTTTTGCTACATAAAAATAAAAGTTTCAATATCTGTACATGTATTCTTATATGCTAGTTCTTCTGGGTGAAGTTTTTGGGGAGTTATTTCTTGATGTAATCGTACACTTATTTTAATTTTTTTTAGTTGCTGCCTAGACATTCCCATACAGATTGTAGCAAATCCTTATAATCTTTTCACATAAGTAACAATTTTGATGTAATACCATCTACATGATTTAAGAGGCATAAAGGATAGATCTAGAAAAGCCATTTTCTCTCCTTTTACAGTTTCTGAAGGAGAGAATGGGGAAGGTATGAGAACAAACAATAAAACCTACAGTAAACATATCTTCATGATTCCAAAGAGAAAAAGAGATCACTTAAAAGTAAGGAGACCTAAAGTGACAACTGGCTTCTTGGCTGTGATGTAGGTTGCTAGCAAACAATGTTTCCAAGGTACTAAGGGAAAGTTATTTAGATGCTATACACAGCCAAAATTTCATTCCAATGTGCGAGTAAATTTTTCTTACTCTCATTTCCTTGTGCGGTTCAGTGCCTGCCCTACTTCCATGTGAGTAGAAAAAACACAAAAGGCAAAGGTAGGAATGAATAACAGTGAGTGCTCGAGTACTTCTTGCTTCCCCTTTTCCTCCCATACTCTAAGGGCTAAATGGTTATATGTAAAGAAAAGTGGTCCCTGATTGTGTGGCTCGGTGGGTTGGTCGTCATCCTGTAAACTGAAAGGTCACCGGTTCAAATTCCAGTCAGGGCACGTGCTGGGTTGCAGGCAAGGTCCTCCTGTTGGGGGCAGTTGGGAATGTGTGAGAGGCAACCGATCAATGTTTCTCTGGCACATTGATGTTTCTTTCCCTTCCTTCCCCTCTCTCTAAAAATAAAGAAATAAAATATTTTTACAAAAGGGATGAGGAGAAAAAGCATTCTAGGCAGAAACACTGGATGTCTTCCTAAAGGAAGAGGCAATTTGGTAGAGGGGTGGCAAGACGGAAATTTAAGCCCATGTTTTAATGTCACAGGCTGCCTCGCCTAAGGCATGTTCCTCCTCAACTCAGTAGGAAACAGGCTCTACAGTTTTACACTTTCACAGGATATATTTCACCTGCTCTCTTTTCTTTTTTATGTCCCTATTCCCCTCCCCTTTACTTCCCTGCTCCCAGCCCCAACTCCCCCTTTCCTCTGTCCATCACCACACTGTTGTCTGTGTCTATGGGTTATACATGTATATGCTTTGGCTAATCCCTTCACCCTCTTTCATCCAGTCCCTCTCCTCCCTTCTGACAGCTGTCAGTCTGTTTCATGTGTCCATGCCTCTGTTTCTATTTTGTTCATCAGTTTACTTTCTTCATTAGATTCCATATTTAAGTGAGATCATATAGATTTGTCTTTTTTTGACTGGTTTATTTCACTTGGCATAATAATCTCCAGGTCCATCCATGCTGTCAAAAAAGGGTAAAATTTCCTTCTTTTTTATGGCTGTGGAGTATTCCATTGTGTAAATGTAACATAGCTTTTTTATCCACTCATCTACTCATGGGTACTTGGGCTATTTCCAGATCTTGGCTATTGTAAGTAATGCTGCTATGAACATAAAAGTGCATATATTCCCTTGAATTGGTGTTTTGTCACTCTTAGGATGATTCCACAAATGGGACCACTAGGTCAAAAGGCAGTTCCATTTTTAATTTTGTGAGGAAATTCCATACTGTTTTCTACAGTGGCTGCATCAGTCTGCATTCCTACCAACAGTGTACTAGGGTTCCCTTTTCTCTACATCCTCACCAGCACTTGTTATTTGTTGATTTATTGATGATAACTATCATGGTGGATATGAGGTGATATCTTGTTGTGGTTTTAATTTGTATCTCTCTGATGATTAGTGACATTGAGGATTTTTTTTATGTCTTTTGGCCATCTGTATGTCTTCTTTGAACAAGTGTCAACTCAGGCACTTTGCCCATTTTTTTTTTTTTTGGATTGTTTATGTTCCTGGTGTCAAGTTGTATAAGTTCTTTGTATGTTTTAGAGGTTAAACCTTTATCAGATGTACCATTGGTGAATATGTTCTCCCATACAGTGGGTTCCCTTTTCACTTTTGTTGATGGTTTCCTTTGCCGTCAAAAGAAAATGAAGCTTTTTAGTTTGGTGTAGTCCCAATTGTTTACTTTTTTTTTATTTCCATTACCTTAGGAGACATATTGACAAACATATTGCTTTGAAAGATGTCTCAGATTTTACTGCCTATGTTTTCCTCTAGGATTTTTATGGTTTTTGTGACTCACACTTAAGTCTTTTATCCATGTTGAGCCTATTCTTGTGTATGGTATCAGTTGGTGACTTAGCTCATTTTTCTGCATGTATTTGTCCAATCTTCCCAACGCCATTTTACCAGTTTAGTTATTTATTGTTGTGCATCAAATTACCCCAGAATGTAGTGGCTTAAAACAATAAACTTTTATCATCTCATAATTTGTATGGGTCAGAAACCCGAGGGCATCGTAGCTGGGGCCTGTGCTTCACAGCCTCTCACAAGAATACAATTGAGATGTTGGCAAGAGCCGAGGTCTTATCTGTAGGCTCACCTGGGGCAAGGTCTTCTTCCTGACTAACTTACTTGTGTGCTTATTGGCAAAATTTAGTTTCTCATGGGCTGTCGACCAGAGGCCTTCCTAACTTCCTGGCCATGTGGCCTCTCTACAAGGCAGCTCACCATTTGACAAGTAACTTCCATCAGAGTGAGCAGGTGAGAGAGCAAGAGAGGTTAGAATGCAGTCTTTTTCTAATCTAACCTACTAAGTGAGATCCCATGCCATATTCTCATTAGAATTAAGTTGTTGGTCTAGCTCACACTGAAGAGGAAGAGATTGTGCAAGTGTAAGTGTACTGGAGGCAGGGATCTCTGGCAGCCACCTTGTAGACTACCTGTCACGTTTGCTATCGTAAGTTGTTTTCCCTAGGGAGGTATAAGCTCTCAGGGAAAAGGAAGACACATCTGAGGATTGCCAAGAGAAAATAATGACAACAACAAACTAAAGAGCCTATATCAGAAGAAAAACAATAGGTCAGTGAGAACAGGCTTTAAAATAAACTTTATATCCTCAAAGGAGTAAGGGCAGATTTTGATAATATAAAGAAGGAAACAAAACATTGATTACAAGGGCCAGTTGGAAATTATGGTTTTAAAAATATATAATAGCCAAAAGAATTCTGTATGTAGGATGCATATCAAAATGTATAAAGCTGAAAATTAGTGTATCAGGTACAAGAATTGATGGGAGAAACTACCCAAATAGCATTAAGAAATGACAGAAATGAAAAATATAAGAAAAAGTCAAGAGATTAAAAAATCAAAATTGAATAGCAGGAGTCACAGAAGAAGAAAAAAGTATAAATAGAAGGGAATAAATATTTAAAGGAACAATGACTAAGAATTTTTCTGAATTGTTTCTAAAATTCCACCTAGACCCCTGACCAGTGTGGTTCAGTTGGTTGGGTGCTGTACCACGAAGAAAAAGGTTGCAGTTAGATTCCCGGTCAGAGTACACGCCTGGGCTGCAGGTTCGGTTCCTGGTTGGGGTACATGCAAGAGGAAGCTGATCAATGTTTCTCTCTCACATCAATCTCTTTTTCTCCCTCCCTTCCTATGTCTCTGAAAAATAAATAAAATCTTTAAAACTCAACCTAGATATATTTCTTCAGCTCTACTAATGAGTTTATAAACTATTTAAAACTAAGTAATAAATACTTCCCTGCTAAAACTAGCTAAAGAGGATTTATTGCTTGTAACTGAATCCTGACTAATATTATGTTAATTACCAGTAGATTACAAAATAATACATAACTTTAAAATCAGCATAAGAAAAATTAATCTATCCAATCAAAGGGAGAAAGGCATAAAAGAAGTAAAAAGAGAAATCACAGAATTAGGTGGGAAAAGTGCAACAACTCTTGATATAACAGCATATATAATAAGTATAAATGTATGGTATCACTATGAAGAGCTGTGTAGCAGTGTTAAGCAAAAAGTAAATCTGCATATACCTTATCATTGAGCAATCCTACTCCTTGGAATATATCACAGAGGAATTATCACATTGGGTGGCATATAAGTATGTAGAAGAATATTACTTTAAATACTTCTTGCCAGCCCCTTCTTGCCTGTAAGGTCTCTTTTGAGAAATCAGCTGACAGTCTTATGGGAACTCCTTTGTAGGTAACTGTGTCCTTTTCTCTTGCTGCTTCTAAGATTCTCTCCTTATCTTTAATCTTGGGTAATATAATTATGATGTGCCTTGCTGTGCTCCCCCTTGGGTCCAGCTTCTTTGGGACTCTCTGAGCTTCCTGGACTTCCTGGAAGTCTATTTCCTTTGCCAGATTAGGGAAGTTCTCCTTCATTATTTGTTCAAATAAGTTTTCAATTTTTTGTTCTTCTTCTTCTTCTCCTTCTGGCACCCCTATAATTCAGATGTTGGAATGTTTTAAAATGTCCTGGAGGTTCCTAAGCCTGTCCTCATTTTTCTGAATTCTTGTTTCTTCATTCTTTTCTGGTTGGAAGTCATGAAAGGCAAGGACCTACATCCAAGATTACTGTATCCAGCAAAGCTATCATTTAGAATGGAAGAGCAGATAAAGTGCTTCTCAGATAAGGTCAAGTTAAAGGAGTTCATCATCACCAAGCCATTCTTATATGAAATGTTAAAGGGATTTATCTAAGAAAAAGAAGATAAAAAATATGAACAGTAAAATGATAGCAAACTCACAGTTATTAACAACCACACCTAAAACAAAAACAAAAGAAAACTAAGCAAACAACTAGAACAAGAACAGAATCACAGAAATGGAGATCACATGGAGTGTTATCAACAGGGAAGTGGGAGGGGGAGAGAGGGGGGAAAGGTACAGAGAATAAGTAGCATAAATGATAGGTAGAAAATACACAGGGGGGAGGGTAAGAATAGTGCAGGAAATGTAGAAGCCAAAGAACTTATAAGTGTGACCCATGGACATGAACTATAGGGGGGGAATGTGGGAGGGAGGGAGTGTGCAGGATAGAGTGGAGTAAAGGGGGGGAAATGGGACAACTATAATAGCATAATCAATAAATATATTTTTTAAAAAAGAAAAAGAAAGAATATGTAGCACAGTATTGCATTTGGTCCTAAAGAGATGAAACATATGTGGTGACTACAATTTTGACACTTTGGAAGCAAAGAACTAGATTTTCAATAAGCCACATGGATGGATCCATAAAGAGAATAGAATATATAAAAGAACTAGATCAATAATGCAATGCTTATATTTACATAAATTAAAAAGAACTCATAGATGACAGTAGACATATAAAACTACACCTGTAGCAGTCAAGAATCATAAAGTAGCAGGACTTGCAGTAGCATATTGTTTTCATTATCTATTGCTGAGTACAAACTATACCAGACTCAGTGACTTAAAACACCAACCATTAACTGATTCACAATTTTGTGGGTCAGGAATTCAAATGGAACTTGAGTGGATGATTCTTGTACTTTACATGGCGTTAACTGGTGTGACCAACTGCTATTTAATAGTTCTTGTACTGGCATGTGAGTGAAGCACACAGATAGCTTCATTCACATGCTTGGTGCCTTGGTAGAAATGGATGGAAGACTGGACTCAACTGGGACTGTCCACTGGAATGCCTACCTGTAACTTCTCCAGCATGATGTTCTCAGGGTAGGTGGATTTCTTACATGGTACCTCAGGGCTCCCAGGGAGGGCATTCTAAGGTCAAGAAGTAGGAGCTGTCAGTTTCTGAAGTCCCAGGCTTTGAAATGAGCACAGTGCAATTTTGCCATATTCTGTTAGTGAAAACATTCACAGGGTGCACCAGATTCAAAGTAAGGAATGTGAACTTGTCTCTTGATGGAGGGAATGTCCAAAACTTTTGCAGCTGTACTTAACCTGCCTCACATGAATAGAGCTAAGACATACAGTGTTGATTCAGGGAGAAAGAGAAGATCTGTAACAAAAACTCCCGCAGCCTGTGTTTTTTCAGTAGTACATATATTTTCAATTCCACAATGCCATACGCCAGACACAATAGGGTGAAAGCCAGTAAGATGAAGGGAAAGGTACTGAGGTTAGGGACAAAAAGAGGAATGATATAAAGTGAGATGCTTGTGTGTACCAATGATGATATTGTGCTGGGGAATTCAGAGGGTCTTTATAGGGGGGGGATAAAAAAACAATATGATAATTTCTTCTTTAAATCAGGTTAGTGGCTAACTCTTTGGACTGTGTCATTTTAGCACTCACTAATTTAATTGCATTTAAAATTACGTCCTTTATGAGCTTAAGTACTTACATTTGTTGTTATCAGATATCTTCTTAGTTCCTTTGAAGAAAATATGCTCTATCATTTCACTCATGTTATTTTTTTCCTTTTGAAAACTCAAATTGCTTAGAAGAGAGAGGAAGTATGGTGTGTGTGTGTGTGTGTGTGTGAGCTGGGAAGGAAATATTCTTTCTTTTTTCTTAATTGTAGATTTGGCATACAAATCTGCCAAAGTTTTCTCAGGGTGAGGCTCTGCCAGCTGTTGAGAGGCAAGAAAACTCTTCTAATTCTAATTTGATTTTTACAGAATGTTTTGGCATTTGACTACTAAGTTAAACTGTCCTCTCTTCCCTAGCTCTAAAGAGGTAGTTCTTATACCTTAAAAATAACTTTAAAGGCTCCAAATATCGAATGTGAACAAGTTTATTAAACTAAATAGATTACATATTGTTCATATCTAAGAAAGAAAATACCATAACTTAGTTTATAAATTTGAAGCCAGCTTAAAAATCAGCAACACCGTTAGTGAATGTCTTACCATAATTGGGTCATCGGCGACTTATCAGTACTAGAATAACAGGCTGAGTCCCTCAAACACCTGGAAGTAGGGAAATGAAATTGCTTTCTCAAAATTAAGCAGCCAGGTCCACATCATGGGGGACACAGAAAGATAGTTTAAAAAGTATCTTTTCTAAAACTTCTAAACATGCAAAATTTTACTATAATCAGACTAAAGATATTAATACAGTGAAAAGACTGCCAGTCAGAGTGAAGTAAATCAGCTTGCAAAGGCACATCACACCATAAAAGAGAAAATCACCAAAAAGTAATGACATGAAAAAAATCTTAATCATGTGTGCAGTTAACTATTAAAAACTATGATTATAAAGTCTGAAAATCTGAGTAATGTACCAAAGTAAAAATCATAGAACATTTTTTATTATTTTTATTTTTCAATTAAATTTGGCATACAATATCATATAAGTTTCAGGGGTACAATCGAAGGATTAGACGTTATATAATTTACTAAGTGGTCATCCTGATGTATGTTGTACCCATCTGACACCATACATAGTTATTAGAATCTTATTGACTATATTCGCTATGCTGTGCGTTACGTCACTCTGACTACCGTATAACTACCAATTAGTGCTTCCTAATCCTGTCACCTTTTCAGCACGCTTCTCAACCCCTCTCCCATATGACAACTTTCAAAATGTGCTCAGTATCTATGAGTCTATTTCTGTTCTGCTTGTTTATTATGTTTTTAGATTCAGTTGTTGATAGATATGCATTCATTGCCATTTCGTGTTCATATTTTTAATCTTTTTCTCTTTTTCTTAAAGAAGACTCTTTAACATTACATGTAATACTGGTTTGGTGGTGATGAACTCCTTTAGTATTTTCTTGTTTGGGGAAATTTTTTCTATGTCCTTTGATTCTAAATGATAGCTCTGCTGGTAGAGTAATCTTGGTTGTAGGTCTTTGCTTTTCATCTCTTTGAATATTTCATGCCAATCCCTTCTGGCCTGCAAAGTTTCTATTGAGAAATCAGCTGACAGTCTCATGGGAGCTCTCTTCTAGCTATCTAACTGTTTTTCTCTTGCTGCTTTTAAGATTCTCTCTTTGTCTTTAACTTTTGGCATTTTAATGATGATGTGTCTTGGGGTGGTCCTTTTGGGGCTCATCTTGTTTGGGACTCTTTCTGTGCTTCCTGGATTGTATGTCTATTTCAATAACCAGATTAGGGAAGTTCTCTGTCATTATTTTTTAATAGATTTTCAATTTCATGCTCTGTCTTCTTTTTCTGGCACCCCCATGTTGTGTACTTGAAGTTGCCCCAGAGACTCCTTACATTATCCTCATTGTTTGTAGTTTCTTTTTTCTTTTTGCTGTTCTGATTGGGTGGTTTTTGCTTCCTTATATTCCAAATCATTGATTTGATTCTTGGTTTTATCTACTAATTTCTTGTAAATTACTCTTCATTTCAGTTAGTGTATTTTTTAACTGGTCCTTTTTTATGCCGTTGAAGTTCTCACTAAGTTCATTGAGCATCTTTATACCCAGTGTTTTCAACTCTGCAGCTAGTAGATTGCCTTTCTCCATTGTGTTTAGTTCTTTTTCTGGAGTTTTGTTCTTTTCTTTTATTTGGACATATTTCTTTGTCTCCTCATTTTGGCAGCCTCCCTGTGTTTGTCTCTATGTGTTAGGTAGAGCTACTACATCTACAGGCTTGGCAGAGTGGTCTGATATAGTAGGTATCCTATAGGGCCTAGTGGCACAGTCACCCAAGCTGGCCACTCCAGATGCACATCCTCCTTTGTGGATATGTACACTTTCCTGTTATAGTTAAGCTTTGATTGTTGATCGCAAGACAATGGGAAGGATTTACCTATAGGCTGATTGGTTGCAAGACCATGCTGCAGCCATGGAGCACTGTGAAGGACCAGCTCTGTAGGAGCCCACCCCACAGAGAAGGGCTTATGACAGTGGGGCTCTGGTACTGCTGAGTCCCCCCCTTGAGTGTGCTGCTTGTGGAGGTGGTTGAGTGGTGCTTCAATGTCATCTGAAGCTCTGCAGCAGGTGTGCTGGCTCTGGGGCCTCCTGGGAGGTGCAGGCCAAGGTCAGCTGCCACCCCTGTGCCACCCAGGGCTACCTGGTATAAGCTACGAAGTGCTCTGCAGATGGCTGCTACTTGTGCTGGGCTTGGAGGTGCCCAGATGAGGCCAAGCTGTGAACCAATCTATAACTTTTAGAATTGTATAATGTGGAACATTACTCAAAACTCAGAAAAAAGGGATTCCTGGTCCAATTCTCAGGAAATGCTACATATATTTGTCTTAGAAGTTTACAGTGGGCTTTTTCATATTCAGGTTCTGATAAATCCTGCAGTGAAGACTTTGTATACCCAAATATTTGCCAATTTTTTTTTCAACAGGGGTCCTGTTAAAAATTGAACATCTTGTTGAACAACTGTTTAAGGAAAAACATATTTGGAGAATGCTAATGTAGACCAATAATATCTGTACTGGTTACAGCTCCAAATCTTCGAGGATTTCCAAATTCATAAAACCGAGAAATTCAGAAACTAAGAACAGATGTTTGGTGATGAGTGAGGCTAACTAAGTACCTTGCTTTTCAAAATAAACATCACAGCCTATGAGATTCAAATCATGTTAGATGCTTTTATTACAATATCTTCATTTCTCCAGATTTTTAGGTCTCAGAACAACCATATTGTGGTAATGTCTTTATTCTTATTATAGTTGAATAAATCACGGATTTTTTGTGGTCACTGATAAGCAGTAGAAACTGCAAATAATACATTTATGATGGCCAAAGTTGAGATGCAGCATAATTACTTAACAGGTCTGCTACCTAGTTATTTAATATCTCTTGTCTCATTTTCCTCATCTATTAGTTGGAACAATAGTAATTCCTACTGCATAAAGGTCTTATAAAAGTTCAATTAATTAATACTCATTAAAGTCTTAGAATGGTGCCTATAATATAGTAAGCACTATTTAAGGGTTACTAAATTGAACATAAAATATTTTCTTTAACAGCCTTATTCCCAAACATAGACCTCATAGATTCAGATTTTGTAAACTGTGGACAACAGTTTTGTTTCCCCATGTGTGGTAGGAAAAAAGGAAGGAAGAGAGAGAAACAAGGAATACCCACCTCACCTGCAGCACAAATACATCAGTTGTTCCACATCCACAAATCTGAGAGGGTTTTTATATTTTTGTCATTTGTTGGATTTGGTGTATTTGTTTAAATGTGCTCTTAGAACCAGCATCAGAAAAAGTTAAAGTTTCTATGTACCACCTAGATGGTTGGAATGAGTCAGCATCTGCATAGGTGTGGCTCAGAAATGTGCGTGTTCAACAGGAATTTCTGGTGATTCTCACACGAACTGAAGTTTGAGAACCTCAACCAGACACAGTTCAAATTCTGTAACTGTGCAGGCTTCATCGGGGCTGGCTTTTTCTAGGCTTTTCAGGTTTACTCCATCAGTTTGCCCAACCTGAAAATCAATGGCTTAACTAATTAAGCAATTTTTCCCTCTGGTAATGAAAAGTTTATGACAGGCAGTCAACAGAGCTGTTCTTTCCTGTCTCAGGGCTGCAGGCTCCTTCATCTTTCTGCTCAGCTATCCTTGACACTTGCAGGTTACCTTGCTGTCCCAGAGTGTTGTTCTTCCTCTGGGCAACTTATGTATATTCCAGGTAGGAAGAATAGGAAGGGAAAAGAGCAAAAGGCTTGTCCCACCTGAGCCTGCTTTCATTTTAAGGAGTTAGCCTGGAAACCTCAGTCCACAACAACCACTTTCAACTCATTAACCAGATCTGAGCCACATTGCCATTCTTAACCGCTATTTTCAGGGAAGGCTAGGACATGTCATGTTTTAACTTGACACATTTTTACGCCCAACAAAACTGCAATAGGCTCTTTGGCATACTCCATATTTCAGGCTTAAAGAAATGATGTTTTCTCAAGGCTTCACACCTCTGTGTATGCGGATTACTTGAACAAGACTGCCCTTTCCCACTTAACTATTACATTTTCTTTTATTCTTTCAACATCAGTTCAAATTATCCATTCCTTTGTGAAGGGTTCCCCTTCCATTCTAGGTATGCCCTCCCTCCTCATTTCATATTTGTAACACTCTATTATAGCTCTGTCATGTATGCTACTAACTCAGTAGATGGACATCACTTTGAAAGCCAAGATAGATAGCTTAGGTCCAGAAGCCAACTATAGCAGTTGATTCCCAGTAACTGCTTAATAAATGGTTATCGAACAAATGAATATGCAAAAACTTGAATGAACTGAACTTATGAATAAAGAGTGGAGCATTATTAACCTCTTGGGTAAAATAGTGACTTCTGTTAGACTCTATTCTTTTCTACTCATCATTCAGATAATATCTGGCATATGTCTGGGAAGCTATTATATTATGAAATTAAATGAAAGAAGAAATATAGTAAGGAAAATGTCCGGCACACAATAAATATATCAGCTCTTCTGGTAGAGCACCCATGTTTATCATTTTCATCTCTAATGTTTCACCCCATGAAAGGCTTGGTTCAAAGAATGTTTTTAAGGAATACTGAATGAATGAACATTGAATTAAAAGAAAAAGAAAATAACCAAAGAGTTAGCAGGCTGCTTTCATCTCTTAAAATTCCAACAGTATGTTATTAATGTCATTGTTCTGAGTGCATAATTTTGGATGCAATATATTAGTAATTAACAGCAACAAATAATTATTGCTCAAAATGACACTGTATAGAAAGCTGGTATTTTTAACCTTGTTTTAAGATCTGTGGAGTAACGGCATGGAGCATTCAAGCTTAAGCTTTGAATTTTTTATAATCACGTGTATGACCTATGACTCTGTAGAATTATAAGAAATAAGTTGATGGTTACATACTACCAAGATCTAATTATGAAAATCATTGCCTTCACACAAGAGTATATTTTGTGGGAATTTTTTTCTCTCAATTAAAAAAAAGTATTTTCATGTATAATCTAGATATTTATTTTTCAAACATTAAAGTGCTAGACCTTAATACAGTCTGTTAAATCTGGCTTAGAGGAGAAGGCTGAGACTTAGCCTTTTGTGTAAAAAGGCTGCGAAAAGCCTGGCTTTATGTGTAGAGAAAACAAGCTCTCTCTTTAACACATACAGGGCCCAAATGGGAGGGCTCCAGCTATTAGAGTGCCCAGTGCACTGTTAAAATTAAAAAGAAGGAGGGTAGCTAGAGGAGGGAAAAAGCTTACCCCCTTTTTATGCCCTTGGAATAAAGGGAAAAAGAAAATGGAAATCAGAAATATCAGTGTTTCCACCCTTCCTGAAAAGGACCAGAAGAAAAGCAGAGTTTAGAAGGTGAAGGAAAGAGTAAAGCAAGGTGCCTTCCTGTCGTCTACTTTGGAACTCTAAGAAGGAGCCAGCTTGGTGTTGGCCTCATATCAGCCTGGAATGTTGGCTCCTGCTTTCCAGAGGTTTAGCATTTCTGAGCCACTCTCAGTTCTGTTTATCACAGACACTGAATCAAGAACCATCGTCTCTAAATACCAGAGCCCATTGGTAAACAGCCAGGCCAGTGAGCCACGTGGAGGAAGCAGCAGAGACTCAGCAGCTAGCTCTAGGTTTACACAATGCATTCAAATTGAAAGGTAGAAAAAAAAATAAAATCACAGAGAACATTGCCAGATTTAAATTTCACTAGGAATAATCCCAGTCAGGAAATTTTTGTATATGAGTCATTTATGCGTGGGAAAGCAAGCTATTTGTCTTTCCGAGAGTGATTTGACTGATTTTGGCATAGATATTGATGGCATAGAACATTAATATTGCCATGTATTGAAATTTATCTCACTTAGTAAGGAAAGGATACCATTACTTTAGATTTATCATGTAGATAATAATGAAATATAAAGGAGCTTTTTTTTTTTTACTTGTTTTGCTTTCTAGACATGGCTAAGGGGAGATCAGGCAGTAATTTTGATGGTAAAGATACATCTCATATATTTGAAAATACATTTTATGTGAATGATATATGACACCCAAGTCTGTATCCTCAAGGAATTCACAATCTAGCTAAAGAACAGAAACCTGAAAGGGAGTGTGAACACAAAAGCCTCATGGTTCATCAAGGATTAAATGTAAGGTTATAAGAAGCTTGGAGGAGAGTTGAGTATCAGAGAAGGCTCTGGGGAAAGAAGCAGGACTGATACAATTCACAAAGCTTATGTAATAGCTTGATTAGAGGAAAACATAGAAAGGTGTGGTTATATAGATGTGGACATTCTAGGTTGTCCAAGTAGCATTTGCACAAGCAAAAAAAAATTTTTTTTTCAAGAAACAGATACTTCTGGGGAATCCAGTCCAGTGCTGTGGTTAGGAGTGGTAGGAGCTACTAGCAGGTAGGGAAGATGCAGATCAAGCTGGTCCTTAAAACCCAGAAAATAGTTTATTCTTTCGGGAAGAAACAATGAAGATTCACTGTAGGTTCTTGAGCAAGGGCATGACACCAGAAATACAGATTCAGGTATATTTATCACTAGGTAGACGGGTAGATGACTAGCAAGGAAGTGAAGAGGGTGTTATTGAACTCATTGTATGGATGGGTAGAAGCAATAAAAAGGAAGGGAGAAAAATAGAGTTAAAGAATTGACAGGGTATAGCTCTGGCTTGTGTGGCTCAGTGGATTGAGTGCAAACCTGTAAACCAAAGGATCACCAGTTCAATTCCCAGTCAGGGTACATGCCTGGGTTGCAGGCCAGGTCCCGATAGTGAGCATGTGAGAGGCAACCACACATTGCTGTTTCTCTCCCTCTCTTTCTCCCTCCCTTCCCCTCTCTAAAAATAAATAAATAAAATCTTTTTTAAAAAGTGACAGGATATAATGACAGAAAACTTAAGAGTGACTGTTAATCCTGGTTTCCCCAGGACCATCCACTTTCTATCTGCTGTACCAATGTAATTATTGATAGCACTCCTTTCACGGAGGTGATGAATGACAAGTTGTAGTGTCATTTTATATACTGGAGAATAGCTCCTATCCCAGGCAGCTGTGACATTGTCTCTCTCCTGAGTCTACCATTGCAACAGGTGTATTTACAAGTAGCACCCTCACAAGTCGTTAAATAGAATGGCCCTTCCATGCCTCTGACAAATACAGGGAACATGGACATCCAGAATGGGGAAGAATTTCATTTTGTACCTGATTAGAGGGAAAAATGGAAGGATTTCAAAGTGTAAATGCCCCATAGACAATTGGGATAAAAGACAAACTGCAATGCACATTCCAGAAACTGGTTTTGTAGGCAACTACATTCTTTGAAAAAAACAGTTTGTTCCAAGCTCCACATTTTTATTCCAAATGTAAGAAGATGAATTGATCAAGGGAACTAGTAACATCCAGCCTGATTTACCAGAAGTCCGTGCACCATCAAGGTCAGGAGAAGTGAAAAACAACCATTCAGTGTCAAGTTTTAATAAGAGTGTGACTAAAGGAGTCCCACACATTCCTCAGCTTAACCTTCCAGCCCACTTCCCACTATTCCTTTTCATAAATATTTGAATCCAGACTATTGCCCCCAGACTAATTTAGTCACTGCCCAATATTAATGCTGGATGCTCCTCTCCTATTTGCCCTTGTGTCTGCTGCATCATGCCCACTCCCATTTCCCACTGTTCTCTTCCTAAAAAGCCTTTCCCTAGCTTCTCCACTGCTCCACTATTTCCTACTAGTGCTTTATTGCCTAATAATTTCTAACTTCCCTATGAAGTTTTCTTTACAACACCAACATACACTGCACTCTGTAGCATATGATCTCATAGCACTTAATGACTTTATCACTAATTTGGTTCCTATTTAATCACGTATTTGCATTATGGCATTCATTTTCCTGTGGCCCTGTATGTTTTATAACTAATTGAGCACTCTATTATTTAACTAACACCACACATATCTAATCTGCTCAAGGTTATGTGCTATTCGAAAGCGGGGCTGCCATGCTTCATGTCTCTTGATTTGGTGCTATTCTGTATTTCTCAGAAATAAACAACCAAACAAATAAACAAAAACAAGACATTTTGATGCTTTTTATATTGATGAGTGAATTCAAATTTTAACATTATTACTAATGCATTTTTAGAATATTACTTCAATTTTTTCTACAAACTATGCCCATTTTTTTGATATATTTATTGATTATGCTATTACAGTTGTCCCATTTCCGTCCCTTCACTCAACTCCATCCTGTCGACCTCCTCCCTCCCACATCCCCCCCCCCTATAGTTCATGTCCATGGGTCACACTTATAAGTTCTTTGGCTTCTACATTTCCTACACTATTCTTACCCTCCCCCTGTCTATTTTCCACCTATCATTTATGCTATTTATTCTCTGAACCTTTCCCCTCTCTCTCCCCCTCCCAATCCCCTATTGATAACCCACCATGTGATCTCCATTTCTGTGGTTCTGTTTCTGTTCTAGTTGTTTGCTTAGTTTTCTTTTGTTTTGGTTTTAGGTGTGGTTGTTAATAACTGTGAGTTTGCTGTCATTTTTACTGTTCCTATTTTTGATCTTTTTTTTCTTAGATAAGTCCCTTTAACATTTCATATAAGAATGGCTGGTGATGATGAACTCCTTTAACTTGATCTTATCTGAGAAGCACTTTATCTGCCCTTTCATTCTAAATGATAGCTTTGCTGGATACAGTAATCTTGGATGTAGGCCCTTGCCTTTCATGACTTGGAATACTTCTTGCCAGTCCCTTCTTGCCTGTAAGGTCTCTTTGGAGAAATCAGCTGACAGTCTTATGGGAACTCCTTTGTAAGTAACTGTGTCCTTTTCTCTTGCTGCTTCTAAGATTTTCTCCTTCTGTTTAATCTTGGGTAATGTAATTATGATGTGCCTTGGTGTGTTCCTCCTTGGGTCCAGCTTCTTTGGGACTCTCTGAGCTTCCTGGACTTCCTGGAAGTCTATTTCCTTTGCCAGACTGAGGAAATTCTCCTTCATTATTTGTTCAAATAAGTTTTCAATTTTTTGTTCTTCCTCTTCTCCTTCTGGCACCCCTATAATTAGGATATTGGAACATTTCAAGATGTCCTGGAGGTTCCTAAGCCTCTCCTCATTTTTTTGAATTCTTGTTTCTTCATTCTTTTCTGGTTGGATGTTTCTTTCTTCCTTCTGATCCACACCGTTGATTTGAGTCCCAGTTTCCTTCGCATCACTATTGGTTCCCTGTACATTTTCCTTTGTTTCTCTTAGCATAGGCTTCATTTTTTCATCTGGTTTTCGAACCAGTTCTGTGAGCATCTTGATAACCAGTGTTTTGAACTGTGCATCCGATAGGTTGGCTATCTCTTCCTTGCTTAGTTGTATTTTTTCTGGAGCTTTGAAGTGTTCTGTCATTTGGGCCATTTTTTTTTTTTTCTTGGTCTTGGTGCATGTGTTACTTAAAGGGGCGGAGCCTTAGGTGTTCCCTGGGGCGGGGTAACGCTGGTTGCTGCGCTGTGATGCTATAAGTGGGGAAGGGGCCGAGAAGGAGCAATGGTGCCCGCTCCACTCTCCACCAGACCTCAATCTTTCACTCCACTACCCACAATCAAACTGGGTCCCCTGGTGCTGGTTCCCCAGTGGGTGGGCTTGTGCACGCTCTAGGCCCCTGTGGGTCTCTCCAACAACCTCTCCTGTGAGGCTGGGAGTCTCTCCTGCTGCCACCCCAACCCAGGGGTGTTTTCACTCAGAGGTTTGAGGCTTTATTTCCCAGAGCTGGAGCCCTGGGTTACACAGTCTGCTTCGCTCCCCACCATTCGTCCCGGTTTATCTGTGTGTGAGTGTGGGGCCGAGGGGTGCTACCTGCCACTCTGCCTGCCCCGTTCTCCGCCACTCTGAGTCCAGCCCTCTCGGTTTATCTGCGCGAATGTGGGGCCGCAGGGTCTGCTAGTGGTCAGACTGCCTGCCCCGTTCGTCCCACACTCCACCAGTCTCGGTCCCACCATGGCCACGCAAGTCCTCTCCGCCCTGATGACCATCTCTGCCCCTCCTACTAGTCTGGATGTATGTTTCTTTTTTATCTACTTGGTGTCAGATTTCCTTGCCGTTAGATTTTCTGTCAGTTCTGGTTGTGCCAGGAGGCACAGTGTGTCTACCTACGCTGCCATCTTGGTTCCCCAAACTATGCCCATTATATCCCTTAACAAACTTATTTGAATTATCATATAGGATTCTGGTGTTTTGAAGACATTTAACACAAAACATGAGTTCTTTCACTTATTTCAAAGATTTTTTTACTGGACATATAATAATAGTATCATTTACAGTTAAAAATCATATTTATTTAGGTTGCTATTTTGTGTCATATAATACAGTGTAATGTTGTATACAGAAAACATTCAATTTCTAAAGTTAGAGCTGTAGTTTACCAAATTAACAAGGATGTAAACTATTTCACATATTGAAGGTGGTGATGGTACTGAGTTCAAGGTGTGATTTTTTTTTCTATTCCCTGTGAATGTATTGATGAGGTTTAATTACTTAATCATTGGACAAACTCAAAATCTTCATCTCTCTCCTGAATCTACTATTGGTACAAGTGCATTTACAAATAGTAACCTCATAAATTCTTAAGTAGAATGGCATCTCCTTATAACACAGGAGGTGTGAAATAAGATCCCCTCTGCTTTTACTGGAAAACTCTAAGATAAGTGATTATAATAAATTGAGGGACACAATTTGGACCATGATATACATGAGACAAGTAATTAAGAAAATTATTCCATAAGATTCCATTGAATTTTCAGAGGTACCTTTCAAATTTTGAATGCAGGTGTTTCTTTCATCACCAGTTTAATGTAAATTTCAGAATATGGACTTGTTATGGGAGACAGCCAGTATAGATTGATGAAGAATTTAACTATCATGTACTTTATCAACACAACTTCTGTTAAGACTAGGTTTAATCTACTAAATATCCATCCCTCTTTCCTCCAGAAACATGAGTAATGTTCTTATATTTTTAATTTGCTTTTAGTCTATATGTTAAAAAGCTTGTGTAAGTAGCTAGAAATTGAACGACTAGACATGTATGTTTGAAATTCAAATAGTGGCATGGGAAAATATTTTTACTCAGTAAATACACCTCTGATGTCTTCAGGAGAAATTGAGAAATATTTTATTGACTAAGATCAAATAATCTGTAATTACCACCGAGAAGCACAAAGTAAAACTGCAGCAAGTAGAGGCAGCATTAGGTTGCGTCACATAGGCAGGCACCATTCGGGTATATGCCCAGGCATTTCCTTGGAGATTTCACTTAGGTTTCCCAGAAGGTCTATCCCACCTGGCATTGGTTTCTCTTCTCTACCATGTCTATGTTTGTCTCTTTTTACATTTGAGGCCCTCAACAAACATTAAAACAACCTGGAAAGCAGAAACAAGCAGTTCTGGTTAATTGAAATGAACAGCACTTATTTTCTTTCCAACTTTTTACAAAATATTTGTAAAATTTGTCAATCCATTATCAATATACCTGAATGCCCATGAATCTTTCTGGCATGATTTTTGTGGTCTGAACATTTCTCCTGCATGTAAACCATCAATGTGTCCCTGTTCCGAGTTGAATAAAATGCACAAGTCTTACCCTGAAACAAAAGGACTTCCTTCAGGATCTGAGTCCAGTCTGCATTTCCTAAAACTCCCCACCTCAGGCCCTAAATTCCAGCCTTATAAAATTATCTTCAGTTCTGAAGTGTGCCCTGCTTTTCATCCCATTGTGGCTTTACCCATGGAGTCAGAGTGATTTTTAAGATTACAAATTTAATCATTTTATTAATCTCTCTTTAAATCTTGCGATGTCTTCATTGATGTTGCTGACATGTTTTCTTTGACCTGTCCCACCTGCCTTTCTAGAGCCATCTCAGGTCTATCCTGTCCCTGTTGTGGATGTGCAAACCTTGCTCATCTTCATAAACTGCTCATTGTGACAGGACCACTAGACACGGCGTACCATTGCCTCTTAATGCTCGCTTTCTCCATATTCAGGTTAGGGTAGTTAACTTTCTTATCCATCTCTAGGTTTTAACTTCAATGTCACTTACTCAGAACTACCCCTGCTTCTCTCTTCTCTTCTCTACCCCCAAGTTAAATCTCCTTCAAACATTTTCATCAAACTTTTAAAAGACAAATTACTCACAGTAACCCTTCAAATTTTCCATTACAATAAAAAAATGCACATAGGTGGGGACCTTATTATCTTGCTCTCTCCTGTATCTCAGTCTACAGCATATGGCCAGGTCCACAGTGGTTATGAAAAGAGCTTTTGATAATCAATCTATATTATTTCTGTTGTCTAGAATACACCCTTCAATGAAATGCTGTTCTTTTTTCAAGGCACAACTCAAATGTTACCTCTAGAGAACAGTGATGGGTTCTTCCCTTAGCTTTGGGTTTCCTTTTTCTCCAGAAGCACATCATGCAGGTTATCATCTGCTGGGATGGGCTTCTTATGCAGCATGGAGGTTATCTGGGCTCATGTCTGTCTCCTTCAACACATCTGTCTCTGAGAACCATGACTATGACATTCATTTTACATCGCCAGAACCTAACGTGGCACCTACATGCACTGAACACTCAAAAACTGTTTCAGGTAATTAATGAATAGGTTATTGAGTTTCTGAATCATCACATTAATGTTTATTTCTCTTTGAATACATGGAGTGGAAGAAGTAAAGCAAACAAGGATACTGGGTATCCTGGATTTAGTCTGAGCTTTATCTCTAATTGGCCAATGGAAAAATAGTTAATAGCTTTGATATTTAGCTTCCTTATCTATAAAATAAAGGAGATGTCAATATGTCTTCTAAATACCTCTTTTAACTATTAAAAGTGAAATTAAAGCAGTAAATGTAAAAAAGTGTAGATCATAGGACGTACATGACATGCATCAACTGGCGTGACTAAATCCCCAACAACGCTTGGTTTATTTTTAAATATTCCTTTTCTGCTAAAGGAACACTTGGGCAAAAAATTGATTACTTGAAATGTGAGGACTCATTGAATGAAAACAAATCAGATGACGAAACTGTCTTTGGTTGGCATAATTAGGATATATTGAGGTCCTGGACTAAACTGTAGAGTAAGAAGAAGATGGGGGCTTGCCTTTCTTAGAGGAGAAGTGACATTCAGACACAATTATCTCTTGATGTCTGTGGGAGAATGGTTCCAGGACCCCTGCCATACCAAAATTTATGATGCTTAAGTCCCTTATACAAAATGGTGTATTATTTGCCTATAACCTACAAAGATCCTTCTATATACTTTAAGTCATCTCTAGATTACTTATAATACCTAATACAATGTAAATGCCGTGTAATTGTTTTGTTATACTGTATGGTTTAGGGAGTAATGACAAGAAATATGTGTACGTATTCAGTAAAGATGCAGCCATAGTAGGCTTAACTACACAGTACACATCAATAACAACACAACATTTTTTCTAATATTTTTTATCTGCAGGTGGTTGAATCTGCAAATACAGCCATGGATATGGAGGCCAACTATAATTAAATCCAGAATAATAGCTAACATTTGTATTGTAATTACTATATGCAGGGTGCTGTTCTAAGAGGTTTATAATGACCTCACTTATTCTTCATAACTTGTGTAAGAAGTTGGTTTTGTTATCCTTATTCTGAAGATCAGAAAACTGTGAGTGGCCAAGTGACCACCTATGGTCAAAGAACTAGCAGAAAGTAGTAGGGCTGAAGTTTGAAGTAGGCTCTAAAGTTCATGTGTTTACATATCATATTCTAAAACCCTCCCTTTTCAAACATACGTGTGATACCTGAAATAATAGATACGTGTGGTAAAAAGATTATAAAATCTTACAAAGAAGTAATTTCATTGAGAATGTAATGGCTAGGAAAGGCTTACATAAGGAGTTCACACTTGAACCTGGAGATGGTACAGTGCATGGAGTACTGACTCAGAAACTTGTCGTCTGTCCCACCACATACCAGCTGCATTGCTGTGGTCCAGTCAGTCACTCTGTGACTGAGTTTTCATCTTCAAAATCACAGCAATAAAACCTACATCCTAGTTTTACCATAAACATTAAGTCATATAATATATATTAATGTATTTTCCCTAAATGCCTGCAAAAAGTATTTTTGATTTCACATGTACTTCTAGAACCTGTTACCTAGGAGTGGGGTCTATGTCTCTCCCCTTGAACCTGCACAGACTTCTATCACTTTTTCAGGCTTCTTTGTGACTTTTGGGGCAGATTATAAAAAGTAGTACAGCTTTCACCTGGCTCTTCATGGGATGATTGACCAAGAAACCTGGCTATGAAGTGTGAGGAAGCCCAGGACACATGGAGACACTCAACGAAGAGTCACTAAGGCTCCCGGTCCTGGCCCTTGTGAACTCTAACTTCCCAGCACGTCAGTGAGCCATCAGGAAAACAGATTCTTCAAACCTTAATTGAACCGACACTGGATGAAGCAGAGATGAACCTTCCTCACTAAGCCCATTCCAAACTGCAGACTTATGAGCAAAATAAATGACTTATTGATCTAAGACTGAGTTGAAGCAAGAGCTTACTAGAATATATTTAAATCAGATAATACATATGAAGCAAGAGCTTACTAGAATATATTTAAATCAGGTAATACATAGAAAGTACTTAATATGGTGTATGATTTATAATACATGTTTAATTAAAGGTGTCCATTGACTGGTAATGTTATGTAGTAGACATTAGGATGACAGACCTGAGAGTCAGTCTGCCTGGGTTTAGATCCTAGATCTTCCACTTTTTAGATCTTCCACTGATATAACTTGAGGCAAGTCACCTCACCTCTCTATGCTTCCGTTTCTCATTTCTAACTGGAGAAGATCATTGTACCCACTGCATGGATGCAGTAAGAATTAAATGAGTTGCAGTTTCCCAAATGGGCCATGATCTTTATCATGGCCAAGCCTTTGTAGTAGATGTTTTTCTACTTCCCCACTACTTCACATAGGTCTCAAGTTAGAGCATTCATCCTTGAGGAAACTTCTGACCTCTCATGTTCATGTGGCCCTCTTATGTGTTCCCAGAGACCTATGTGCTGACTCACTGTTGACACTTGTACTGGGTACAGCTTTGAACTCCTCTGCAGGTATCTTTGTATGTGGTCAGGGCTGCAGCCTGTGCCTCTGTCACTGCCACTGAAGCATGAATCTGCTCTAAACTCAAGATTTCCAAGTGAGTGAGAAGGCCATTCTCCCTTGATCCCATCTTTTTTTTTTTTTCATGCATTATATTAAAGACAAATTAAAGCAAGGTTGTGGTGAGTCAGCATCTTACCAAGATTCTTAAAACTGCCTTTTCAGATTCAAATTCACAGATAGAGACTAGAGATGAGTTCATGGGGCCTGGTCTGGCAGATAATTAGAAAGGGCAAATATCCTGCTCCAGTCACCCCTGCTCTGTGACCACCAAATCTCTGCTATGGCCCTAACTTGTTCTCAGACTCTCTTTTTGCTCAGGATGAATTAATTCCCAGGGGCTCCACAAACCCTTCTTACAAATAGATGTCTGGAGATCCCATCACAGCATTTCAATGAAAGTAACCAACTTGTCTATATCTCTGTCATAGACATATCTTAGGTGAAAGCTGGAATCTCCATTGTATTAATAATTGAGAAAAAAATCTCCCCTACTTATTTTGTGATTCTGTGTGTCTGTCTATTTGTGTGTCTGTGTAATGTGTGTATGTGTTTCTCTTAAATATAGGGATGGTTTTTAATTTCTCACAATTCTTGCTTTTTAGCCAAGTTAAATACAGCCCCATGTACCGAAGGCAAATAAATCTGTAGAAAGAAAATATAAAAGAGCAGTTGGCCCATGAGCACACAAAGGCATCAGCAAGTGTGAATATCCTGCCCAGAATGGTGCCTATAAAAGTCAGGAAATGATACACGAGGTAATAAATGTTCAGAGTTAGTTTCTGGAGCTTGTAAAGCCTTAGTATGCAATGTAACTCCTCCACTTTAGTCAAACTTCTCTTACATTTTCTGGCATTTGAATGAAAATGATTTCTGCTTTTATTACATTTTAAAAATTCAGCTAGAAGTAATAAAGAAGAGTATTAAAGCACAAATTTGTGATGTGAATATAAAATGTCAATTTAGTGGTCAACACATTTCACATTCATTCGCACCTTCCATGGCCATGACCCCATTCACATTCATTCATTTGTTCATTCAATAAATATTCATTGAGCAGCCACAGGCAGTATGTGAACAAATAGGCACATTTGTGTTCCAATAAAGTTGCATTTATGGCCATTGAAATTTGAACTTAATAAAATTTTCACATATCACAAAATATTCTTCTTCTTGTGATTTTTTTTTCCATCTCAAAAATGTAGAAACCATCTTGTACATTGACAGGCAGAGGTTGAATTTGGCTCATGGACTATAGTTTGCTGACATCTGATTTAGAGAATGTGGTATTTGAGTTCCATGAAAGGATGAGTAGGAGTTTTCCAAGCAAACAAATGCATTCTGTTGGGGAAATAGCATTTGGCAAAGACATAAGTAGGTCAATATACATGAGTCCTTCAAAGAGCCATAAATAGCACTTAAAATCTGAGGGGTGAAAGATATAAGGAAGCAAATTGAAAGATCCCATATGCCATACTGGGAATTTGTCCTTACTGAGAAGAAGTGGGGAGCCATTTTGGAATGTGTGGCATAATGAGGTTTGCATTTTAGAAGGGTCACTCCAACAGCAAGTTAAAAATGGATAAGAGCAGTCCAAGGGAAAAGAAAAGAAAATGAGAAAACGATTTTGGTAGTTCAGCAAAAGACACATAGAATGTTAGTTCCATGTAATTCCCTGTCCTTCACCCACACCCCCATACCACATTCTTTATTGACTTAGGACCATTGTAGATGATATTCTTTTTTTTCTTAAGTTCATTTTTACTTCTTTTTCATTACTTAACTCCTTTTTATCCTTTAGATTTCAGTTTTAATGCCACTTTTCCAGAAAAGCTTTCACTGAACCTTCACATCAGGATTTATAGCCTTGTGATGCACAAAAATAGGGTCTTGTACATCTCTGTAGCAATGGTCACACCCAGGATATCTGCCGAGTGTCTGCCTTCTGCACTAGACTGTAAGCCACATGTCCACCACTATGTCCCCATACCTACTTCAGAGTGGAAACTCAGTGTATACTTGCTGTGGCTGTGAGGTTAGAAGACAGGATATTTACCAAGCAGAACTGACAGATTTTATGAGTAAATGATTTACATGGGATAATAATAATATAGGGGTAAAGACAATTCCTAGATTTAAGTGAGAAAATTGTTGTTAGAATAAGGAGAGAGAATATAGAGGGTAGAAGTCACATTTGAAGCAGTTGTGGAAATGTTGATTTTGAAGTTCCTGTGTGACATCTGAAGAGACACAGCAAGAGACTTCTCTGCTTTCCACTAGGTTAACCCAATCATTTTACCTCTGTACTAGTGATTTCAACAACCTATGCCCTGGATCCAGTTTTGAATTGTTCCCATCCAACACATGCTAAGATGTAGAGCTCTTTCATCAGAACATCACTTCTATTACATTATTCTCTGCTTTAGAGATTTGTAGAAGGCAAATCCAAAAGAATCCAAGCCCCTTCAATTAATTCCATACCAATGTTTTGCCTTAGTTTCTTGACTTTCCAACATACATATTCTTTAGTCAGACTGATCATCTCATCTTCCTCCCATTTTCACCATTCGCTTTCTTGTCTTCACTTGTTCTGCCCCTCTACCTAGAATTATCTTTTTGGGCCAGCCTTAAGGTCATCTTCCTCAAAAGGCCAATTTAATTTCTATATCTTCCTAGATGCCCCTTTGAGACATAGTGAGATTAAATATATAATACCCTTGCATTGCCTTAACTCACATGGATTATTACTCTGATAACAATAATGCTTTCCCATTGGGGGAGCCTAGAGTGGCCTCATTTCATCTAGGCAACAGTTCTTCTGAGGTAGTTTTGATCACTTTTTTAAATATGAAGACTCTGAAATTTTGAAGGTTTAATTTTAACACCATGAAAAACTCAGCTGATAAATGGTAGCTCCGGGCCTGCCTATCTACACAGCCCACACTGCTACTTTACTACATTGTAGTGTAAGACCAATTTTTTTTCTTTTAATTTAGCCTTATGAAATGTAGAGTTCTACCTTTAGACTCTTTCTCATAGAGTCCGTGTAATTCGATGGGCTCGGGGTGTGGAAGCTCAGGATTGGGATGGCCCTTTCCAGCTGAGTGACCGCAGGAAGTTATGGAGGCCTCTGTGACCTCTATCTACTCATTTGAAAAGTGAGAACCCAGGCTCTTTGAAAAAAAAATAAAGATGACATGATTATGTGACAACACTTTGAAAATTTGTGAAGCAGTAGATATTTTACAACTTTGGAGGCTGTCATTAGAGGTCTTGAATACAATTTCAACACACACACACAAATTAAAACTCAAATAAAATGAAGCTGAAGAGAATAAGAATTTGTCAAAGAAAGCAATTTAGGTATTTACTTAGGATCAGTTATCAGGGATAAGTAGATACAGTGGATGATTTTTTAAAAGGTAAATGGAACAGATGGTTCTCATTCTCAAGAAACTTTCTTTCCAGGGCATATACTGTGTATGTATATCCTAATTATATAAATATTCATATATACAACATATAAAACTAAAATTTTGAATATATGTACACACATGTATATGAATGATATACTTATATATTTAACCTGCTTGCCTTAAATCCCTACCTTGGCAATTATCAACTGATTTTATAATTATTTCCTTATACACATGTTTTCCAGGATTGGTTAATTATTGTAGTCTGAGCATGCAACATAGAACCTTGCATATCAGTAATTAATCAGTGTGGAAGGAAGGACAGGAAATAGAAAGTGGGGAAAGGAGAGAAATTAAAGGAGAGAGGGGAAAAAGAAGGGAGACATAGGGGAAGAAAGAATCTAGGTCACCTTGTTAATATAGATTTTTCCCTGGGAATTTTCTCAACTAAGGAGAAATTTTAATTTTAGAGCCATAATGATCATCTGTTTACAGATCTTCCCCTTCCCTTTCACATAGATTTTATTCCCAGGTCATCTTTCTGTCTTTGGCTTTTTTCTACATTCTTTGTTCAGCCCATAGCCTTGTTGATTTATCACTTAAAGTCAATGACCACAATTTTCATTTAATCAAAATCTAAGTAAAAATATAATTCATTGAATGAATAATCATGGAAAGCACTACATAGTCAGTGAAATTTCAAGATATATTTCCCTAACTGTGAAGACATTTTAATAAGGTTTGGCAGATGCCCCCTAAACTTGTAGTCTAGTAAAAAGAGGTGAGTAGTCCTGGCTGGTGTGGCTCAGTGGATTGAATGCCGGCCTGTAAACCAAGGGGTAGCTGGTTTGATTCCCAGTCAGGGCACATGCCTGGATTGTAAGCCAGGTGGTCCCCAGTAGTGGGCATGTGAGAGGCAACCACATATTGATGTTTCTCTCCCTCTCTTTCTCCTTCCCTTCCCCTCTGTCTAAAACAAATAAATAAAATCATTTTTTAAAGAAAGAAGTGAGCTGTGGCATCAGGGTCTAGGTTTGCAAAGACTCCCCAACTACTAGATCTGTGGCTTTAGCTGTGTCACTCGGTGCTTACAAGACTCAATTTCTTGTTTATAAACAAAAAGTAATAATTCCTATTCTGAAGAGAGTTGAGGGAAAATTAGAAATGATGTACATAAAACACTTAGCATAATACCTGGCTCATAAAAGGAAATAAAAAAATGTTATACAAAAATGTATGAAATATGTCAAATGAATATATAGATATTACAAATAATAAATGCCTTAGTAATTTAAAGAGATACATAATTGGCTACGAACAGTGCCTCAGATTGTAGTAAGGATATAATAACTATTGATCAATTAATTGAACAGTAGACATTGAATGCATTCCCAAAACACATGAAATGATTAATAAATATTATTTGATGGTGATGTTCCTGTTGGCAAGATATTCACATCTGATTCATTCCAGTGGTAGAGGAGGTGAAATAGTGATGCAATGTGATAACAAAAATGGCCAATCATACTAAAAAAAAAACTGTCTAAGGATCTTAGAAAAATAATACGAACAGCCAAACATAGTGAATAATATCAAGAGAAAGTTCTTAAGAAATGGTTTTGTTTATAGGTGTGGTTAAGTTATTGTGAAATAGCATAAATTCTGTAATGCATCATATGTAAAGGTGGAGAGAAACTAAAAAGTAAGCATAGGCATGATGGAAAGTGACATAACAGATGAGGTGTTAAGCTAGAAGGACTAAAAGTAGCTTTTCTCATAGAAAAATAAGCCCAACTCCCTAGAAAGAGAAATCCATGTTTTTTTCTATTTGCCTAGTCAGTGTGTATACTTATTTTACTATGACTACCTGAGCACACCCTGAAAATTAGTGACTCTGAACTCATAAAGAATTCTAGAAATCATCTTTTATTCATAAAATTACTTCCATAAAACACTTTAATGAACTCCTAAAGCATATTTACTTCTCACTCAGACAGTGAGTCCATCCAGTTTCTAAAATATTGAAAATCTTCTTTATTTTCCATAGCATTAGAAAGACTGATGCTATCCCTGTACAAAAGTGTTCCTGCCCATGATGGTTTCCCTAGCATCCCTTCCACTTTGGTGCATTGTTTTTCATTTGTTAAATTGCCTGTGCTCACTGCGACTCTTTCCTATCACATCACAAGCTATAGGACAGCTGAGCTTAAAACCCTGTCTTTAATTGAAAACCTAAACCTTTCAGGACTCCTTTTTTTTTTCTTTTCATGCTGAACAGGGCTGAATTACAGAAAGAGAATAAAACTGATCCTATTGCACATACTAGCTGCACTCCTTTGGTTTTGTACAAGTTCCTTCCAAATTCAACCATAGGATGTCAATGAACTGAGCATCCAAGCATATTTGTCAGAGCCGGGGCTTAGGCCACCTGAAAGTATCTGATATCTCTCTTTGGCAAGTTCGCACATTTTCTTACAAATAGAGCTACTTTTAAATCCTTCCACTATACAATGAGTTCATGTAGGGACAGACATTCCTTACTCAATACCACACCTTTTCGGAGACTTTAAAGGCTGGATATGCTTACCTTGTTCATAGGACTGATGGTATCGAATGTTGTTCTAAGATTGATTTGTATTTATATAAGCCCTGGTATGATAACTTGAATACTTAAACCAATCTTTTGTGGGTTTTTTCCTCCTGAACTACAAAGCCTATGACCTGTTATGCCATACTAAAACATAAAAAAATCTATAGTCACATTACAGTCTTGGAATGTATGCTTAATAATGTGTTCCTGGGAGCCTGAAAGGTTAGCTTAGCTCTACTAATTGGTTTACAATTTCCATCTCCTTTTCCCTCCCTTTCTTCCTTCCTCAACTCAAGTATGATACTTGCCTTGGTCAATAGTCAGATATGTTTGACTTTTTAAAAGAGGTTTGCAGTCTTTCATTTCCTCTTCCAATAAACATTTTGTGTGCAGTTCTGCTCTGATATGTTCCTGAATTGTAAGAACTAAGAATTTTGGGTAGGATAGAAAAAATAGAAGAGTCATATACTTTAGATAGTCACTTGCCTGAAATTTCTCCAGTACCCTGACAACGACACGCTGGAATTAAGCAACAGTTTGTTGTCACTGCCAATGGTTCTTATGACTTGATGGCAAGTTATCCATGAGAAAGCCAAGTAACCAGTCCCAACTGGATCAGCATCTGAGAAACATGTCTTATGACAAAGTAAATTGAGTGTTGGAACCATAATGTGAAGAAAAATCACAGGAAATATTAAATTAGGAAATTGAAAACTTTACAAGAATCCAAAGCATTTACTTGTAACAATGAGTCCTGTTTTTTACCTTTGGAACTAGCATAAAGCACACTAATAATAATTAAAATAATAGTACTTTTAAAAATAATTGTAATAATGACACTGAGTAAAATCTTGAATGCTTACTTTTTGTCAGTCACCATGCTAAGTGCTTTCCACATATTATCTATCCCATTTTAGTCCTCAGGCCAACCTTTGAGATACTATCTCCATTTTACAGATAAGAAAACTAAAGAATTGAACATCTAATTAATAGCTGATTAAAGTATTACTAAGTAGTTATGACAACAGAAATAACAATAATAAACATTATTTTAAGGACCTTAAAAAGATTACCCAATTTAATCTTCAATAACAAGAGAATAAAATATGTTCTACAATGAGAAATTTTACACATGAGGAAACTAAGGTAGAGAAAGTTTAAATAAACTTCTAAAGGATACTCAGCAAATAAATGCTGGAGCTGGGATTTAGACCCATACACATGGCTTCATAATTTCCCCAGAAGCAAAGTATAAATAAATGTGGATATTGTTCATCAAAACCTAAATCATGGACACCTAAGATGGTAGAGGAATAAGAGGAAGCTACACTAACCTCCTCCCAGGGCCAGTCTAGAATTACAACTAAATTGTAGAGAAATCATTCAGAATAACCAACTGAACACTAGCTAAAGAGAAGCCTTAAACAACGGACAGACAGAAGAAGCCACATCACCACAATGAGACTGGTAGGAAGTGTAGAGCAGCTGCGAGAGGGCTGGCTAGGCTCCCACAGGCAGCAGCTACAGTGCTGAAGGGATATTTCAGCAGTGAGGGGGATCTCCCTGAGAAGTGTGGGGTCTAAACCCCAAGCTGGGCTCCCCAGTCTACAGCACCAGAGCCATAAAGGAACCCGGAAAACATCCCGCTTTGAAAAGTAGCAGGGTTTCTGTTTGCCAGGGAAAGACAGCTGGAGATGCAGACACCATCTTAAAGAACCAATACACAAAATTTTGTTTGCACACACTTACCCTGGGCTCCAGCAGAGGGAGGGCAGAGTGGACTAGAGACACTTGAGAAGAGTCTGAGTTAGGGGTCCCTGGGGAGAACTGAAGGAACAGGTGCCAGGATCCCTGTGCTGAGTCATTCCCCATACTGCAAAAGCCATCTTTCTCAGGCAAAGCACTCTTTTTCAAGTGCCATCAGCGTGAGGGGAAGCAATAGCCCTGCTGACAGAATACTCTTCCCTACCCTGTGGAACTTAGGCTGAACTGCTGAGTATAGCTTGAGGCTATATCAGTGATTAGTTTAAGCTCTGAGAATTTAGCTGACCCTCCCCCAGGCCTGGTACTGGTAAAGGCAGTCTTGGCACACACATGGACTGATTCTTTCTGCACACACCCAGACCTAGCAGAGGGAGCTATACAATGTGGATTTCGAATATCACCAAACAGGTTGCCCAGGAAAAGTCACAAGCAGTGTCTGATGAAGGCCTACACCAGAGTCTTTGCAGATCTACCTAATACATAGAAACAAATACAAAGAAGCATCCAAAATGGAAAGACAAATAAACATACCCCAAATGAAAGAACAAGAGAAGTCTCCAAAGGAAGAACTAGATGAAATGGAGGCAAGCAGTTTATGAGATAGATAGTTTAAGGTTATGATTATAAGGATACTCAACAGCATGAGAAAAGACATAGAAACCATAAAAAAGGACCAGTTAGAAATAAATAATGCAATACCTGAAATAAATAATACACTGGAAGGAATAAACAATATGTTAGATGAACCAGAGGATCAAATCAGTGATTTGGAAGACAAAGTAGGAAAAAAAAAAAAAAAAACAGGCAGAGAAGAAAAAAGAATTTAAAAAATGTTAAGATTTTGGAAAACATGAAGTATAACAACATCCACATGATAGGAATACCAGAAGGAGAAGAGAGTGAGTAAGGTATAAAGAACCTATTTGAAGGAATAATGACCAAAAACTCCCCTAATTTGGTGAAGGAAAAAGAAGCTCAGAGAATCCCAAACAAGTTAAACCAAAGAGTTCTACACCCAGACACATAATAATTAAAATGTCAAGACTTACAGACAAGGAGAGAATCCTGAAAGCCATAAGAGAAAAGCAGGTAGTTACATAAGAGGGAGCACCAATTAGACAGTCATCTTGATTACTCAATAGAAACATTTCAGGCCAGAGAGGAATGGTGTGATACATCCAAGGTGATGAAAAGGCAGGACCTACAACCAAGGCTACTTTACCCAGCAAGACTATCATTTAAAATGGAGGAAGAAAAAGGAGCTTCCAAGGGAAGAAAAAGCTAAAGTTTTATTAACACCAAACCAATACTGCAACAAATGTCAAAGGGCTTGCTTTAAGAAGAAGAAAAAGAGAATAAAGGAAAAAAAAGAAAATAGTGTAACCGTAAAATGATATTCAATACATATCTATTAATTATCACCTTAAATATAAATGGCTTAAATGCTACAACCAAAAGACATAGGGTAGGTGAATGGATACAAAAACAACCTCCATATATATGCTGTCTCCCAGAGACCCACCTCAAATTGAAAGACACACACAGATTAAAGTAAAGGAAAAAGATAAAGTAAATGGAAAAAGATATTTCACACAAATGGAAAGGGGAGAAAAGCTGGGGTAGTAGTACTTACATCAGAAAAAATAGACTTTAACACCAAGGCTATAGTAAGAGACAAAGAAGGACACTACGTAACAATAAAGGTAACAATCCAACAAGAGGATATGACCCTAGTAAATAGTTAAACACCTAACATAGGAGCACCTAAATATGTGAAGAAAATCTTGATGGATATAAAAGGAGAGACTGACAAAACTACAATCATAGTCAGGGATTGTAATACACCATTGACTTCAATGGATAGATCTCTAGACAGAAAATCAACAAGGAGACAGCTAGATCTAATGAATTTAGTTAGTTATCTTCAGAGCATTTCACCCCAAAGCAGTAGAACATACATACTTTTCAAGTGTATGTGGCACATCATCTAAGATTAGACCACATGATAGGACACAAAACAAGTCTCAATAAATTTAAGGAGATTAAATCATACCAAATATCTTCTCTGACCACAATGTTATGAAACAGGAAATCAGTCATAAAAACACTGAAACATGCAAAGACATGGAAACTAAAAAACATGTTATTAAACAATGACTGTATCAGCGACAAGATCAAGGAAGAAATCAAAAGATACCTTGAGATAAATAAAAATGAGAACACAACAATCCAAAATCTTTGTGACACTGGGAAAGGAATTATAAGAGGGGAAATTCATAGTGTTACAGGCCTGTTTCAAAAAAACATGAAAAAGCTCGAATAAACAATCTAACTTTACATTTAAAGGACTTGAAAAAGAAAAACAAACAAAGCCCAAAGTGAGTAGAGAGAAGGAATTACTAAAGATCAGGGCAGAAATAAATTAATAGACTCTTAAAAAAAAAAGATACAAAAGACCAGTGAATCCAAGAGCTGGTTCTTTGAAAAGATAAACAAGATTGCCAAACCTTTAAACAGACTCATGAAGAAAAAAAAAAAGAGAACACCAAAATAAATAAAATCAGAGATGAAAGAGGAAAAATAACAACTGCCACCAAAAAAATAAAAAGGATTGTAAGAAAATATTATAAAAAACTATATGCAAACAAACTAGACAACAAGGATGAAGTGAATACATTCCTAGAAACATACAATCTTTCAAAACTAAATCAGGAAGAATCAGAGAATCTGAATAACCAAATTACACCTAGTAAAATTGAAGCAGTAATCATAAAACACCCAAAAACAAAATCCCTGGACTGGATGGCTTCACAGGTGAATTTTCCAAGAACTAACACCTGTCATTCTCAAACTATTTCATAAAATTCAAGAGGAGGGAAGGCTCCCAAACTCATTTTTTGAGGCCAGTTTTATCCTAATTCAAAAACCAGATAAAGACACTATAAGAAGAGAAAAAGTCCAATATTCCTGATGAACATACATGCTAAAATCCTCAACAAAATATTAACAAAGCAAATGCAGCAATACTTCAAAAAGATCATACACCATCATCAAGTGGGATTTATTCTGGGAATGCAAAGTTGATACATTTGTAAGTCAGTTAATGTGATTCACCACATAAACAAAATGAAGGATAAAACCACATGCTCATACCAATAGATGCAAAAAAAAAGCACTTGATAAATCCGGCACCCATTTATGATAAAATCTCTCAGCAAAGTGGGATGAGAGGGAAAACATCTCAAAGTAATAAAGACCATATATGACAAATCCACTGCCAGCATCATGATACTCAATGGGCAAAAACTATAAGCATTCCCCTTAAGAAAGGAACCAGGCAGGGATGTCTGCTTTTACTTCTCTCATTCAACATAGTACTGGAAGTCCTAACCACAGCAATCAGACAAGAAGAAGAAATAAAAGGCATCCAAATTGTAAAGGAAGAAGTTAAACTGTCTTTATGTTCAGATGACATGATAGATACTGTACATAGAGAACCCCAAAGGTTCTACCAAGAAACTACTAGAACTGATCAATGAATTCAGCAAAGTAGCAGGATACAAAATTAATATCCAGAAATCAGTTGCACTTTTATATGCCAAAAACAAACTAACTGAAAGGAAAATTTAGAAAACAATTCAATTCACAATTGTTACAAAAAGAATAAAATACCTAGGAATATATCTAACAAAGGTTGTAAAAGACCTGTACATGGAAAATTATAAGACACTGTAGAAAGAAAGTTAATATGATACAAATAAGTGGAAACACATACCGTGTTCAAGGACTGGAAGAATTAATATCATGAAAATGTCCATTGTAACCAAAGCAATCTATGGATTCAACACAATTCCTATCAAAATTCCAATGATGTATTTCACAAAACTAGGACAAATATTTCAAAAATTTATATGGAACCACAAAAGGCCCCACATAACAACAGAAATCCTGAGAAAGAACAAAGTTGGAGGAATCACACCACCTAATACCAAACTATACTATAAGGTCATAGTAATAAAAGCAGCATGGTACTGGCATAAAACAGACACAGAGATCAATGGAACACAATAGAGGGCCCAGAAATAAACCCACACCTTTATAGTCAATTAATATTGGATAGAGGAAGCAAGCACATATATTGAAAGTGAGTTTATTTGAAAATGGTGTTGGGAAAATTGGACAGATACATGCAGAAAAAATGAAATTAGACCACCTTCTTAAGCTACATTCAAGAATAAATTAAAAATGGATCAAAGAGTTAAAGTTAGATCCAAACCATAAAAATCCTATAAGAAAAAACTAGCATCAAATTCTTGGACATGGCGCGTCACAGTATTTTATCAGATATGTCTTCTCAGCCAAGGGAAACAGAGGAAAAATAAACATTGGTACCTCAAACTAAAAAGTTTTTGCACAGCAAAGGAGACCAGCAACAAAATAAAAAGACAACCCACAGAATGGGAGAATATATTTGCCAATACATCTGATAAGGGGTTAATATCCAAAATTTATAAGCTGCTTACAAAACTCAACATCAAAAAAAAAAAACATGTAACCCAATTAAAAATGGGCAAAGAACAATGTAACAATAGGCAGAGGGAAGTGGGGAGGGAATAGTGGGGAGAGGGGTCTATAGGAGCTACTATAAAGGACACAAGGACAAAATCAAGGGGGAGGATAAGGTGGGGGAGGGAGGTGGGAACGGCTGGGGTGGGGTGAAGGGATAGGGAGAAAATGCAGACAATTGTAACTGAATAAATAAATAAATAAATAAATAGACTAAAAAAATGGGCAAAGGACATGAATAGACACTTCTCTAAGGAGGACATACAGATGGCCAATACACATATGAAAAGATGTTCAATGTCATTAATCATCAGAGAAATGCAAATTAAAACCATAATGAGATACCATCTCACACCTGTCAGACTGACTATCATCAATAAATCAACAAACAGCAAGTGCTGGTGAGGATGTGGAGAAAGTGAAACCTTTCTGCACTGTTGGTGGGAATGCAGACTGGTGCAGCCACCGTGCAAAGCAGTATAGAGATACCTCAAAAAATGGAAAATGTATATGACCCAGTGATCCCACTTCTGGGAATGTATCCAAAGAAACCCAAAACACTCATTCTAAATAACATAAGCACCCCTATGTTCATTGTAGCATTATTTATTATCACTAACATATGGAAGCAGCCTGTGTCCGTCAGTAGATGAGTGGGTAAAACAACTATGGAATATTTACACAATGGAATACCACTTGGTTGAAAAAAGGGAAAAAATTTTACCCTTTTCAACAGCATGGATGGACCTGGAGAACATTATGCTAAGTGACATAAGCCAGTCAGAGAAAGACAAGTACCTATGATTTCACTCACATGTGGAATTTAATAAACAAACTGAACTAACAAGGAAAATAGAGACACACTAATAAATAGAGAACAGGATGACAGCTAAGGGGTGGGGTGGGGGAAGTTAGGAGGTTGAGGGTTTGAGCAAAAAAAAGGAGTCATGGACATGGACAACAGTGTAGTGATTGTGGTGGGGAGAGGTATAAGGAGACTAAGTGGTATGGAAAAAATACAATAAAAAAATTAAAAAAGGAAAAACCTAACTCATAACAACAATACTCTATTTCAATGAGAAAACTCAGGAGGTATTAGGGTGAATAAAATAGTATTCTCATGAACAAACTGACAGTAACCAGAGGGGAGTTGGGAGGGGATAATAGGGTGGAGGGGGAAGGGTTGTCAGGAACATGTATAAAGGACACATGGACAAAACCAAAGGGGGTAGGATCAAGGGTGGGAAGTGAGGATGGCTGGGGTTGGGGGAGTAGTGGTGAGGAAATGGAGACAACTGTACTTGAACAACAGTAAAAAAAGTTAAAAATTTTTAAAAAATAGTGTTCTCATGCTTGCTGAAATTTCATAAACATGACATAAACAAATCAGTTAGAGAGACTAGATCTTCCCAATTTTCCCTGTACTTTTCTGGTTGTAGCTATGAGAGTCCAACTTCCCAGGAAATCCTTCAGTTCTACATAAACTGGGACAGTTGGTAATGGTAGTGTGGACTGTGAAGGTTGCTTAACTGGTACCATTGGCCCTTCACCATATAAACTTTGACTGGATGTTACCAAGCAGAGAATTAGAATATCCATCATAGGAAGCCTAGCAATAATACCCTTTCCTAAGGTTCTTGTTTTAACACTTAGCATCTTTGTGACTTTCAGTAACCCAAATGAAGAATAACTCAGTAAAACTGAATCGAAGTGAAGGAATTCATAGCTGCTAAGAAAGATATATACTACACATATCATTCAACCCTTTCTAATTTTTTCTCTACAATGCTACAGAAAAGCCAGTTCCAGTTTTTCTGGGAAGACAGGCTAGGTCCTAAAGGCTAGGACCTTTATTAAGAGTATGGGCTAGGGACAATAAGGACCTTCTGCCAAAGTATCCATATAGTGGCCTCTTGTTCCTGGATAGTCTATGAGAAAAGCATCCCAAGTAAATTTTCTGTGTTTGAGAAAATCAGTCCTAGCAGCAAATCTTGGAAAACACAAAGACACTGGCTCATCTGCACCTGGTAAATGGGCAGGTATACTTAACTATATCAGTAATCAGTATAGTAAATAAAGACCTACTATCATGAAAAAAAACTGAAACAACCTCATTTTTTTGGAGAATACATTTATTACAGCTGGGGACAGTAAAACAAGGAAGGGCTTAGGATAGAAGCAATAGGAGCGAGCCTTGGTGGGGCTGCTTTGGGTCACTGGACTGTCAGAGAAAAGAAGGATTTGATGACTGTTCGGGGGTTTAGCCTGGGGTGAGTTACCACTGCCCATTGCTTCCCTGGTTACAAGTCTTCTGGGGACCCTTAGAGTTTAGGAGATGTACAACTCCTAAGAGGGAAGAAAGGTGTGGGTATGCTCCCAAGAGGGAGAGTGTGTAAAAACAGCCTTAAAGTACCACACGAAAAATCCATGTTATGTTAAAAGCAAACAACCACTCAGTTGCATTCACATATTCTCACAATAAGTATTTCTTTTGTGCCTATTAAATGCCAGAAACTGCTCTAAAGGCTTGGAAGGGGTAAAAATCAATAACAGAATATATGAATGTTCTAAAAGTATTATGTCCAAAGTGTTATGAGGCAGAGATGAACTCTGACAGAAGCCTCAAAGTAGGAACCAAATATGTTAAGAAAACTAGGGAGAAAAGAGCCTTCCAGGAAGAACAAATGTCACATATAATGATAAGTTCAAATGGGTTCATGTTCTAGAAGAGTCTCAAATAATCTTCTGTGGAAGTGACATAGCATGGGATAGAGAAGCTATGGGTAAGACCAGGAAAACACAGAGCTTTTGAAGTTATGTTAATAGTAGTTTTTCACATTTGTGTCAAGAGTATAATAGACATATGGTAGCTATTCCAAGAGCCTAGCAAGCAGTGTTGTTCCTTTTCAGACCCCTTCCTGACATACAGTGCCACAATGTAGCACTGTGGGATGCCCCACCATGGTGGATACATAAGGCTCTGCCCCTTACTACATAACGGGTACCCCAAGACAAAGAAATATGGCCCAAATGAAAGAAGAAATCAAAGCTCCAAAAATAGAATTAAGTGATAAAGAGATAGCCAAACTATCAAATGCAGAATTCAAAACACTGGCAATCAGAATGCTCACAGAAATGGTTGAGTATGGTTGCAAAACAGGAAAAAGTGAAGGCTATGCAAAGTGAAATAGAGAAAAAATATACAGGGAACCAACAGTTAAGGGAAGGAAACAGGGACTCAAATCAACAATTTGGAACAAAAGGAAAAAATAAACATTCAATGGAACAGAATAAAGAAACAAGAATTTAAAAAATGAGGAGATGCTGAGGAACGTCTGGAACAACTTTAAATGTTCTGACATCCGAATCATAGGGGTGCCAGAAAGAGAAAAGGAAGAGCAAGAAATTGAAAGCTTATTTGAACAAATAATGAAGGAAAACTTCCCCAATCTGGCAAAGGAAATAGACTTCCAGGAAGTCCAGGAAGCCCAGAGAGTCCCAAAGAAGTTGGACCCAAGAAAGCACACACCAAGGCACATCATATTTACATTAGCCAAGATTAAACATATGGAGAGAATCTTAAAAGCAGCAAGAGGAAAGCAGAGAGTTACCTACAAAGGAGTTCCCATTAGACTATCAGCTGATTTCTCAAGAGCAACCTTGAAGGCAAGAAGGGGCTGGAAAGAAGTATTCCAAGTCATGAAAGGCAAGGACCTACATCCTCTATCCAGCAAAGCTATCATTTAGAATGGGAGGGCAGATAAAGTGCTTCCCAAATAAGGTCAAGTTAAAGGATTTCATCTTCACTAAGCCCTTATGAAATTGTTAAAGGGACTTATCTAAGAAAAAGAAGATAAAAGATATGAACAGTAAAATGACAACAAACTCACAACTATCAGCAACTAAAACAAAAACAAAAACAAATAAGCCAACAACTAGTAAAGGAACAGAATCACAGAAATGGAGATCATATGGAGGGTGATCAGCAGGGAGAGGGAGGGGTACATGGGGGGAAAGGTACAGGGAATAAGAAGCATAAATGGTAGGTACAAAATAGACAGGGGGAAGTTAAGAATAGTATGGGAAGCAGAGAAGACAAAGAACTTATATGTATGACCCATGGACATGAACTAAGGTGGGGAATGCTGGCAGTGTGGGTGGTGCAGGGCAGAAGGGAATAAAGGGGAGAAATAAAATGAGACAACTATAATAGTGTAATCAAAATATATTAAAAATAGTAATGTTAATAATTAATTTATTAAGCACTTACTATGTTGCAGGCACTGTGCTATAAACTTCAGTTTTTTTCTTGTTAGCATAATTAATCTGCTACTAAAAAAAATAAATACATTTTCCAAAACAAAAATAAGAATTAATGAGAATGGCAATGTTTTACATTCTTTTTAAATTTTTTCCTTACTTTATAAGATATAATTGGCATATAACATTGTATAAGTTCAAGTATATATAATGTGATTATGCCTATTGCCATAGTAAGATCAGTTAACATGTTAATGACCTCACATGGTTACCTTTTTATTTATTTTTTTTTTTTTGTGGTAAGAACTTCCAAGTATACAATACAGTATTGTTAACTACAGTCACATGCTGTGCATCCAGTCCCCAGAACTTACTAATCTTATAACCAGAAGTTGACACCCTTTGACCAACATCTCCCTGTTTCTCCCACTCCTTTATGCCCCTGGCACCCACCAATCTATTTTCTGTTTGATTTCATTTTAGATTCCTCATATAAGTGAAATCATATGATATTTGTCTCTCTCTGACTTATTTCACTTAACATATGCCCTCAAGGTTCCTCCATGTCGTCACGAACGACAACATTTTCTTCTTCTTGTGTCTAAATAACATTCCATTGTGTGTGTATCTGTGTGTCAAATTGTTTTAGTCATTTACCCATGCACAAACATTTAATGCTGCAATGAACATGGGGGTCGCAGATACGTTGTATATCTCTTCAGGATAGTGATTTTATTTTCTTTGGATATATACCCAGGAGTAGAATTGTTGATTCATATGACTGTACTATTTTTAATTTTTTGAGAAACCTCCATGCTGTTTTCTATAGCAGTTGTACCAATTTATATTCCTATCCACATTGGGGGAGCAAATTTGCATTCCCACCCAAATGCTGGATAGCCTTCAGTTCTGCCCGTCCAGGAAGTGTGGCCACAGATGCACAGTAGCCATGGAGCACATCCTATGGCCCATCTGGGCAAAGAATGAAGGCAGCAAACATGCCCAAATCTTGAGCATAACATCTGACCCCAGATAACCATAAAGCCTAAACACGATCCTGAGCAGCCTTAGAGCCCAGCCTACAGTACCACCCAACAACAGCACCCAGGCTACCACCCTGCCCCCAGCAGAGGTTGGCACGGAGTTCTGCTCAATTGCTGCATACAGTCTGCGGACTCACCCAGGCAGAGGGCCTAGCCAGTGACTCCATTCAGTTAGACAGCACAGCCTGCAGCCCCACTCAACCAGGGAGCCCAGACAGTAACCCCTCCTGACTGCAGAACACAGCCACGGCACCCTCCCCACCCACCTCATAGCGCGGACAGTGACCTCGCCCAAATAAGACCCAAATAGCAAGCCCTGTCTTATTCAGTACCCCAAAGTGAGCTGACAGGTGAAGGTCCTTCCCTACCAAAACAGACCTATAAGTCTGTGAGGAAACGCTGTGCTCAGATGCACAGTTACCAACATAAGGGTATGAGGACCACAAAGAATCGGGTAAACATGACTCTACCAAAGGCAACCAAGCTCCAATAACTGACCTTAACAAATTAAAGATGTATGAACTATCTGTCAAAGAATTCAGAATAATCCTTTTTTGTCCACTTTTTAAAACTTTTTTATTGTTTGTGCTATTACAGTTGTCCTGATGTTTCCTCCTTTCCCCCAGCTTCCTCTTCCCACAGTCAATCCCCACACTGTTGTTCAAGTCTACGGGTGATGCCTATGTGTTCTTTGTCTAACCCCTTCACATTTCAACCAGCCCCTTTCCCACCTCCCCTCTTCAAGCTGTCAGTCTGTTCCTTGTTTCTGTGCCTCTGATTCTATTTTGCTCATTAGTTTATTTTGTTCCTTAGATTACAGTTATAAGTGAGATCATATGGTACTTATCTTTTGCTGATTAGCTTATTTCACTTAGCATAATGTTCTCCAGCTTCATCCACGCTGTCACAAAAGTTAAGAATGCCTTCTTTTGCACTGTTGTGTGGTGTTCCATTGTGGAAATGTACCACGGCTTTTTTATCCACTCATCTACTGATGGGCACTTAGGCTGTTTCCAGATAATCCTTTTAAAGAAATTCAGTGAACTACAAGAACACACAGACAGACAACTAGACAAAATTAGGAAAGCAATGCATGAACAAAATGATGTTTAACAAAAAAAAATAATAATAAAAACCATTAAAAAATTAAAACCAGGCAGAAATCCTAGAACCAAAGAATACAATGTCTGAAGAATCAATATAGAACTTCAAGAGCAGAAGAAAATCAGTGAATTCAAAGACATATCCTTTGAAATTACCCAGTCAGAGGGGCAAAAAAGAAAAAAAGGGATATTAAAAGAAACAATGTGTGCATTATGGGGATTCTGTCAGGAGAAGAGAAAAGGAAAGGAAAAGAAAGACTATTTAAAGAGATAATGGATGAAAACTTCCCAAATTTGGGAAAAGAAATTGGTATCCAGATTCATGATGCTCAAAGAATCCCAAACAGGTTAAACCCCAAAAAGGTGACATGCTGAACTTACCATGAAAGCCTCATGAAAGTCACAAAAGAAAACCTGTAGTAAATACACAAAAAGTTCTAATAAAGAAGTCAAAACATATCTCATAAGAAGTCACTGAATTACAAGGGAAGACAGCAGGAGAGGGAGCAAAGAACAAAGGATCTACGACAGTCAGTAAACAATTACAAAATGGCAATAGTAAGTCCTTAATGATCAATAATTACTTTAAATGGATTAAATTCTTCAATCTTGCAAATCCCTTTAAATATCTGGTTTAAGTATAGCCAATTCTAATATCTGCATCTGTGTTACAAATGTGAATAAAACAAATGTATTGTTTCCATTTATGGAACTTAGAGTCTATGGAGGGATACAGTCCACCAACCATAATTACATCAATAATGTCCTAATTTCCACTGCTCTAAATACCAGCTCTAAAGGAAAAACAGAGGATGTTGTGAGAATGCCAGACCAGGGGAACTGATCTACCCGGAGGAATCTGGAATTAGGTGACTTGAAGATACTACTACACTACAACCTTCACAAAAAAAGAAAAGTACATTTTCATATCTTCATTGTAAATGGTCATTATTTTAATTCCTATTAGCAAACTCACACTGAAGCAACCACCCAGACAGATGGAAAATGGCTTCAGAGCAAATTCATGTCTTTCTATCAGCTAGCAATTAGACACGTGAAAGCACATTCTTAACCCATAACACCTCAAAGATTTGCAGGCTTTAAGCAACACTGTCAGGCTCCAGAACTTACAAAATCATCTATTTTTTGTATTATTCCCTTTGATTTTTATGTTCTCACAAGCAGGGTTTGGAAACTTCCCATTTTAGTTATTCCAGTCACTGGAAAAAAACGAGAACATATTGTTACATTCTTAAAATTACTAGTCTTTCATGGGGACCAAACTTGATTAATATATTCTTGTGGGGGCACCAAATATTCTGCTTTCTTAGTAACAATAATAACAACAAAATGAGTATTTTGGGATTCTGGAAATAATGTAGTCAACTTCTTTCTGAATTCTGAGCCAGAAGCCAAGATAAATGGGCAGCCCTGAAATGTTAGACTGACACACACAACACAAGTTGGTGGGTTGAAAGGAGTCTCTGCTACATCTTGTCTCAAATCTAAACTTAGAAGCCCCCCATAGACTTTCAGAGCAACACTACCAGGAGTCTCCAACTTTTTGGTGTCTCTGGGCCACACTGGAAGAAGAAGAGCTGTCTTGAGCCACACATTTAATACATTGTGACACATAATCACAAAAAAATCTCATGTTTTAGGTAAATTTACAATTTGGTGTGGGGCTGCATTCCTAGCCATGCTGAGCTGCATGTGGCCTGCAGACCACAGGTTGGACACCCCTGCCACTGACCATAAGATCCCAGACTGCCTTTGTCGGTCCCAAAGCTCTGACCTGATAAACAGAAACAGACAGAATGAAGAAGGCCTGAGGATAGGCAGATCCCTAAAAGCCAAGTGGAATCTGGTCAAGTGAGGCCTTGACCTTTTTTCAATTCTCACCAATGGGTAGCTTCTCTAATCTCCCTCCTCATGTTCCTCTCCCTCCTCTACCCTCTCCTCTTCCCCTCACTCCTCCTCCTATAGGAAGACATTCGTGGAAAAAGAAAGAACTAAGGTAAGAACTTAGGAAAAGGGGGAAAACATTTTTTCCCTCCAAATAACATGGGAATTAAAATCAGGGTCCAGTAATAGTTTCTCTTCTTTGTTACCTTCATTGTTTCCTTCTGTCGTAGATGGAGTGCAATACAAAGCAACCTCTCCAAAAGCCTCATCTTCTCGCCTGTCCTCCCCACCTCCAACCAACTCGTGAACTCTGGCTTTAAAAAGAAAACTGACAAATTAATATAGAATTAGACTTCCAGAGCCTTCTCTGAAACCAATCCTAGAGATGATTTACTTTTAAAAATAACAAGGTCTCAAAGTGATACAGAGTAAAGAGCTTTGTAATCAGAGACCTGACCCTCCCCAAACACACTCCTCAAACTTGTATAAACTTTGGTGCATTACTTAACTTTCTGAAACAGTTTCTTCTACATAGTTGCTGTGGAGGTAATTAAAATAATATTAGCTCAATTTTTTTAAAAATCAAATGTGAGAATACATGTACAAGCAGTACTCAAACATATCACTATTCTAACAAATATTCAGTTATTTTTAATTGATTACAGCCTTATTTGATGCTAGGTAAGAGGTATAACTTTGTCATTGACAGTACACAGAATGCACTTAATTCAGTTTTTCAGAACGTTAAATAAAGTTTCTAGGGATGACTACTTCTTAAAGATATCCCTCCCTCCTTCCTCCTTCCTTCCTTCCTTCCTTATCTGCTTCCTTCCTTCCTTCCTTCCTTCTTTCTTTCCCTCCTTCCTTCCCTCTTTTCTCTGGGAGGGTAGGGTGGTCCAGAGTGTATGCTCTTTTGTATTGTGATGGACATATTCTAAAACTCTTTTGGGAGCCTTGGGAGCAGGATTCTTATATCATCTATTTATATGACAAGATTTTAGTGCTTCATTTACAACACGCCCAATTAAAACCCGATTCATCATAATTCAGCCTTCACATCAAAATTAGAAAAGCACGTAGTAATCTATGTACTTGCCACTTAAAACTTACCTAAATTATGAATAACATTCTTAATTGAGGGATTTCTATAATCTATCACTGATTGGCAGGCATATATTTCACAAAGTAAAATAAACTCAACTCTGAGGTTGTCAGATAATTAATCTGTTCAGAAAGTTTCAAAATTTCTAAATGCACTCAGACAAAATTGAGTGCTTGTCATTGATTTAGATTTAATCTGCTCTGGGTTTTAGCCAGGATATGGGAGCAACCTAAGGGTCCATTGATAGATGAATGAATATACAAAAGATGGTACACATATACAATGGACTATTAAAAAGAATGGGGTCCGCCCTCTATAACAACATAGATGGGCCTAGAGGGTATTATGCCAAGTGAAGTAAGTCAGACAGAGAAAGACAAATGCCATGTGATTTCACCTGTATGTGGAGTCTAAAAAAGAAATAAATGAACAAAACAGAAACACACAAATAGATACAAATAATATTTTTATGGCTACCAGATGGGAAGGGGTTTAGGAGGTTAGGTGAAAAAGGGGAAGAGATTAAGATGTGCAAATTGCCAGTTATAAAAACAGTCACAAGGATGTAAAATACAGTCTAGGGAATATAGTCCATAATATTACAATAACTATGTAGGTGTCATATCAGTACTAGATTTATTGGCGTGATCACTTCATAAGTTATATAAATGTCTAATCTCTATGCTGTACACTTGAAACTAACATAACATTGTATGTCAACCATAATTGAAAAATAAAAAAAATATTTAAAAAATATAACCATATGACTTTAATATTCTACCAATTTAACAACTTGTATGAATTCACTAGTGTACTTCAATTGCATCTTTCACTTCTACTCTCTCTCTCCCTCCCTCCTTTCTTCTCTCTATCTTTCTTTAATCTTAGTTTATACACTTTTTCAAACAATTTTTTTGCAACAGCGTGTTAAGTATTTAAAATAATAGCAAAAAAACCAATAGTACACCTATACAGATAACAAAAGTCAGTATAGGCCTAGGGAGGAAAAGGAGAATATATTTCTCTATTTTGCCTCAAGTACACACTTCATTTTTATTTTATTTACATCAAAATCAAGTTTATCCATATATAAACAAGTAAATAGTCCATCCTCAGCAAAGAAAAAATACTCATTTTCCAATTTTAATTATTGACCTATAGAGCCCAAAACACCATTTATTCATCTGTGGTATATCTATGTAGATTAAGTAAAATCGTTTCTAGCTGAAAAATATTTACTGGTTCACTATGTAAAATTTTTGTTAGGATATCTTCCGAAGCTGTTTTGGTAGGGGGATTTCAATTGCTAAGATAATTTAATGCTGGCATAAGTAGCACTAATTAGTGCATTCATATGGTAGTAAGGCTTTGGAACAGCCCTAACCTTGCTCTTCTCCCCCCACATCAGAAAGAGGCAGATGTTCCAGATTCCTGTTGTGTATCACAGCTGTATTGGGAGAGTCCAGTGAATAACTAGTTTGGGTATTTGGGCCCCATAATTTGTCTTTTGTTATCAGTAAACTTCTAACATAATTTGGGCAATAGCTCTGTCAAATTATTTGTTTTTTTGTTTGTTTGTTTTAATGAATTAAAAACTTCTTAGGAATATTAAGTTTATTTTTAAGTATTTTTATTGATTATGCTGTTACAGTTTTCCCAATTTTATTCCCCCTCTGCCCTGCCCCCTCAACCCTCCAGCATTCCCCCCACTTAGTTCATGTCCATGGGTTGTACATATAAGTTCTTTTACTTCTGTGTTTCTTATACCATTTTTTAACTCTCCCTGTTTATTTTATGCCTACTAATTATGGTTCTTCTTCCCTGTACCTTTTCCCCTATTCCTTCCTTCCCCCTCCCCTCTGAATTCCCTCCATGTGATGTCCATTTCCCTGATTCTGTTCCTGTTCTGGTTGTTTGCTTAGTTTTTGTTTTCATTGTTTTTCTTTTCTTTTAGGTTCATTTGTTGATAGTTGTGAGTTTTTGTCAATTTACTGTTCATATTTTCTATCTTCTTTTTCTTAGATAAGTCCCTTTAACATTTCATATAATAAGGGCTTGGTGATGATGAACTCCTTTAACTTGACCTTATCTGGGAAGCACTTTATCTTCCCTTCCATTCTAAATGATACCTTTGCTGTATTAGAGGATGTAGGAAAGGTTTCTTTGAGAAATCAGCTGATAGCCTTATGGGCACTCACTCCTTTGTAGGTAACTCTCTCTTTTCCTGTTGCTTCTTTTAGGATTCTCTCTTTATATTTAATCTTGGGTAACTTAATGATCACATGCTTTGGTGTGTTCCTCTTTGGGTCTAACTTCTTTGGGACTCTCTGGGCTTCCTGGACTTCCTGGAAGTCTATTTCCTTTGCCAGGTTGGGGAAGTTTTCCTTCATTATTTGTTCAAATAAGTTTTCGATTTCTTGCTCTTCCTCTTCTCCTCCTGGCACCCCTATAATTTGAATATTGGAACATTTCAGATTGTCCCAGAGGTCTGTAAAACTCTCTTCACTTTTCTGGGTTCTTGTTTCTTCATTTTGTTCCAGTTGGGTGTTTATTTTTTCCCTTTGTTCCAAATTGTTGCTTTGAGTCCTGGTTTACTTCCTGTCACAGTTGTTTCCCTGAATATTTTGTTTTATTTCACTTTGGGTATCCTTCATTTGTTTTTCCATTTTTTGACCAAGCTCAATCAGTTCTGTGAGCATTTTGATTACTGGGGCTTTAGATTCTCCATCAGATAGTTTGGCTATATCCTCCTCGCTTAGTTCTCTTGCTGAGGTTTTGCTCTGTTCTTTCATTTTTGCCATTTTTCTTTGTCTCGGAGCACCTGATAGGTTGTAAGAGGGCGGGGCCTTAGGTAATCACGTGGGCAGGGCAACCCTCCTTGCTGCCCTGCCTGTGAGGGAGGGGCCAGAGACTGAAGGCACAGCTCGCCTGCTTGGCTCTGGTGCACTTCCCAAGGGACTCTTGTGTGAGACTGGGAGTTCCTCCCACCGTGGCAAACGCCATAGTCATCTCTGAGTCTCAGTTTGGCCTTCAGTCAGCCCACAGCCAGCCCCGTCCCCATGGTCCGCGCATCCCACGGTTTTTCTGAGTTGCCTCCAGTGGTCTGCCACCTTACAGGTCTGGTCTGGTTGATTTTTTCTTTAATTCCTTTGTTGTCAGAGTTCGATGCAGTTTGATTTTCTGACGCTTTTGGATGTTTATTGATTTTAGATTGGTTGTTATCCTCCTTTTGGTTGTGTGAGGAAGCAAAGGGTTTCTACCTACACCTCCATCTTGGCCGGAACTCCTTAAGTTTAAATCTCATATGTTTATGAAAAGATTGTTCATGATGTTCAAGGATCTACTGTGCTGAAGTAATCCGATAAATATGACAATGAAATAGCGTGGTATGTTTATGCAACTTAAATAAACTCAATTTTACAAGCACAGAAAGCAAGAGGAGAGATCAGTTACTTTTGTTCACTGTCCACGGGATGAGTTTATGGCTCGGGGTGAGCAGGAAATGGAAAGCACAAATCTGGTGTTCCCACAGTTTTCTCAGTTCTCACCTACTTGACTGAGAGTATCTTGCTGCAGTTAGTGTAATCTTCAATAAATATGTTTTTTGCAATCTGGTCCCTGAATGTCTTACATGCAAGCTAGCTGTCACCTCATGCTTAACCAGAGAATCAGAACTCTATCTAAAGCTGGAGAAATAATTTGTATTGCACTTAATGAATATTATTCTTGAAGGTCATTATTGAGGGCATTATCTATTCTATTTTATTTTTTCTGTAAGCACTCATCTTAAAACTAATTCCCATTTAAGATGCTATGATGCTATAAATCCATCATTAGTAGTCAGAACCATAATTTAGCCTAGTATTATCAATAATTTTTATGTAGATTAGGAAAAAATTATAGTGTGAGTAGGGGAAAAAGTAACTTGATTATTTTCACTAAAGTGCTGATAAATATTTCGGCTGCCATTTTAGAGCCAAAGTAAGATGTTAGAGACATTTACTAAAGTGAGACCAGCCTCCAGTGAGAATCCACAAGTCACTGGAACCTGAATCAAGGACACCGTGGATGTAGGTTTAGTTAAAGTGCTTAAACTGAGTAAATCTTTATTAAATGTTATGACTAACTGTAGAAATTGAGTTTTAAGTTAATACAGGCAATCTTATCTGATTGAACAAAGTAAATGAGCATCCTCTTTTTTCTTTTTTCTCTCTTGTATTTTTCTATTATTAATTAATGATGCCTAATAATATATTGAAATACTCATACAAGTAAAACGGTTTAGTTTACATGCCACAAATTGAGAAAAAAATTCACTAACCTTTTTTTTAACCTAGCCCATTATTTTTTGTTGAATAACCATTTCTAAAATTTTGAATATACTAGTTAGTTAATGTACAGTGGAGAGAGGTTAAATTATTAAAAAAATAATAACTCAGTAGTAATAAATAATAACATTGAATACTTTGTATGTGATTGGCATGCTGCTATGTGCTTTCCTCACTATGTAATGTAATCTTCAGAGCATGTCTATATGGTGGCTATTGTTATTATCAGCTACCTTTTACCAATGAGAAAACTGAGGTATAGAGAACTTTTATACATTTTCCAAGAACTACAAGTAGGAAGTATTAGGGCCAGATTTAATCTCTATAATCCCCAAACCCATTTAATTAACTGCTATACCACGGCGTGCTTACTTACACACACAAGGACATTAGATACACACCAGACCCCAAAACAATTTAAGAATGGATGATTATCAAATTAAAAATGGATATGCTTCATTAAAAAACTTTGTAAGTCATTACTTTGTCACTTATTCTCATTCTTTCATAATCTTAGATTGTCTCACATTCCTCTTCCCTGCTGGTTTAGACATTAATGTGGTCACTGTCTTGGTCTTGACTTCATCTTTTGTTTTTGTTATTGTCAAGAATGGTGAATGTCAGTGTTCTCTGCCTCAAACTAAGACCCCAGGCTTGCACTGCAAGAATGTGGAGGCAATGACAGGAGGGACAGAAGGTGGTGGCTGAAGTCCAGTACCATTTACTTTAACACCATCAATATTCAAGTTTACTTGCTCTCGGGATATTGCAGCTGCAACTGCGAACTTAACTACCATCCTGGTGCTCAGTCTTCCCTGTAGCCAAGAGTTGTCTACTCCCAGTCTCCACCACTGTACTAGTTTTTTATTTATGGCACTCCATTCTGTCTTCGGACCCACCACATTGGATCCTCTTTGCCAAGGTCATAAAATCATCATTTTGTTGCTAAATCAAGTGAATATTTTACATTCATTTCTCAGTTGACTTAGTTCCAGCATTAGCCACAACTGATCACTTCCTCTCTCTTGAATACACTCTTCTGTTTGTTTCCTAGCACTTTAATTTCCTATCACCTTTCTGGCCATTTTTCTCATGTTCATTTCATAAATGTATGAGTTATATCACCGCAGTGGACATTTACATCCCTTTAACCTGGCCACGGAGGTTGAATTAGGGGTGTCCACATGACTTAAATTATGTCAAGTAGAGCCAAGGAGTTTCTCTTCTGGGACTTATTGAAACCATTAAGAAAGAATTATGTTCTTTCTGCTGAACTGATGACTGTGAGAATGATGTAAGCACAATGCTGTTGGAGCTCAGAAAAATTAGGCTACCACTGAAGGAGGCAGGTAAAACTGAGTCCTAATTAACTTTTTAAGTCCCTGGGTCCAGATGAGTCTGAAACCATAAGTACATTTCAGGATTTTTCCATAATCTGCCATTGGGCCATGCTCTGTCTGTCCTTGGCGCATGCCTATACTCTTCCATCTCTTCGGAGTACTTCTCTCCATTTCTATGCCTAGTAGAATTGTCTGCATGCAGAGGAAAACTTCCCTTAGACACTCTCCACACTCCTCTAAAACAACTTTCAAGACTGAGTTAAATTCCCATATTTGTGCTCCTTTAGCTTCTGAACAATATTTATGCACTATTTGTAATTGCCTATTTGGGTTATCATTGCCAATTTATATCACTCAACCTGAACGAAAACCAGTTGACAGCAAGGGCCTCAGTGCCTGCAACAGTGCTGTTCCATAACTACTTGTGTAAATGAATGAATGAACAGTGATTGAACAATCAATCAGGCATGCCATAGAATCAATGTACTGCAGATTGAGATTTTTTTTGCTTATACAGCTGTATAAGCCTCTTCTGATACATTCTAAGACACTCAAGCTCAAACAAAAGTTAAAAAAATAGATTTTATGATCGAGGAATTTAAGATCTTACTTGAAACTTTTTTACTCCCCCAACTCATTTGATTGATGTTACACTTAAAAGTTAGGCAAAGGTTTATATCAGGGAAAATGAGGGCATGCCCTTAACTTTCCAAATCCATTTCCTTATCAAAACACAGACCTTTTGACCCCAGCTCACATATTCTCTTTTAAGCTTAAAATAATAAAATTACACAAGAGGTAGGTTGAGAGTTCACAAAGGAAATTATTCTACTCTATGATTAACTGAGTGCTTTACACCAATCTCACAGTTTAGAGGCTTCCATGACGAGCCCAGGTGCCACACGCAAGAGATCCCCATGGGTGGGAGACACAAAGCAACAGTGACAGAGACCACACTGGAGAAAACCTAGCTTCCATGTCTCTTGTCCTTCCTGATCTCTCCTCACCAGACACACACAGCTTGTCCCTAACCTATTACTTGTTGGTTACCAAGTATGCATTCACATTTCAGAGATTTGGGTTTCTTGACCACTAATGAAACAACCATTTAAACCTTAAGAACCTATAAGGAAATTTCCTATTCCCTATCCGTAATTTCCTATTGCGGAAAATAAAGCACAAATGTAAGGAAGAGAAAATTCAATAAAAAATTAGCCAACAACAAAAGTTCCCAACTGATTTTCTTTTTTTAAAATATATTTTATTGATTATGCTATTATAGTTGTCAAATTTTCGCCCTTCAGTCCCCTCCATCCTGCACACCCCTCCCATCCACATTCCCCTTCTTTAGTTCATGTCCATGGGTCATACTTATAAATTCTTTGGCTTCTACATTTCCTACACTATTCTTACCCTCCCCCTGTCTATTTTCTACCTACCATTTATGCTACTTATTCTCTGTACCTTTTTCCTCTCTCTCCCCCTCCCACTTCCCTGTTGATAACCCTCCATGTGATCTCCATTTCTATTGTTCTGTTTCCATTCTAGTTGTTTGCTTAGTTTGCTTGTTTTTGTTTTAGGTATTGTTGTTAATAACTGTGAGTTTGCTGTCATTTTACTGTTCATATTTTTAACTTCTTTTTCTTGGATAAATCCCTTTAACATTTTATATAATAAGGGCTTGGTGATGATGAACTCCTTTAACTTGACGTTATCTGAGAAGCACTTTATCTTCCCTTCCATTCTAAATGAAAGCTTTGCTGGATAGAGCAATCTTGGATGTAGGCTCTCGCCTTTCATGACTTGGAATACTTCTTTCCAGCCCCTTCTTGCCTGTAAGGTCTCTTTTGAGAAATCAGCTGACAGTCTTATGGGAACTTCTTTGTAGGTAACTGTGTCCTTTTCTCTTGCTGCTTCTAAGATTTTCTCCTTATTTTTAATCTTGGATAATGTAATTATGATGTGCCTTACTTAGTGTGTTCCTCCTTGTGTCCAGCTTCTTTGGGACTCTCTGAGCTTCCTGGACTTCCTGGAAGTCTATTTCCTTTGCCAGATGAGGGAAGTTCTCCTTCATTATTTGTTCAAATAAGTTTTCAATTTTTTGTTCTTCCTCTTCTCCTTCTGGTATGCCTATAAATTGGATGTTGGAACATTTAAAGGGTTTCCTAAGCCTCTCCTCATTTTTTTTAATTCTTGTTTCTTCATTCTGTTCTGGTTGGATGTTTCTTTCTTCCTCTGGTCCACAGCATTGATCTGAGTTCCAGTTTCCTTCCCATCACTATTGGTTCCTTGTACACTTTACTTTGTTTCACTTAGCATAGCCTTCATTTTTTCATCTAATTTGTGACCAAATTCAACCAATTCTGTGAGCATCCTGATTACCAGTGTTTTGAACTGTGCATCTGATAGGTTGGCTATTTTTTCATTGCTTAGTTGTATTTTTTCTGGAGCTTTGATCTGTTCTTTTATTTGGGTCATTTTTTTTTTTTGTCTTGGCACTCCTGTTACATAGTAAGGGGCGGAGACTTAGGTATTCACTGGGGCAGGGTAATGCTGGTCACTGCACTGTGATGCTGCATGTCGGGAAGGGCTCCAAGAGGGAGCAATGGTGCTTGCTCCACTCTCTGCCAGTTTTCAGTCACTCCCTCCGCTACCCACAATCAAATTGGGCCCTTCTGGTGCTGATTCCCGAGTGGGTTGGCTTGTGCACGCTCTAGGCCCCTGTGGGTCTCTCCAATGAACTCTCCTGTGAGGCTGGGAGTTTTTCCCACTGCTGCCTCAACCCCCATGGTTGTTTTCAACCAGAGGTTTGAGGCTTTATTTCCCTGCACTGGAGCCCTGGGTTGTAAGGTCTGTCTCGCTCCCCAGTTGTTCCTCCCAGTTTATCTGCATGTAAATGTAGGACTGCAAAGTCCACCAGCCACTGCCTTGCTGTGAGTCCTCTCCACCCAGTTGCCTGTCTCTGCCCCTCCTACCGGTCTGGATGAATGTTTCTTCTTTAACTCCTTGGTTGTCGGACTTCCATACAGTTAGATTTTCTGTCAGTTCTGGTTGTTTTTTGTTTTTAAATTTTTTGTTATCCTTCTCTTGGTTGTGCAAGGAGGCACAGTGTGTCTACCTACACCTCTATCGTGGCCAGAACTCCTCAACCAACTGATTTTCTTAAATACTTTCCTCTCCTTCAATCTGATCATCACATAGAAGTCATAGAAATATTTCAAAAATTCAAAACCTATCAGATTCTGCTTCAAATACTTCACCATCTTCTTATTACCTTTGGGAGAAAGCCCCTAGTCCCTAATGTACTTATTAGTCCTGAAAAGCCCGGATTCGACCTGCCATTTTGTCTCTAGTGAGTGCCCTTTCCTCTTTATCACCACACACAACCAATATAGATGGTGTTTCGCTTCCTTGAAGGCACTATGTTCTATCCTATTCCACAGCCTTTGCACATTCTGTTCCTTCTGCATAAAACACTTTGGCATCCACACCTATGTTTGCTTAATGAAATCTTACCTATACATGAAGTCTCAGCTCAAATCTCACTTTCTCAAAAAATCTTCTCTGAGTTTCCAGAGTGGGTTAAGTCATTCTCACCTTTGCCACCAATTTCCAATGACCTTGACCCTTATTGGAATTTCTTATTACCCTTATCAAATTTTCCATTTGATTATAAGTTCCATGAAGACAAAGACTGTATCTAATCATTTCTTTGACAGCTCTGTTACCTAGCACTAACAACTATTGGAGGTTCATAGATATTTATTGAGTAAATAAGTGTATAATTACTGGGGAAGTGATCAGACAAACATGTATATAGTTCACATATCAGCCAAGGCCATTCCATAAGGTTTTGTTGTCAGTTGCTTTGGTAATAACCATCTCTAATCAGGATTCATTTCTTATGCTGTGCTCTATAGCATCTTGTCTCACGACTCACCAACATAGTTGCTTAAATTTTGGTACATATATGGGACATCTTAATAAACTTTCCTCTATGTTATTAAATATCCTCCTGCTATGAAAATGCACCCACTGATCATTTTGAGACCATGTATAATTACTAATCCTGGATGTTGAAAACCTTCTATAATTGTGGTCACTTAGCCCATTTGTGCCGGTCCTTTTATATTTTATTGGCATTTTAAAAGCACAATTCAGAATATTCCTGAATATTTCCTGCCCTGTTGTTTCCTGCTATATCTCTCCTTTCTGATAGGATATTATCACAAATAAAAGTTTTAAGTCACACCAGGGCCATCTAGAGAAAATTTTGTCTCTACAGGCAGATCAAGATTATAGTGCTTAATCAGCGACCTCCTGACTGCTACACACCTTTTTCTCTTTCAGAAAGGAGTCAAGTTTCTTAAGAAGTTGCATATCTGGTTGAGTTAACCTCCAATTTCTAGCCTAATTCTTATATTTCTAACTTTTTAAAACCACTTATATAGTGTGAAAACTAAAATGGTTATATAAGATTTATTTAAAAACTCAATTTATTTGTTATTTCCTGTAGCCCAGCTTTTTATTTTTCTAGGATTTTTATCTTCAAATTTATCTTCCCACTTCTCTTTCAACTTTTTTAATTTCTGTTCCTTTATATTTTAAAACTAGCTTGATTTATTAGCTTTATATTTTCAAGCCTAGCTTTCATTCTATTAATCATTCTATTGTCTTGTATTCTCATATAATGTAATGTAATGTAATTTCTCAACTATAATTCAAAAAGTTTTTTTCTGTTCCTTTTATTAGCTCTGTTTCAGGTTTTTTTTTATTGTTTATTTTGATCTCTGCCTTTCATGCTAGAGGATTTCCACTTGTGCTTGGTGCTTATTGGCTGCCCATTCATCTTTTAGAAACACTGAAAAGCTGATTGGATGTTCAGTGTATGAAGGTGAACTTGTCCACTTCTGGGCATCACCAGAGAATAATCTGTTTGGGTTGTTTCACTGGAAAACCGATATTGAAGACTGTCAAGATCTATAGACTTCTTGTCTTAGACTACTCAGTTTTCCAGAAAGGAATACCAATTCCTGATACCAATTAATAACTAAATGAGTCAAGAGGGCCCACTATTTATATGAAGATTTATATTTTGCTCCTCTATGTTTATTGTGATACCCTTGTATTCACCTGTATATGGTGGTCCTCCTCATTTCAACCTTTCTAGAAAATAAACTCTAATCTTCTGCTGGGAAGTAGGCAGTAATTTCCTGACTATGAGAAGCATGGGAGTGGATCTTGGGTATGAGCTACTATTTATATAGATTGAACAACCATCCCCTTGAAGACCCACCTGTGCCTGACTCTGCTTGAGTATAACTGTTGTTTCTTGTTCCTGAGCTTGGCTGGGCTTCTGTATTCCTTGCTTCACAGGTTCTCACTCTTCTGGATTGAGTGTCAGCTTTCTGGGTCTATTAAATCAGTCATAACTTGTCCATTTGATGTTCAGCTTCTCAAACTTAGTTATCACTTTTGTCTGGTGTATATTGTCCTTGCTGATTTTTTAGCATTTTTGAAATATTTTTATGGTCATTTTAGTATGGTTTTAAGAGAAAATACAGGAATTTATAATCAATCAACCACATTTAATTAGAATTTTGTTATTTAACTTTTATTGAGATATACTTGACATGTAACATTATATTAGCTTCAGATGTACCAACATAAATATTTGATATCTGGATGTGTTGCAAAATGATCATCATAATAAATCTGGTTAACATCCATCATCACACATAGTTACAGATTTTTTTTCCTTGTGTTGAAAACTTTTAAGATCTACTCTCTTAGCAACTTTCAGATATAAATTACAGTATTAACTATAGTCACCATGTTGTACATTACATCCCATGGCTTATTTATTTTATAACTGGAAGTTTGTGTCTTCTGACCACATTTACCCAGCTGTAACTTGGTTCTTTACAAGATTTTTTCTTAGACTTATGCCAATAAATTTATTTAATTCTTGGTATACCAAATTCCATTTGAAATATCTGAATTCCTAAAAGGCAGTGAAGGCCAATCTCATAGTTATTTCTAGAATTTTCCTCTAAGTGATGACATTCACAGGACCATCCATCATAGTTTGTCCAGGTCAGAATATCCTTTCCAACATCGTGTCTGAATCACTTGAAAAGTAAATAACACACTTGAAAATAATTCATGAGTGAAAGAAGCAGTCTGTAGGGAAATAAAAAAAATACATTACATTGAATGAAAATTAAAATATAACATATTATATTTTGTGGGGTGCTGTTAAAAAAAAAAGCACTTAGAGGGAAACTTATAGCACCAAAGTCTTACAATGGAAAAGAGAAAAATTTGCAAATTAACAGTCCAAGCTCCCACCTCAGGAAACCGGAAAAAAAAAAGAAAAGAAAAGGAAGATGAATTCAAATTGAATCAGATGGAAGGGCATAATAAACAGAAAGCAGAAATCAATAAAACTGAAAACATATAAACAATAGGAAATTCAATAAAACAGCTAGTTCTTTGAAGAGATCAATAAAATTCACAAAAGTCTAGCAAGACTGAAAGAAGAAAAAGAGAAGGCACAAATTACAATATCAGCAATAAAATAGGAGTTATCATTACAGACCCTGATGACACCAAAAGGATAATAAGGAAATCCTACAAACAATTCTACCCACATATATTGATATTTGAAAATGTGACTCAAAAAGCACAAATTATCACCATTCATCGAATATGAATTAGATCATTTGAATATATTAATACCTATAGGTGTTAAGGAAATTCTATTGGTCATTAAAAACTCCTAAAAAAGAAACCTCCAGTCTCAGATGATCTCATGGGGAATTTTACCAAACATTAAAGAAGAAATAACACCAACTTATTTCTAAAGAAGAAATAAGTTTCAGAAAACAGAAAAAGAGGAAACACTTTCATTTGATTGAATGAAGCCACTATTACTCTGATATCAAAACTAGAGAAAAATAGTCCAAAAAAAGAAAACTAGAAACCAATAATCCTCATGAATATATGTAAAATAAAAAATTCTGGATAAAATATTAGCCAACCAAGTCTAACACATGAATCTATACATGAAAACATTATACACCAAGACCAATAGGGTTTATTTGAGCATACAAGGCTACTTCAACATTCAAACATCAATCACTGTAATCCACTATGTCAACAGGCTAGAGGGAAAAAAATCACATGACCATGTAAATTAATGCAAAAAAAGCATCCAATGAAATTTAACACTAGTGCATGGACAAAACCTCTCAGAAACTTAGGGATAGTGGGTATATTAGTTTGCTAGGACTGCCATAACAAAGTATCACAAACTGAGTGTCTTAAACAACAAACATTTATTGCCTTATAGCTCTGGAGGCTAGACATCCTAAATCAAGGTGTTGGCAGGGTCGGGTCCTGAGGGCTGTGAGGAAGAATCTGTTCCATAACACTCCCTTAGCTTCTGGTGGTTTGCTGGCAATCTTTGACATTCCTTGGCATACAGAAGCATCATCTGATACCTGCCCTCATTTTTATGTGGCATTTCCCTGTCCCAAATTTCCTCTTCTTAGAAGGACATTGGTGATACTGAATTAGGAACTCACCTTATTCCAGAATGACCTTAACTTAGCTAATAAAATATACAATTACCCTGTTTTCAAATAAGGTTACATCTGAGGTACAGAGGATTAGGACTTCAACATATAAAATTTTGTTTTTATACAAAAACGAAAAAACAAGAACCAAGATGGCGGCGTAGGTAGACACACTGCGCCTCCTCGCACAACCAGAACTGACAGAGAATCGAGCAGCAAGGGGGACCAACACCAAGAAAATAGAAAATAAACATTCATCCAGACTGGTAGGAGGGACGGAGACGGGTACCGGGGTGGAGAGGACTCGCGTGGCTGTGGCAGGTCTGAGACTGGCAGAGTGTGGGACAAATGGCGCAGGCAGTCTGAGCACTAGCAGACCCTGCGACCCCACATTTGCACAGATAAACCCAGAGGGCCGGACTCAGAGTGGTGGAGAACGGGGCAGGCAGAGCAGCAGGTAGCACCCCGAGGCACCACATTCGCCCACAGATAAACCAAACGAATGGCGGGGAGCGAAGCAGACCGTGTAACCCAGGGCTCCAGCATGGGGAAATAAAGCCTCAGACCTCTGATTGAAAATGCCCGTGGGGGTTGGGGCGGCAGCAGGAGAGACTCCCAGCCTCACAGGAGAGGTTGTTGGAGAGACCCACAGGGGCCTAGTGTGTGCACAGGCCCACTTACTCGGGAACCAGCACCAGAGTGGCCCAGTTTGATTGTGGGTATCGGAGTGGAAGATTGAAATCCGGAGGAGAGTGAGGCGGGCGCCATTGCTCCCACTCGGCCCCTCCCCCACGTACAGCATCACAGTGCAGCACTACCCCGCCCTGGTGAACACCTAAGGCTCAGCCCCTTAAAGTAACAGACGCGCCAAGACAAACAAACAAAAAAATGGCCCAAATGACAGAACACTTCAAAGCTCCAGAAAAAATACAACTAAGCGACGAAGAGATAGCCAACCTATCGGATGCACAGTTCAAAGCACTGGTTATCAATATGCTCACAGACTTGGTTGAATCTATTCGAAAAACAGATGAAAAAATGAAGCCTATGCTAAGAGAAACAAAGGAAAATGTACAGGGAACCAATAGTGATGAGAAGGAAACTGGGACTCAAATCAATGGTGTGGACCAGAAGGAAGAAACAAACATCCAACCAGAAAAGAATGAAAAAACAAGAACTTGGAAAAATGAGGAGAGGCTTAGGAACCTCCCAGATGCCTTGAAACGTTCCAACATCCGAATTATAGGGGTGCCAGAAGGAGAAGAGGAAGAGCAAAAAATTGAAAACTTATTTGAACAAATAATGAAGGAGAACTTCCCTCATCTGGCAAAGGAAATAGACTTCCAGGAAGTCCAGGAAGCTCAGAGAGTCCCAAAGAAGCTGGACCCAAGGAGGAACACACCAAGGCACATCATAATTACATTACCCAAGATTAAATGCAAGGACCTACATCCAAGATTACTGTATCCAGCAAAGCTATCACTTAGAATGGAAGGGAAGATAAAGTGCTTCTCAGATAAGGTCAAGTTAAAGAAGTTCATCATCACCAAGCCCTTATTATATGAAATGTTAAAGGGAGTTACCTAAGAAAAAGAAGATCAAAAATAGGAACAGTAAAAATGACAGCAAACTCACAGTTATTAACGGCCACACATAAAACAAAAATGAGAGCAAACTAGGCAAACAACTAGAACATGAGGGTTGTCATTAAGGGAGTGGGAGGGGGAGGGGGGGAAGGTACAGAGAATAAGTAGCATAGATGATAGGTGGAAAATAGACAGGGGGAGGGTAAAAATAGTGTAGGAAATGTAGAAGCCAAAGAACTTATAAGTATGACCTATGGACATGAACTATAGGGGGGGAATGTGGGAGGGAGGGGGGTGGGCAGGACGGAGGGGAGTGGGGGGGGAATGGGACAATTGTAATAGCATAATCAATAAATATATTTAAAAAATTATTCTTAAAAAAAAAAAAAATTGAAAAAACATTTCAATCCATAGCAGAAGGGAAGTTCTTCAACTTGTTGAAGAACACACAAAAAAAAACTTATAGTTATTATTATACTTAATCATGAAAAACTAAATGCTTTCCCTTTATGACTGGACATAGAATTGGGATATTTTCTTTCATTATTGCTAGTCAGCCTGTGCCATAAGCCAATAAATAGAAATAATAGGCATACAAATCAGAAATAAATAAATAAAATTGTCTATTTATTGATGACATAATCATCTACATTTTAAGAAAACCTAAAAAACTAGTAAGTGAGTTCAGCAAGATTTCACAATGCAAAATTGACATATAGAAATGAATTTTATCTCTACATACTAGCAATGAACATGTGGAAACTGAAATTAAAACTACAACACCATTTACAGTTGCTCAAAAAAATAAATACTTGTGGGTAAACCTAACATGACATGCAAAACTTGTATGCTGAAAAAATACAAGATGAAAATGTTAATAATAGAAATCAAAGATGCCTATTAAACAAAGGGACATATCACTTTCATGGATTGGGAGACTAAATATAATAAAAATAGCATCACTCCCATTGAAATTTAATGCAATTCTTATCAAGATCCCAATAAGACTTTTTTATAGAAACAAACAATATTATCCTAGAACTAATATGGAAAAGGAAAGGAACTAAAATAGCTAAATTCATTTTGAAAAGGAGTAAAATGGGAGGATTCCTGATTTCAAACTTAATTATATAACTACAGAAATAAAAACAATGTGATATTAAGTGATGGACAGAAACATAGATCAATGGAATAGAATAGCAAAACCCACATAAATACTGTATCCAGTTGATTTTTGACAAAGGTACAAAGGCATAATAGTGGAAGAATAGCATTTTCAACACCATGATGCAAGAGAAATGGCAAAGCTGAACCTCAAACTAAATCTCACATATATGAAAGAATAACTCAAACTAGGTCACAGATTTAATTGCAAGATGTAAAACTATAAGACTTAAAAAAATAACTTTGGAGAAAATCTGCAGGACCTAAGGCTTAGTAAGATTTCAATGGGACACCAAAAACATGATACAAAAAAAAAAGGAAGGAAAGAAGAAAAAAATGATAAGTTGGGCTTTGTCAAAATGAAAATTTCTGTGAAAGACCATCTGAAAAAGAATAAAAAACAAGCTACATACTGGCTGAAAATATTTGTAAACCACATATCTGACACAGGATTCATATCTAGAATATTTTAAGAACTCTCAAAACTTGACAATAAAAATCAAACAGTCCAATGAGAAAATGACTAAAGACGTGAAGATACATTTTACCAAAGAGGGTATATAAATGGCAAGTAAGCACAAAAATATTTAATATTACTACCATTACAGTAATGCAAATTAAGAACACAATGAGATACCACTACACACTTATCAAAACACCTAAAATTAAACATAATGAGAATACTAAATGCTTATAAGGATGCAGAAAAACCTACATCTCTCATACACTGCTGCTAGTAATGCAAAATGGAACACTCATTCTGAAACTTGGTTTGGCAGTTTCTATTTAAAAAAAAAACTAAACATAACTTAATGATACAACTCAGCAAACATACTGCTGAGCATATAACCCCAGAGAAATAAAACTTATGTTCACACAAAAACTTGTACCTAATTGTTGATAGCAGCTTTATTTGCAATAGCCAAACTGGAAATAGCCAATGTGTCCATCAACAAATGCCTAAAAAGCTATGGTACATCCACACCATGGAAATACTACTTAACAAGAAAAAGAAACAAACTCTTTGATACATACAACGACTTGGATGGATCTCAAGGGCATTATACTATATGATTGAAACTAATCAAAAATAGTCTGAAACTGTGTGGTTCCACGTATATAACATTCTTGAAAGGACATAATTATAGAGATGGTGATTAAATTAGTGGTTTACAGGGTTTAGGGATGGTGGTTTGGAAGAGTGTGAGTGTGATGATAAATGGGTGATCCAAGTGAGATCTTTGTGAGATAAAATAGTTCTGTACATTGATTTTAGTGGTGGTTAAATAAATCTGATATATGAATACAACAAATAAACAGAACACTATGCATATGTTGTACCAACGTCAATGATTTTGATATGTAAATTGTAATATAAAAAACTGGGTGAAGGTCACAAGGGTCCTCTGTGTACTATCTTTATAACTTCCTGTGAATCTATAATTATTTCAAAATAAAATGTTAAAAATAATACATAATAGGTGGGGAGGGGATTGTATGAAAACAGATTATTGGGAACTGTCCTGCCCAGTTTCAGAAGTTGTAACCCCACTGACAGGAAAAAATGCCCCACAGCTAGGGGACTTTGGGACCATAAGCCAATAAGAAGACGAAACTTATCCTCCCAGCAGGGATGCAGCCTCTGCCCCCTTTACTTCACCCTGCTTGGCCCCTGGAAAATAGCTGGATAGTCAATGATGGGTAAGATTCCTCAAGAAAGGAATAACCTAAGGCAGGCACAGACATGAAGGAGCTATCAGGGAAGGACTTCGGGGATTGTGGAGAAGGGACAAAAAACCTCACCCTTCGGCTTTATCACAGACTAAACTGTCATTCTATCTGTAAAAAGTCTCCTAATATGGCTGCCTTGCTTCCCTGACCTGATTCAGGCCTGAAACAATGCCAAAGTGGGGTACAGCCCTGTGCCAGAACTGTTGGTTTCTGGTGGCAGGTGCTCAGGCCTAAGAAAGAATGCATAAAGTCCTGTGAAACCTGCTTTATCCTCAATTTAAATGTTAAGGGTCTGAGCACAAAATAAGTTTGTTTTCCAGGGTTTTTCAGCCAATTGGTATCACCCTGTCTACCAGACCCTGACTCAAAAGGACCCCCGTGATCCCAGAAATGTTACCTGTAAACCAAACCTCCTTTCTTCAATATGTATCCCTATGCAAGCTAAACTCAATAAAAGTCCATTGAGAGAGAAACTAAACACCTTTCTCCACTGAGAGACTGGTCAGCCTTTCCTCCCCAAGCAAATCATGTCTTGGTCGACTCATTCTCATCCAGGGCGGCCAAGGGATCTCTAAGGGCAGAGCTCCTCCACAACAGATGAAACAAGACTGGTCATATGTTAATAATTATTAATTCAGAGGGATGGGAATGGGGGGGGCATTTTTATACTCTCCTGTCTGATTCTGTGTATATTGGGAATTGTTTATAATGAAAAGTTAGAAAACAAAAGCAAGGACTATACTGATTGTGTATCCCCAACATTCAGTGTAATGGTAGATGCTTAAAAATATTTGCTGAATAACAAACTTCAAGAAAGTCAACCTTTTCAGTATTAGTTTTCTCCTTTACAAAATTAATGACATGGTATTTACCTCTCAATGTCATTGTGAGGGTGAAAAGATAATAAATATGAGTCTTTTATATATAAAAGTAACAAAGCATCAATAAGTTGCGGAACCACTTCAAGCATCCTAGTCTACATGTGTTTGGAGTCAATCCCTGAAGGAGAAGACAGGGAGTGATGGATAGAGAAACTACTTGAAAAAATAATGGCCAAAATGTTTTCAAATTAAATGAAAATTATGACCCCACAGTCCATAGAAGCTCAACAAACCTGAAGCACAACAAACATGAAGAAAACCACACCAAGGTGCATAATAATCAAATATCTCAAAACCAGTGAAAGAGATAAAATCTTAAATGCAGTTAGAAACAAAGACAGGTTACATGCAGAAGAACAAAAATAAAATTTATAGCATTGTCAGAAACAGTGCAAGCAATAGGCAAAAAGGAATAGATAAAATGAATACACTTATAACTTTTAAAGTTTTGCAAATATAACATAATCCAGCAGTATATAAAAAGGAAATATAACATGATCAAGTGGGATTTATCCCAGCAATGTAATGGTGGTTCAGCATTTGAAAATTCAATGTACTTCACCTATTAACAGATTCTGAAGAAAAATTATATAATCATCTATATACAGAAAAAATATATACAGAAAAGCATTTGACAAAATTCAATATTAATTTCTGATTTTTCTTGTTAAAAGAGTATAATAGAAACTTCTCCATGTGACAAAGGACAACTATGAGAAATCTATTACTAGCATCATACTTAGTATTTTAACAGTGAATATTTTCTCCCTTAGTTGGGACAGAGCCAAATATGTACCCTCTTTCCAGTTCTTTTCCGTAATGTACTGGAAGACCAAGACAGTGAAATAAGGCAATGTTTTTAAAAGGTAGAAGACTAAAAATAAAACTGGGTTTGTTTGCTGAAGGCATGTTTGATTATGTAGAAAATCCTAAGGATTCTGCAGAGAAGTAACAAAAATTTGTAAGTAAATTTAGCAAAATTAAAGATTCAGAGTCAATATACAAAACCAATTGTATTTTTATAACGATCAAGGCATAATTAGGAAATGACTTTTAGAAAGCAATACCAATTAGAATATAAATATGAAATACTTAGGGACTCATTTAATCAAATTCTATAAACCAAAAACTAGGTTACATTGCTAAAATTAATTTTAAAAGATCTAAATAAATGATACTGAGTTTTTTAGAAGGGTTAATTGTATTAAGACTGTAAAATTTTTCCAATATGGCCTGTAGTATTACAATGTTTTTTTCCAGTAAAAACCCATCAAGTTTGCTTTCTTTTTCTTTTCTTTTCTTTTTTTTTTTTTTGTAGAATTTGACAGGGTTATCCTTAAATACTTATGGATATGCTAAGTACCTAGAATGGTGGAGATGATTTTTGTTGGAAAATGATTTTTCATGAAAAGAACAAAATTGAAGAACTCTACCTGATATTATGTCTTACCGTAGAACACTGTGGTGCTGGCATTGGGATCGATATACTGATCAATGGAATAGAATAAAAAGCAACAATTTCAACAAGGGAGCCAGAGCAATTCAATGGGCAAAGGACAGAATTTTCAACACATAGTGCAGTAATGATTGGATATACCTATACAAATAAAAAGAACTTTGACCCTTAGATACAGAAATTATCCTCAAGGGAGTATAGGCCTAAATGTAGGAATTAAAACCATAAAAATTCTGGAAGTAAAGAAGGAGGAAAATCTTTGTGACCTTAATTTAAGCAAAGAGTTGTTTAAATATGCCACAAAGTTCATGAATCATGAAGGAAAAACATAGCAAAATTGGACTTGTTTTAAATTAAAAGTTTGCTTTTCAAATGACATAGTTAAAAAGGATAAATTAAGTCAAAGGCTAAGAGAAAATATATGCAAAATATGTATCTGGGAAACATTTATATACAGATTATAAAAAAGAACTTTAGCCCTGGCTGGTGTGCCTCAGTGGGCTGAGTGTTGGCCTACAAACTGAAAGGTCACTGGTTCAATTCCCTGTGAGGCCACATGCCTGAGTTACAGGCCAGGTCCCAGATGGGGGTGTGCGAGAGACAACTGATTGATGTGTCTCTTGCACACTGATGTTTATCTCCCTTTCTTTCTCCCTCCCTTCCCCTCTCTCTAAAAATAAATAAATAACATCTTTTCAAAACAGAACTATTATAGCTTTATAATTAGAGGACAACACTCTAATAAAAATACACAAAAATTTTAACAGATATTTCACAAATAGAGTCATATAAATGACAAATAAGCACACAAATAATATTCAACATCATTAGTTATCAGAAAAATGAAAATCAAAACTACAATGAAATGGTTTTCACTGGTAAAAAAGATTTTGCATGAAAAGAACAAAATTGAAGGACTTATAATACCTGATTTCACACACTAGAATGGTTAAAACTAAGAAGACTACCAATACCAAAGGTTGGCAAGAATATGAAACAACTGGGATATCCATACATTGGTGGTAGAAATGCAAAATAAATGTATAGTCACTTTGGAAAAAGCAATCTTACTCCTATACATTTGCTAAGAGAAATGAAAACATAACTCCACAAAAATACTTGTGTTCATGTTAGTTGAAAATTGGAAACAATTTACATGCCAACAGTTAGTGAATGGATTTTTTAAAAAACTGTGGTATAGCCATACCTTGGAAAAACTATTAAAAATAAGCAGAAACAACATATTGATATATATAAGATGCACAAATCTCAAAAACATTATGCTCAATGAATTAATTCAGACATAAAGACTACATGATGTATGTTTCCATTTATTTGAAATTCTAGAAAAAAACACATTTAAAAAAATTAGGTCAGTGGTGTCCAGGATCTGGATGGAGGTGGGAGAGAAATACAGTGCAAAGAGCCACAAGGAAACTTTCTGAGGCAATGGAAATGTTCTGTACCATACTAATCATAGCAGTTACGTGACTGTATACAGTCTGAAAATGCATCAAACTGCACACTAAATATTGATCAATTTTAGTGCATTTAAATTATAATTCAATCGCATGTGTAACTGAGGTACATTTTTACTATGTATATAATTAATATATAATTTAAATAAACACACATATAATTTATATTTATACATCTGGTAACAGAATGCAGGGTGGATGGGATTGGAAACAAGGCTAAAGGTAGAGAAGTCATTCATCAGGTCACTGCAGATGTTAAGGTAATAATGGTAATCATAAAGAAAAGCAATTGTAGAGGGAAGGAGAGTGAAGAACACAGAACAGATGCGGAAGATGTTGAACATGAAATAGATGTTAGAGATCTTTCAGAATTAGGAGCATTACACAAAATTCACTAGTGCCTTTTCTTCCTCTTTCCTCCTTTCTGTGTAAATACGAAACCCCTCACCTTTGTCTCAGTCACATTTGATCACAGATGGTGGTATCAGTTGCAAGGGATGGAAAAGGAAGAAGGAACTTGGGTGTCCATGAGCCTAGCATAGCCATTCTCAGTTAAAGGTAGTGGGAGATTAAAGTCAGGCAAAATTATCCATCTGCTTTTTTCACTTTATGTTTACTTCCCTGATTCCTTACTCCAGGAAATGTTTATGTGGAGAGAGGTTGGTTTGAAAACACCACACATCCTTCTGATCCAACCTCACCTTTTAACAAGCCCAAGTAAACTCTGCAAAATGGGAGTTTAGAACCATTGGTTTAAAATCTATTCTATGCAGCAGAGAGAAAGAAGGAGCTTATACCCTTTGCAACAGCATGGATGGAACTGGAGAGCATTATGCTAAGTGAAATAAGCCAGGCGGTGAGGGACAAATACCATATGATCTCACCTTTAACTGGAACAGAAGCAACAAAAGAAAAAAAGCAAACAAAATATAACCAGAGACACTGAAGTTAAGAACAATCTAACAATAGCTACAAGGGAGGGGGGAGGGGATAGTGGGGAGAGGGGTTTGCAGGAGCTACTATAAAGGACACATGGTCAAAACCAAGGGGGAGGGTGGAGGCAGGGGAGGGAGGTGGGTTTGGCTGGGGTGGGGTGGAGGGGTGGGGAGAAAATGCAGACAATTGTAACTGAATAACAATAAAATTTTTTTTTAAATCTGATAAGAAATGCCCAGGGGAGATAGATAGTAAGCTCAGTTTTTAGATATGCCGAGTTTGCAGAGGTTACAGAAAATTCAAGTTAGTGTCTGGCAGAAAATTGAAAATGATGGATATGGTGGTTAGGAAATTGGCCATGGCTTATGACATTAAATTGTGAATCTTTAGTGTGGGATGATATTTCTAAGGTAGAAATTGAGATTATCAAGCAGAGCAGAACAGCGTTGAGGATTGACTCTGGTAAATTATCTATAAGCAAAGGGCAAAAAGAAAAAGAAGAGTCAGCAAGGGAAATGGAGTGATAGTGGTACGAGAAGCAAGGGAGACCCAGAAAAGTGTGATAGCATATTTAGTCGAAACTAGAGCTAAAATATAAGCCCAAGGATATGAGGGCGATCTGGCTGTGACACCCCATAGATTGGCAGGGTTGATAAAATATAAGCCCAAAAGGATTAGAGTCACTTGTATTTACATAAATTACCTGAAAAGAATTCCTCTACCCACACCACTTCTGTCTTACAAATTAAGGTGAAAGACCTTTGGAGGTTTTTAAGGACCACATATATAATCTGGATAGAGTGACGTGCAGTGGAGAAGAATTATGGTATTTTAAAAGGAGATTTAAACTGAGATATTTATGCACTCAGTCTCATATGTGTAATTCATTTGCCAGAACATGACTGATCACTTTGCTTTCGAAGTGAGAAAGAGTAAAATCCTGTCAGTTACATTTTCAGATGTCTCAATTTGAAATTCATTATAATTGTAAAATGCTGTTATGTCATTTTTAAATGAGCTTATAAAGGATTACTTTGACATAATTATATAATGGCTTCTATCAATCTTCTATTGTACAATTGTTCAATCCCAAACTTAACTTGCAATACATTCAGTAGTCTATGTAGCTAAGTTCATTTAAATAAAAGGCATGCTATCAAAAGTAAGAAACTCTAGAAATCTTTTAAATTGTGCATATGTATGTAGATTCCAAATGTTTCCATTACAATTCTTAGTCAAACAAATCTGCCTGAATGATCTAGGAAGCAATACTGAAAGCAATAATAATTCAGTTCAGTCCACAAAATGTTTATTTAAAATCTATACAATGCCAGGCACCATATTTGGCAAATAAATAAATAAATAAATAAATAAATAATAACAGCCTTTTTCTTCAAGTAGCTTACAAACTAGATAGGGAAACAACTCCTCACCAACTTCATCCTATCTATTTGTAGTTATACTTATTTATTTTTTGTAAATTTGAAACAATAAATTTGTAATTTTAAATTTTTTGGTCACTCTGATTTAACATGAAAACATTTAAAGAAACAAAATAAAGTTAAATGCATCAGTAAAATTAATAAAAGTAAATAAGTACAGAGGAAGTATAGATAAATAAACTTTTAAATACTGTTTTTTATACATTGTTATCATTTATACTTCCCAATTGAATAAAGCTTAAGCATTACTAAGACTTTTGGAGTAGCCATTTTTTTCCTGAAAGATTTTTCCATGCCAGTTTGTAGCAATTATGTTGTGGTCTTAATATCTTAGTGGGGAAAAAAACATAAATAAATAATAAACTAAAATAAAATCTTAATGGCTTGACACATTAAAGTTTATTTCTTACTAATACTTTAAGTGCAACATGGGTCATCAGAGTTCTGTGATTATTGTTACTCAAAAACCCAAGCTCATGTTGCCTCCTTTTTCATTTTTATTTTTTCAGTTTCATTGAAGTATAATTGACATATAAAATTATAAGATATATTTAAAGGGGACATCATTGAGATCTGCTATATGTACACATTGTGAGAGTATTCCCACCACCTAATTAACGTACCCGTCTCCTCACATACTTACCTTTTCTTTTTTCCAGAGGAGGAGGTGAAGATATTTAAGTACTACTCTGTTAGCATATTTCAACTTCATCATGCAGGTTATCAACTATAGTCACCTGCTTATGCGTTAGATCCTCAGACCTTATTCACCTTAGCTGAAAGTTTGTACCCTTTTACCAACCTCTTTTATTTCTCTTCCCCCTCCACATTCCCCCACTCCTATTCCCTGGCAACCATTTTTCTACTCTCTGTTTTAAAGAATTTGTTTTGTTTTAGATTCCACATTTAAGTGATACCAGGTATGGGAACCTTTTTTTCTTTCTTTCTTTCTTTCTCTCTCTTTTTTTTTTTTTGATACATGCATCTATTGCTGACCAAATGGGGAGAAAAGAGAATGTAGTAAGTTAAACACTAACTCTTAAAGCCTTTGCTGTTGACATTTCTTTGCCCCATCTTGTCATATGCCTATCGAAGGAAGTGAGGGATTTCAATCATACTGAGCTCCTGAATGACTGGAGAACCAAAATCTATGTGAGCAGTCCTCATGGCTCCTAAACCCCGGCTTTTCTCTTCTTCAGAAACAGCTGTCACTTATGTGTAGATCTCCCCAGTTAGTTTATCTGAAATCCCTCATAGCCAGCTTTTGAAATTTCATTTGGGTATACTTTATCTAACTTATTCTGCATGTTTCTGACTTTTTGAATTGCATTTACTCCATAATTTAGGTTGTTTCTAGAATATTTATCTTCATTATGAGATTTTTATTTGTCTTCCTTTAATTTCTGAGTTTTATAAGAATATTTTCATTCTTTTCCATGGTCTTATAATTACTTTTTGTATACTTATATCACTGTTTTTGATCTTTTTTTCATTTCCTTAGGATAAATATCTCACCTATAAGTGTAACCTAATCAACAAAACATATAAATGAGCAAAACAGAACTTGGAAATAAAGAACAAACTGACAGTGACTGGAGGGCAAGGGTGAGGGGGTTAACGGGAAATAAGGGAAAAGGGCAAACAAAGGAACAGGAATAGAGGACTCATGGGCATGGACAATGGGGGAGGATTGACTATGGGAGGGGGGACTGGATAGGGGAGAAAAAGGGGGGAAAAGGCAGGATGAATGTAACTGAACAATAATAAGTAAAAAAGATAAATCATTATAGTGCTATGTACAACTATGTGACTTAATGATTTCTGTGTTTTTTAGCTGCCTTTTCCTCATTCTTTTTCTCTTTCTTGCTTTCTGTCAGTCTAGTTTTTCTCTATCTTTATTTTTTGTAAGATATAGGCCCAGTGATAATGTCTTTTCTGAATATTATTGAGATTTGAATGATAATAGGATCTGCTGATGAATATTTTTAGGGTTTATTTCAAATATTGTTCTCATCAAGTTACTTCCTTTCCCTGGGACCAAATGCCTCCTTAGATTGCTGAGTAGCAACCTGGCCTTAATCATCTTTTTTTAAGTTCTTCAAACCTCCTTTCCCCTGGGCTCTCTTCTTTGGCAGAGAAGCTAGGTCATGGAGAATAGAAATGACAGGAGCATCACCATAGCTTTTCCTTTGAAATTCCCCTTTCACAATTCTGGACTGTCAAAGACAGTCTAACAGAGTGTCCCAATAGGGCTCTCTACTCTGTTCCATTAATCTGTATGTCTGTCCTTATGCCAATACCAGGCTGTTTTGATTACAGTGGCCTTGTAGTACAGCTTGATATCAGGTATTGTGATCCCTCCTACTTTGTTCTTTCTCAGAATTGCTGTGGCTATTCAGGGTTGTTTGTGGTTCCATGTAAATTTTAGAAATGTTTGTTCTATATCTGTGAAATACATCATTGGTATCTTCCTAGGGATTGCTTTGAATCTATAGATTGCTTTGGGTAGTGTGGACATTTTGATGATGTTAATTCTTTCAATCCATGAACATGGTACATGCTTCCATTAGTTTGTGTCTTTCTTAATTTCTTTCTTCAGGGTTGTGTAGTTTCTGAGTACAGGTCTTTTACCTCCTTGGTTAGGTTTATTCGTAGGTACTTTATTTTTCTTGTTGCTATATATCCCAAAGGAGCAAAATACACATTCTTTTCAAATGCACATGAAACATTTTCAAAGATAGATGACATGGTCAGTCACAAAAAAAGCCTCAAGAAATTCAAGAAAATTTAAATTATATCAAGCATTTTCTCAGACCACAAAGGCCTGAAACTAGAAACCAACGTCAAGGAAAAAACTCAAAAACACTAAACTTCATGGATATTGAATAGCATGCTGTAAAACAATGAATGGGTTAAGAATGAGATCAAGGAAGAAATTAAAAAGTTTCTGGAAACAAGTGAAAATAAACTCACAACAGTACAAAACTTATGGGACATAGTGAAAGCAGTCCTGAGAGAGAAGATCATAGCAATACAGGCCTACCTAAAAAAGATAGAAACATTTCAAATAAACAACCTAACCCTACATCTATAAGAACTAGAGGAACAACAACAAACAAAGCCCAGAGCAAGTAGAAGGAAGGAAATAACCAAGATCACAGCAGAAATAAATGACATAGAGACTAAAGGAACAATTCTAAGGATCAATAAATCCAGGAGCTGATTCTTTGAAAAAAATAAATGAAATTAACAAGCCTTTAACCAGACTCATCAAGAAAAAAAAGAGAAAGGAGCCAAATAAACAAAATCAGAAGCAAAAGAGGAGAGAGATTACAACTGATACCACAGAAATACAAAGAATTGTAAGAAATTATTACAAAGAACTATATGCCAAGAAATTTGAAAACCTAGGTGAAATGGACAAATTTCTAGAAAAATATAATCTTCCAAAACTGAATGAAGAAGAAGCAGAAAGACTGAACAGACTGATAACAACTGATGAAATCAAAGCAGTAATCAAAAAACTCCAAACATACAAAAGTCATGGACAAGATGGTTTTACAGGAGAATTTTACAAAACATTTAAAGAAGAGCTAATCCTTTTCCTTCACAGACTGTTCCAAAAAATCCAAGAAGGAAGACTCCCAAACTCGTTTTATGAAGCCATCATCATCCTAATCACAAAACCAGATAAAGACACAAGAAAGAAAGAAAACTTCAGGCCGATATCTCAGGCTAAAATCCTCAACAAAATATTTGTAAACCGCATCCAGCAATACATTAAAAAGACCATACACCATAATCAAGTGGGATTCATCTCAAGGATGCAAGGATGGTACAGTATTTGCAAATCGATAAACATAACACATCACAAAAACCAAAAGAAAGATAAAAATCACATGATCATATCAATAGATGCAGAAAAAGCATTTGATCAGATATAGCACCCATTTATGATAAAAAATACTCAGCAAAGTGGGAATGGAGGGAGCATTCCTCAACATATTAAAGGCCATTAATGAAAATCTATAGCCAATATTATCCTCAATGGGCAAAAACTAAAAGCTTTCCCCCTAAGATCGGGGACAAGACAAGGATGTCTGCTTTCACCACTTCCATTTAACATAGTATTGGAAGTCTTAGCCACAGCAATCAGACAAGAAGAAGAAATAAAAGGCATCCAAATTGAAAATGGGGAAGCAAAACTGTCATTGTTTGCAGATGACACGATAGGGTACATAGAAAATCCCATAGACCCCACCAAAAAACTACTTGACCTAGTAAGTGAATTTGGCAAAACAGCAGGATACAAAGTCAATATTCAGAAATCAAAGGAATTTTTGTACACCAACACTGAAATATCAGAAACAGAAATCAGGAAAAAAATCCCAATTTCTTTGATTTATGATTTTCTTTTTACTTGTCATTCTTTTTTGTTATTTTTGATGGAGTTTCAGGTAGAAGAATATACTAAAAATGCATTTAATCCATTGTTTCAACTACGTAATTTAATTATTTAAAAAAAAATCTATATGCTGTCTTCTGTTGAACAATGATGTCTCAAGTGAGACAGAGTTATTCCTAATTTTTTAAAAATCTCCAGCACCAAATGTACTGGGCCCTCAGCAAATACTTTTGAACTGCAGTGAAATGGGTTGAATTTTTATATATTTTATTGTCTACTTTTGGTCACAAAGGGGAACCAAGAAAACATGGATATTTAATGTATCTCAAGTCATCATCACTACTAGAAAACCATATCAAAACACTATATGTTGTTTTTGGAATATAATCATCTTAATTTTTATGCAGAATGCCAGAAGGTTTATGTCGCAATTCAATGTTCAATGCTTATAATAATTGCTTTCACTTCTGCTAGGCAACTAGAAAACAGAAGAATTCAGAGGTGTATTATTCACCCCAATGATAAGGGAAAGCCTATTACTTCAAGTCAATAGCTACAAGAATTCTATTCAGCATATATATCTATACCACGATCTTCTGCATATCTCAGGATGGTTAACCCACTTAGCTTTCCAGGTGGTTCAGATACTCAGATACGCTAATAGCTGAACATGGAAGAGGTTGCAGGGTGCTCCTTTTGTCTGGTTTATTAGTCAATGTTCTCTAGAGAAATAGAACCAATAGGATGTTTGTGTACGTAGATAGAGATAGAGAGTTGTTTGTTTATTTGTTTAAATAATTGGATCATGTGATTGTGGGGGCTGTCGAGTCTGGAATCTAGATAGGTCAGGAAGCTAGAGACCAAGGGAAGCATTGATGTCTTGAGTCCAAGGCAGTTCAGAAACAAAATTCTTTTTTCCTCAGGGGACTCAGTCTTTTCTCTCAACACCTTTAACTGATTAAATGAGGCCCATCCGTACGATGGAGGGTAACTTGCTGTAGTCTATTTTTAAATATTTAAATATTTTTTAAATATTAATCACATCTAAAAATTCTTTTTTTAAATATTATTTATTTATTTATTTTAAATATTAATCACATCTAAAAATTATCTTTTTTAAAATATTATTTATTTATTTATTTGTAGAGAGAGGAGAAGGGAGGGAGAAAGAAAGGGAGAGAAACATCCATGTGTGAGAGAAACATCAATCCATTGTTTCTTGCACATCTCCAATCAAGGGCCTGGCCCAAAACCTAGGCATGTGCTCTGACTGGAATGGAACAGGTGACCTTTCTTTTGGTCTGTAGGATGATGCCCAACCCAGTGAGCCACACCAGTCAGGGCTATAAGAAACGTCTTCACAACAGCATCTAGACTGATGTTTGACAAAAACTTATTACCATGGCCTAACCAAGCTGACACATAAAATTAACCACTACACACGGCATGGTTAGGAGAATTTCAGACAAGCATCAATAGACCAGGTTTTTAATCCAAGTGTTATTACGCCATATAAAGTAACCATGAGGCTGCTGTGCCATTTTACACCACACAAAGTATCCCCATGAGAATAATGCCGAAGTCAAGCTAAAGCAGTAGTCTTCATTGTGGTACCCAGATTTATTCTGCTTAATAAATACGTTATTGTAAAAAGTTCTTTTTTTATTGTTGTTCAACTACAGTTGTCCCCATGTTCCTCCCACCACTCTCCTCCACCCTACCCATCCCCACTTCCCACACTCAATTTTAACCCCCCATGGAGGTCCTTTATACATGTTCCTTGATGACCCTTCCCCTTATTTCCCCCAATTATCCTCCTCCACCCTCCCCTCTGGTCATTGTTAGTTTGTTCTTTATTTCAATATCTCTGGTTCTATTTTGCTTGCTTGTTTGTTTTGTTGATTAGGTTGCACTTATAGGTAAGATCATATGGTATTTGTCTTTCCCCTCCAAGTTCTTGATAGTTTAAGGCATCCAGAAAGTAGCACATTTACAGAATATGGCAATATCATTATGGAAGCTGTGCCTTCAACATCTCCACTCTTCTACTTCGCATGATGGATAATTTGGAACTCACTCTTTTATATGCTTTGGCCAAAATTTGAGATTTATAATATTTTATAATCAACCTGTAAAACAAGTCCCAATTTCACATGAGCTGAATGAGGACTAAAAATCAAGCAACAAATATTAGGATTATCCTTCCATTACACCCGCTTTGAAAAATGACCCCTTGCTGCCATATGAAGGATTCTTTAAGCTTTAATACTGAACAGAGATTTAAAAGGATTAACATGAACCACCTTCCACTAAACACTCAAAATGAATTTTAACATCTAGTGTTTCATCTTTATTCGAGTCCTTTTCAATTGTAATGTTCTTGTCATGTAGAAAGACTGGCTGATATTGTCCACTACTGTTCCTGCTAAGTTATTCACAGATCCCCCACTGACCTGTTTTTCAGCAAGTTTTTCAGATCCTTGGTTTCAGCTCCTGTTTTGTGTCTTTCTGACATTAGTCAGTCAGATTTATGGTCCTCTGTGCAGGGGCTCCTACCATGTGTGTCATTATTCTAACGCTTCTCCCTTTAGCAATCTGTGTTTATAACTTAGCCATGTGGTTGCTTTGCCCAAATTCCTAGGACTTACACCTTGCTGGAATAGCACTTGTTATTGCCAAGGTACTTTCTAAAACACTTGACTTTATTTTCCTGCGTTAACTATTTTTAGAGCCAACAGTGGGATTGAACAGACCTGCTCTTTGGTTGTGTATTTTTGCCCAGACATTTATTTGGAAGATGTTAGTTCTCTTTGGGCTTCCACAGATACCCCGTTTGTTCATTCAACATCTTTTAAAGTACCAAATATGGACATGACTGGCTTGCTCACAGGTAAAATAAAGGTTCACACTTTCTTATCATGTAAATAGCTGCAATGTTTGTCTGTTACTTTATGAACTTCTACTTTTATTTTTTCCAGTTATGTGGAATATTACCCTTGTTCTTCAACAAAAATGGGTTTCTCATTATAACTGTCAACTGGTTCATAATAATAGACACAGGCAAATATGAAAAGATCTTGTAACATTTTCAAAGTAAAGGGATAAAGAGTGATGATGATGCTATGCCATGGAACAGTTGGAAGAGGATGTGAGTGATATATCAAGATTTGATGGCCATTTAAGACCTGCTCACTCCAGTATATGTCCCCACTGACCTGTGCAGTGCTTAAAATATCTACATTCATATAACATTTTGGATGAGTTGACGTCTTAAATCTACCCATTTAGAAACGACAATGGAATATTACCAGCTATATAAGTATTAATTTTATGCTATGACTCCATGAAACATTTCATGATTTCTATAGGTAGAGTATCATTCATGCCTTAGAACTATGTGAGTTGCCTACTTCTATCATTTTATGAAACAATTCACATTTTTGTATTTATCTGTATATGTTCATCTTATTCAATTTGTAAAGTCCTTGAGAGTGAGGTATGCGTCTGAAGTTTAATTCAACCCTCCATAGCAAATAGAAGAGAGTTGTATGTTTATGGATGGTCAAAAAATGGTTGACTAATTGAAAAAAGTAAGTGACTATATTAAAGTTGACTAGCTTTTCAGTTGAGCTAGGGAAGATATACAAGATAAGCATAATATGATGGTGAAGATGTAAGTTGATGTTATAAAGGTTAGTTTCCAAGGAAAATGATAAAAATAACTGCTTCAGGTTTAACTTCCAGGATGGCAAAGTGAGAATCTTGGTAAATCTCCATAAGAACAAAGATACTAGTAAAAGTTATCAAAATCAACTATTTCAAAACCAAGGGCATACTACAAAGTAGAAAATATTTAAGATAAGATAATTAAGTTTGGTTACAATAGTAGGTTCTGTGGCATTTTATTTTGAAGATTCTTCAAAATAAAGAAGACCCCCCGTTTGGCCCCCCTTCTATGACATGGTAGCTGTAACAACTACCAGTCTCACAGCCACTGGATGGGGCTGATCTGTTTTGGAACTTCACAGTAAGTCCCACTTACAGACTGTTGTCACTGTTGGAACTGACTAGGAGCTCTCCGGAAATGTCTCATTCCCAGGTCATTGTTGCTATTTTGACTGACTTGTATTTCAGCTTGGTTGGAAAAGCTTTGTTTTCAGGTCATTGTTAAAAATAAGTGCAATTAGCTGCAATAGTTAATATTACTGCTGCCTCAGGGTGTGCTATAAGAGGCTGGTCAAAAATTTTAAGAGGAAGATCTAGGGAATGATGCAACCATAAAGGGTTTTGAAAATACTTAACATATTTCTGGGACCTAGAAGTCCATATACATGTGCAGGTTGTGCGCATGCCCAAGAAAACTGGAGGAAGACTCAATTACTTATTACTGTTTGGTTGACTTTGTGGCCCTGCAAGCAGGAATAAAAACTAATTCAAACAGGTAAATTTCCTGAACTTTGAGGGTGTGCCTCAATTTGTGCTCAGATTCCCCTTTGGAAGAGTAGAAGGCTTATTGGCTCAAGAAAATCTTCTGACCAAACACTGTCTGATCTGTAAGCTATGCTTACCCAGGGTCAAACCCCACAAGCCAGGCTTAAAAATAAAAATGACAAGATAGATAGATAGATAGATAGATAGATAGATAGATAGATAGATAGATGATAGATAGATGATAGATAGATGATAGATAGATAGATGATAGATAGATAGATAGATAGATAGATGATAGATAGATGATAGATAGATAGATAGATAGATAGATAGATAGATAGATAGATGATAGATGATAGATAGATAGATGATAGATGATTAAAAAGATTTCAGTGACCACATACTTCAGGGAATATATACTCTATAGAATTAACCCTGGAAAGTCACTAAAGAGACAGCAGCAGCGGCATCAACCGTGAAACAATAACACCAACATGGGGGTTGGTAATTTGGGGGTTGGTATAATACACAGTCAATTCCAATTATTTACAAATTACATATTTATGATTCACCTACTTGCTACAACTTATTTGTAAGAACATACTCAATACTCATAATGCTTTCACAGTCATTCACATACATGTGAATGCACGGAGAGGTGAAGTCAAACAAGGTGACACTCTGCCTTCTCAATTAAGCTCTCAGACAGAGCTGACCGAAGAATGAAGAATGTAGTGGGACAGCCTTGGGAAATTAAGTTACTAAGCTTCTGAACCTCATTTTCTCCTTTGTAAGACAAGAAATATGGAGTCTACCGTGATGCGTTGTTTTCAGGATATAATCTATGTGATATATGTCTATCTATCTATCTACCTATTGTCCATCATCTATATCATCTAGGATCAATAGTTCAGTATTCACTAATTCAGTGTTTATACTGACTTTATAAGGCATAACTAACATGAATAAGGAGAATCAATGCTATTACCTAAATTTCGCTGTTTTCAACAAAAATTCCGATATGAAAATAAACAGGAAAGTATAGCCTATACACAGAAAAATAAAACAGTCAGTAGAAACTGTCTTTAAGGGAACCCAAATGTTTCACCAAAGGAAACCATGTTTAAGGAACTAAAGAAAAGTATGACAACTGTATCTCACCAAATAGAAAAAATCAAGAGATAGAAATTAGGAAAAAAAGACAACTGGATTTTCTGAAGTTGAAAAATATAATAACTGAAATGTAAAATTAACTAAAAGGGGTTAGCAACAGGTTTGAGCTGATGGAAGAATCAGTAAACTTCAAGTTAAAAGAAAAAAAAATCAGTGAACCTGAAGATAAATTAATAATAATCAGCATTTGAGGAACAGAAAGATAGTGAATAAAAAAAAAGAAAAGAACAGAGCCTCAGAGAACTGTGGGACTTGAATGTAACAACATAAGCATAATAGGAGTCCCAGAAGGAGAGGAATGGGGAAAGGGACAGAGACATATTTGAAGAAATAAAGTCCAAGAACTTTCTAAATTGAGGGAAAATATTAATCTCTATATCTAACAAGCTCAACCAAGTAGAAAAAACTCAGAGGTCCACATCCAAAGCATCACAGTTATGCTGTTAAATTATCAGTGATGTACAGAACATCTTAAAAGCAATAAGATAAAAATGAGTCAACAAATATAAGGGATCTTTAATAAGATCAATAGCTGATTTTTCATGGAAACCATGGAGACTACAAGGTGAGATGACACATTTTGAAAAGAAAAGACTGTTAACAATAATTCTATGTCCTACAAAACTGTTCTTTATAGGTAAAAGAGAAATAGAAACATTCACATACAAGCAAACTGAGAGAACGTATCGCTAGAACATTGCCCTATGGGAGATACTAAAGGGAACCTTTTATTCTGGAAATGAAGAAGACCAGATGATAACTCAAATCCACACAAAGAAATAAAGAACATCAGTAGAGATGTTTACATGGGGAAATATTAACAATTTTTTTCTCATTGATTTAAAAGATAATTGCATAAAATAATAATTGTAATACTATGCTGATGGGCTTATTGAAAATGTAATAACACACAAGACGATGCTAGCACACAAGAGGGGAGCAGAATAGTGCCGTCCTGAAGCAGAGTGTTAATATAATACTGGAATTAACTTAGAATCAATCTGAACCAGATTGTCTTAAATTAATATGCACACTGTAATCCCCGGAACAACCATTAAGAAATTAACTTTAAAAATATAGTTAAAAAACAGCACAGGAAATAAAATAGTACATTAGAAAACACCTGTTAAACAAAAAAAGAGAATAATGGAGAAATGATGGAACAAGAAGATATGACACATAGAAAGCAAATTGCAAAATGGCAGGTGTAAATTCTCCCATTGAATGTAGTCACATTAAATGTAAATGAATTAAACACTCTAAGGAAAAAGCATAGATTATCAGATTGGATTGATAAGTAGAATCCAAATACATGCTGCCTATAACAGACGGTATTAAATTCAAATAGATTAAAACAATCAAGAGCTGAGCGACTATACAAATTTCAGACAAAATAGACTTTAAGAAAAACCAATAAACATATCCTTGGGTAAAGATAAAAATATGTATGATCTAGGAACAAAGAGGTACATTTCACAGTGATAAAATGAATGTTCAATTCTTTAGGAAGCTATAACAAATATAAGCCTATGCAGCCAACAATACAGACATGAATTATGTGGAAAACATACTAACAAAATTAAAGACAGCAATATATAGTTCAATATGAACAGTTGAAGAGGTCAGTACTACAGTATCCATAAATGATAGAATAATTAGATAAAAAATAATTCCTCAAGGATGGAGATAAAAATAATAGTAGCATGACAGTGAAGCTAAGGGAAAGATTGGACCAATTTTTCCAGAACACTTTTATAGGTCTGTATGACATTATTTAAAAATTATTTTAATGCTCTTTAATTGTTGTCAGATTTTTGTCTTACCCTTTTAATAATTATTAAATTTAATAATTTTGAGGTTATTGTCTTATTGGCTTTGAACCCTAAAGAACAGTTAAAATGCATTGTTGAAGTACTACCATTTTCTCTGATTTTTTTAAAAATCTAAAATAATAGTAAGTAACAAGCATATGGCAGAAAATATGAAAAAGAAAAGAATAATGATGACCATAGTTCCATAAATTGTGGCTAATTTGAATATCTGAAAGACAGATATCAGTTAAATAATTACAAATATTATGATTTAATAGAATAAATTTAGAATAAATTTCTAAAAATAAAGTTGTTAGAGTAATGGGTATACCCATTTTAAATTCTTTAAATATATGAAGGCAGTTGCCCTCCCAGAAATAATGTATCACTTTATACCTCACCTTCATAATTTATGACTTTCCCAATAAAAGATATAATAATCAGCTGAGTGGATTATTCAGTAATTTACTTAACTACTGTGTTATAGTTGGACTTTTCAACTATTCATTTTATAAACAAATTAATTGTTGATTTTCTGCTATTATCTAGTCCATGAGTAGAGGAATTCATAAAACAGACACAGAGTTTGCTCTTGAGAACTTTTCGCCTTTGCACTACTCTACTAAAATTAAAGTCACTACTTTTTACACATTCAGATTGTTTTTAAATAAGTGCCAGAAGTGGTGATGTGTTTTCTGATATTTCTGAACGCTCAGGATTCGCAATGCCTGTAAGTATTCTTCATAGGAAATTCTATGAACATTGGGAAGACTCCAAAAAGCACACCAGAGAATGACTTGATTGTGAGGACAGAAGTAAAAAAAAAAATTGGCTCATGCTTATTTTGAGAAAATCTTTTTTAAAAAAGTAAATGAAAGTTGGTGTTATATGTATACACGAACTAAGATAGTCACAGAGTTTTGGAGCTAGATTGACTTTAGAAATCTCATTCAAATTCTTAATTTTGCATTTTCACTATATTAAGATAAATATTGTTTTTTAAATATGTTCCTTTATAATTTTTAATAAAAATATAGAAATTAGAAATGTAATATACATGGTAAAATAATAACTAGAAGAATTGGAAATCTTACTTTCACTATGCCTTATCAGTCATCCAATAATTTATAAAAGAAGTTTTGTTCTGGAACATAAAAGCCAATACACAGCTACAATATATTCTGGAATATAGCAGTCATATATATGAATATGCATAAATGAATATATGTGAATATATATTCAAAAGAGGGATTTTTAGCCTAATGATTAACTGATAATAAAAAAGCCTAAGACAGTAAAACAATCAACTCTCTCCTTATTTGCCTTTTCTAGAGAGAGTGCAGAACTTTTGAAGAACAGTCTAAAAAGCCTTGCTCTGAGATTGTTGTCATCACAAAAACATTAGTTCTTTATTGGGGTCTACCTGAGTGCCACGCATACTTCAGTTTGGGGGGTGGGGTGCTAATGAAACTGGGTATATTCTTCTGAAGAATTAGAAATTCCTTTTTGGCTTCTGAGGAATTTTTTCCTTTTTGTATAAGTTTTGTTTTTTATAACTGGAAGTATTAACTTTGAAAAAGACTGAGGATTTCACTACAAGTGAAGTGTCATCATTTACCGACAGCAGTGAATGGTAACAGACGGCTGCTTGTATTACTGGAAGAAATCTATGTAATTCATGATGTGATTAGGAAAAAACAAGTCAACACTCAGAAAGTGAAGAAATGCTTCTGGTGATCAAAATCAACAAACCAATGTTTATCTGTATAAAACTATTTATTAACAGTAACTTCAAATAAATTAGCTAATTCTTAAAAGCAGTGTGATACAACAAACATTAAAAAAGAAGCTGAAATGTCGTGATATTTTAGAAACTCTCCAGAGGACAAACAAGTTTCACTTAGACATCGTGAAGCAGAAATTGGCCAAAGATCAAAAGCTATAAAACTTTAAAGTTTTACTTTACTTTAAAGTAAAATAATAAAAATAAATCATTGGCCTTGATGTGGAAAAACCCTTTCAGAATGATTATCACCAAAAATAACAGGGAATCAAGAGTCTCTGCCCCTACTTGTTAAACTTTGATAATCAGTTTGGCAATACTTGTTAATAAACAATGTTTGTCCCTGCCAATAAATATTTTTACATAAAATATATAATATGACCAAAAATAATTGTAATTTCCATGAATTGTCCTCATAGGACACTTCCAACTTTACCTATTTGTCTTATAGGTAATAGGCTTATATTACTATTTCATATTTTTATATAATCAGCTCAATGTGATAATAACTAGTCTTCTCAGGAAATTTTGATAAGGTGTGGATTTTGCTTATATTTGGATCACTGTACACTAATTTTTTCAGGGGAATCTATTAAGCTGGTTCTCAGTCCTGGGCAATGGTATGATTAAACTCCTGGCACCCTTGGGGTTGGACGAGGCTGTGACCACTTCCGGCCCAGCAAAGATGACGTGTGATTTCTGGACCAAACATTTACTAGTGCAGCTAATTTAGTAATACAACTGTGTGAGGCTGCCAAACTTTATTTAGGTTCTTCCCTGCACACATGGTCTGGATGGTGCCTCCAGGCAGAGGCCAGGGTGGCTGAAGGCTCTACCTCATTTGTATCCTTCTCTGGTGGATCATAGTAAACCTGTGCTGTCTGTTCGTCACTGTCTAAAAGTAGTTTTTCTCCGTCCAGTTTTCTAGTTATTTATGGCAAGAGTACTTCTAGTCACTTGGATGAGAGTCTATGGGTTTCCTATGTGGATAATAATATCACATGTGAGTGATAGCAACTTGCTCTCTATTTCCTCTTTTCCGATAAGCTGATCATTACTTTTTCTTATCTTTATTGACCAGCTAGAATCTCTAACACAGTATTGTCTTATTCTGAGAGGAATAATGTTTATGAATAAATTTACCTGAGAAGTATAAAAACTACCTCTGTTTTTATCTTAATTCCAATTTTCATCTCTAAATCAAGTAAAATTAAATTTAATATATTATCTATCCTAACATTAACAGAAATAGATTCTATTTTTCCTCCCTACTTATTCATCTATATAGTTATCCTATGTGGGCAAAGTCATATGAAGATGCTTGGAATGAGATCCACCAAGTTTTAACATTTATTTATGGGGAGTAGGAGTTAGAGCAAATTTTGGAAATAATTTGTACTTTTTGTTTTGTTCTGCTCTTCTTCATTCCTTTATTTTTTTTAAATGACAAGCTTATATTATCTTTTGAAAATAATAGTGCTTAAGCTAAAATAATTACATGCTTGTTATAAAAGCAAAATAATATGAAAGTATAAATAGAAAAATGTGAAAGTTATCCTCATTCACTACAACCCAATTCCCAGGAATAGCCAACTATTAATTGATATGTATACTTCCATACTGGCTTCACTTTATTTTCAAGTATTTAACTGTATATAAATATGTGTGCATGTGTATATATAGTGTATATGTATCTATTTTTATATATTTATACATGCACATGCATAGACCTATATATGTGTATGCACACATGTGAATGTTTATAAATATATACATGTATGTAGTACAACTGAAACTAGATATGGTTTCCCTCAGATGATATCATGTGTCATATAATAATTTGCAATGTATATTTCTCAGTTTAACAATATACTGTAGCCACCTCTTTATGTCAATACATAGACATACATTATTATTTCTAACTGTATGAAATTATATTTGAAAACTATTGTCATTTGTTTATATTTAAATAATAGAGAAATTTTTTTTTAAAATGTGAACTTTTCATTTCAGCTAATTCTTTCCCTCTTGTAGCATCTTTTCCAAAGGCAACACTGTAAGCAGTTTGTTATACAAACATCTGGTCTTCTTCTACACACTTAAATATATTCAATTGTACTTCTACATAATATAACTATAATCCCCCTATATTTCCTTGTGTATATACAGAATTTTCTGACACTTGATTTTATATTTAACCATAACATAGGGATCTTTTCCTATTTCATTGTATGTATTGTTTCAAACATCAGGTTAATATTTCTTAACATGAATGTTCTATAGTTCATTTAGCTCCCTCCTCATTGATGGACATTTAGGTCCTGGGGCAGATATGACACTTTGACTCACTTTGGTCCATTTCAAGTACCTTGGAACATGTTTGCCTGAATGACAGGCTGAAAAGTTACGGGCTACTCTTCTCAGACTCCCTTATCACTCAGGTTCCGAATAGGCTTAGCTTTCAAAGGAAATATTGGGAATGTAGTCTGGCACTGCTGTTTCTGCGAGTGAGCACAGTCGTTTGGTTTTATGAAACAGTAATTACCCACCTGTCTATGTATGGTACCTAGCTGCCTAGCTTCAGAGGTATTGCCAGGTACCTTTGCTGGCCTGATTCTTGAATCTTGTCTGACTAAGAGCGATCCTGGAAGTGGACATGGTGGTGGCCTCACGTTCCCTATGTCGTGGCAGAAGAGGTGTGGACATGGGACATGATTCCATTATTTTCCTGGTCATGATAAAGATAGAGGTTTGCTCGACTGCATAATTCTGTAGGGGTATTCCAGGAGTCATTTCTGGAAACTAAATATAAAGGTGGCTTTTTTAGTCCTTCCAATGATTTTGAAGCACCTAATTCCTGTACTAATTCATTTTCAGTTTAAACTAGCTAGAGTAAATTTTTATTTTCTGCAAGCATTGAGTGCAAAAAAATTTTAAACTGAAATTGTTGACCACATATGACAGAAACCATATAATTGGGCACTGGCTTAGCAATCAAGTTGGGGATGGGGAAGGCTCAGATACTGCGTTCTAAAGAGGTGATGAACTCTAGTATTTGATGATAAAATTAATACAATTGTTCTCTGTGGTACAGTGTACTTACCATGGCTGTAACATTAAGGGGAATTTGCCTTTGGGTTTGTCAATGAGTGACAGTTTGAACCTACAAAACGTGTTTGATGTCAACAATATCAACAAACAGAATTGTGTCTTTTCTCTGCGAAGGAATTGGTGACTGCGTACATACCTGCATGGAAGCAGCAGATTATTTATTTAGGCAGGTTTATATTGGTACATAGAAGGCCCATATACTTTAGCAGCTTTATTTTTATGACCTTAAATTTTCTAAAGATCTTTTAAAGAAGGTGTTGCATAGAAATTCTTGCAGATAGATCCAGAGCAGGTGATAGCCAGTGGGGGCAGGGAGGAAGTTAGGGGGCAAAGAGACTGAGCAAAAAGGGTTAAGGACTCAGGGACATGGACAACAGTGTGGTGATTGCTGGGGGGAGAGGGGCATAAGGAGACTAAATGGTAATGGGAAAAAAATACAATAAAGATTAAATTAAAAATTTAAAAAATAATATTCCTTGGGCAGAAGAGTCTGGCTAAGTTACTGCTTTACTTACTATACTAATTAGAAAACCAGATAGCTGGTATGCAGTTAAGAGTTATTTTAGGTTAAAAAAATAATAATTCATTAGTATGCTCATCTCATGTAAATACTCCAGAAATGCAGATTAATAATGTTTTCTTTTATTGTAAAGGAAGCATTTGTATTACAGTGAAAATTCCCCTTTCCCCTTGGATACCTATGGGAACGAGCTTCTAAATATGGCATTTGTTTTGGCTCAAAGGCAAATCGTGGGTAATCTGAATCTCTCATCATTTCACAATTCTCTCTAGATTAGTTCTGTTTCCTCAGCAAATTTTTGTTGATCATAAGAGAAATTTGGGCAAAAAATGTGTTTATATTTTTCACCAGTAAAATAGTGTTATCTGAGGGGCCTCTTCTGTGGTACTCAGGGAACTTTATCTCTTACTATTGAAAGTTCGACCAGAACATGAATCAAGCTGTGATATTTGGGCTGTTTTAGAGCTCATTCTAGGGGCAGATTGTTCAAATCACAAACCGCAATGTGGTTGAATCTCTTACAAATTTCAAAAACAAGATTGCCTGAGGCAATATTTTAGTGTGGTTAAATACCAGCAAACCATCTCTCTTACCCTAGCTAAAGACTGCCAGGGAACTATGGGGTCCATTTCTGTGGCCTCGTACCAAATATGACCATTGACAGAAACATTTCATGTTTTGCATGTATGAGTTATGCCCTCCTACTCTCTCCTTTAAACCATTTTTCGTTTTTTTTCTTTCTGCTCTTCTACTTCGTTATTTTAAACTTTTTCTAAATTATTCTTCCCATAATCAACACTGATTTCTTCAATGTTTTAAGTGTTCAATAATAGGGCCCTGGGAATAAATAACATTATATTATAATACATAATTATATAATATTATATAATGTATTTCCTCCAAAGTGCTTATTACTGAACATTTAAAAATATGTATTTAAATTTAAAATATATATATTAAAATATTTTCAAATGTATAAAACATTATATATATTAAAACCTTTTGTAAATTCTGATGATTTATAAAGATAGGTCTGCCATTAAGTATTCTTTTGCCAAACTCTGAGCAAAAGTTTTTTTTAAAGTGTCTTAAAAAGAGAACAAATAACACAGTAGAGGTACCAGAGTAAGAGAACAATTAAAGAGTAGTTTCAAACATTGTATGCAAATTATAAATTTTAAAGAAATCTTGGATTCGAAGGAATAAAAAAAAATATTGAGTACCTTCCATGGATGAAGTACAAAATTTCATATGCCTTGCAATCCTGTGTATTAGAAGCATCTCACATATTTTAAAACTATTTTAATTTTTTAAAAATGTATAAGCAATTAGCATATTGCTAATTGAAAAGCTACTGATTTCACCAATGAAAGACCACGTCTAATATTAGTAAAGTCTTTCATGTCAGCACAAGATAAAGGTGCCCTGGAGTGTGACCTTTATGATTAAATGTTGAGTTCACTGTCTCCTGTGGCCACTGAGTAAAGCTACTAATGACATATACCTCCTATCACAGTGTCTGTGCTGAGGTATTTTTTAATTAAATTGTACACCTCATAACACACCAATGACTTCTTCATCCTAGCTCACTACTCACCATTTCTTAGTTAACTCAGCTGAGAGATCTGGAATCAACTGTGGGTGGTGAGCTGCCTAGGGCTGAAGCTTAACTCCTATTTTTTTCTCTTTAAGTGACTGTAAACACTGCCTGTTTGCTGGTGAGTCACAAAATGTCTATCTCTGACACTGACCTTTCCCCTGAGACCCTTAACCACTCAGTTGACATCTCAACCTGGATGTCTGATTAGCAGTTCCAACTCTTCATAGCTGAAACAAATGTCTTTGATTCCACACCTGACTCCTAGTAAGGGAAAATAATCTTGTTACATTCTGGGCTCTCTCCATCTCAGTAAATAGTGCCCCCTTCTATATAGTTTCTCAACTCAAAAAATAATGGAGTGAGTCTTTGTTCTTTCCTTTCTCTTAACCCATGCATCCAATCAAGGAATTCCAATCTATTTGACCTCCAATATGATTGTTACAGTTCACTCCAGCTACTTAGTCTTGGAACAGAAACCTCTAGCTCATGCCCTTCCTTCTTTTTTTGTATTAAATGTCTCTTCTTTGATATTGTTAGTAGATGTTTTTTAAATGTTCTCTTTTGACAAAGTAAACAACTTCAGGCCAGTGCTCTAAGGGTTTTCTTTGTTTTTTTGTTCTTTTTAAAGAGACTGAATTTGAAATCTCTGTTAACCAAACAGCTCTAAATAAATCTAGTTATTAAGAGTGATTTATCTTGTAGGTCCCACCCCACTATCTCCTTCAATCTTACTCCACTGAAATAGCCGATAAGAATAGGCTGGTGTGCCTTTCATATTTTTCTCCATGGTCACTGACTGTGTACATGCACACAGGTACATGCACATACATATGTGCACATACATACAGTTCTGATTTTTGATTTAGTGCAAAAGGACCATATGATCATATTATGCACATGACATAAATTTTCTTTTAACTGAGTAATAAATCTAGAATAAGGTATATAGTTGTAACTCATTCTTTTAATTTTGCATAATATTATATAGCATAGATGTGCAAAAATATATTCAGCCATTAACCTAATGAAAAATGTTCTCAGTTTTCCAGGGTGTTTTTGTTGTTGTTGTTTTGTTTTGTTTTTGTTTTGTCCACTGCAAAAAATGTTGGCATAACATCTGTATATCAATAAATTAATATAAAAATTTCTATTTTTATCTCTTCCTACAGTTACATCTGTTCTCACATGATAGTGCTATCACTTGCAGAGGATACATTTTCAATAATAGAATTGTTACATTAAAAGTGAATATATGTATTTTAATTTTAGTATACGAGGTCTATCTGCAAAACTCCAGCCATTGTTAATATAAGGAGAATGCTTTGCATGACATCAATGTAGCCTGGCAGTCAAGAAGGGTGGACTGGAATGTGCATGTGTGAACAATGATGACTTCACTGTACTGGTAGATGCCACTGTGTAAGAATGTGTGCTGTATGGCTGTCACATCCAAAATGACTGAGTAGAGCAACAAATCTGCATCAAATTTTGCATTAAGCTTGAACTTTCCTCCATGGAAACTACTTAGATGATTCAGGAGGCTGCAGCTATGAGCGACTGGTGATTGACAGCTGCATCATGACACCGTGCCCATTCATGCATCATGTCTCATGCAGAGATTTTTTGGCAAAACATGAAATCACCCAGGTGACTCACCACCTCCTACAGCCCAGATTTGGTTCCCTGTGACTTCTGACTTTTCCCAAAACTAAAATTACCTTTGAAAGGGAAGAGATTTCAGACCATTGATGAAATTCAGGAAAATAGGACGGGGCAACTGATGGCGATTGGGAGAACTGTGTGAGGTCACTAGGTGCCCACTTTGAAGGAGACTGAGGTGTCATTGTCCTACATACAATATTTCTTGTAACTTGTATCTTCTTCAATAAATGTCTCCATTTTTCATATTATGTGGCTGGATACCTTCTGGACAGAACTTGTATTTTGGAACAGGCTAAGAAATTTAACCAGAAAGGCCTGTCAATGTTCTATATTCCTAAGCATAGTGTTAGCCCTTTGAAACTTGCTGCTATGGCAGTCATGGCCTTGTCTCTTAGAACACTTCAGCTACCACCAGGACATAACCCCACAAGCTATCCCATAGTTCTTTCTATCTTATTCTGTTATTTGCCACTGTAGAGACAGTTCAAGTAGTCTGAATTACCCAAGGGATTAATGTATCTTCAGGTGTAATGGAAATTTGTATCCAAGAAAATGCTCTCAGTATCTGCTACTTATTTTGCATTCATAACCACTTGTTCCAACATGGTACCCATATCACTGACAGTGGGCTTCCTCTGTCTTGGGCCAATAAGAGTGTTCTTATGCCTTACAACCAAAGACTCTGGTGATAACAGGGTATGTTCCTCTCTCCCTCCAAAAAAAGTTTTTTCTTATTCGTTATTTTTAATTCTTATCATAAAGTCTGTGAATTATGTTCAATGCTTTTTAGAGGTTTTTTTAGAGACAAAATAGAAATTTAGATTTTCAGAGAACTCTAATTAGTCTGCATTTGTCACCTTTTCTCATCTGACTCCCCTGCTATACAGATGTCGAAGCATTGTATAATGATGTGATAAGCACATGCTCTGGGCAGTCGGCTACAATCCAAACCAGCCCTGATTAAGTTCATACTTTGTAGAGGAACCTACTAAACTGTTCACAGCCACTGTATGAAAATACAATTGGCTCTGACTCAAGGGCATAGTGGTTAATTCTGGTATATGTTGCAAAAGAAAGCAAACATGCTAAAGTCACCCCAAATAATACTGCTATGAATTGTAGTGTCAGTTTTAAAATTATAGTAGCTTTGCTTATTTAAAAAAGAAAAGCAGTCAAATTCTCACTTGCCAGATTGATAGAATGCCCATGTCTGGTCCAAGAAACATGAAGAGTGGGAATTCTGACCTCTACACCCCAGGGAGAGGAGCCAGGCCCTGCTTTGAATTCTACAGTCACAGGTATGATGCTGATGTGCACTGGATCCAGGTCCCTCTGCAGGCACCGGAAATTTCTCCCAGTCCAACTTCAGCCTTGTGTTCTTACAGCTCCTCAGGCTGGTGCTTCTAACTGATAACTCTTTCAGACCAATTCCTAAAAATGACAGCTGCCTCAAGATTATCAGAATTAGCCCTGGCTGGTGTGGCTCAGTGGATTGAGCCTGCGAATAGAAAGGTCGCTGGTTCGATTCCCAGTCAGAGCACATGCCTGGATTCTGGGTCACGTTCCCAGGAGAGGGCGCGTGAGAAGCAACCACACGTTAATGTTTCTTTCCCCCTCTTTCTCTTTCCCTTCCCCTCTCTCTAAAGATAAGTAAATAAAATCTTTAAAAACAAAAAAAGAGTATGAGACTTAATTCCGGTGTCCATCTACAAATGTAAAGCCGTGGTGCCTTTTCCTTCACTGGGGTGTTTCATCACAAGGCTCAGGTTTCCACTCCTGAAATATAAAAGGTGTCATTCCTCACTTTTTCTTTTGATGAATACTGCTGTGGGATAACCTGCCTCACTTCCTGGGGTGGCAATTCCGATTCTCCCAGGGATCCCTACCATTTCATAACTTCCTCTCGCTAGTGTGTATTCATACACACACACACACACACACACACACACTGAGTCAGAAAGCGAACGATTTATCTTCTCAAAGGTTGCTTAGCACACTAAAGACAACAAGGTGACTTTCTGGTCACACACACACACAAAGGGAGGGAGGAATGTACAGGATAAATCCTTAATGAGGTACATTACATAATAACAAGTGGATTGAGATTTTGACAAGTAAATGAAACTACAATCTAAAATATTTAAACTGTGTGAAGTAATCGGCAATCTTCTCGTACTTTAGTACACATGACAGAAAAGAGTCAACAATGTTCTTTTATCTCATATACAAAATTGAAGCTTATTCAATTCTAAATTAAATAGCTTCCCAATCAAAACAAGGTTTAAAATGTCTATTTAGCTGTTTACTATGAATAGTTAAGTGGTTTGCTTCACAAATGCTAATTCAAGAAAACAGTCACTCATAGAGCGCCTTCTTAGGTTACACAAACGGTGCTGCATTTGGTGTTGGGTGAATAAAGATATGAGCCTATTGGCAACATTCTTACCAAACAGTACATGTCAGGAAAAGATTCAACAAGCTGTACTATGAATCTGCTGCCCCAAATTCCTTAGCTGAAATTGTTCTTCAACGTATTTTTTGTGTTTGTTATATGTTCTCTTAACATGGAAACATTTCTGCTTTACTTTCCTCAGGAAGTTCGGGTATTTTTTTTAAATTGTGCTTCACTTTGTCTCATAAAGAAAATTTACTGTGCTTTTTATAGTTTGAGTTAGTCTGCATAATAATGAAAAATATATACATTTACATGCTTACATGATTCCTTAGGAATTAAAGTTAATATATAAATTATTTATTTGTTTTTAAAAATGACATTAAAATCCTAGATATTTTCTGACTTCATAGGTTGTTAACTATTGGACGTCCTGGATTTTCTTTTCAGATAAGGCTGAATGCTAAATGATTGGGTGTAATATGAACAAAGAGTCCATCTTTCCCATCTGATTATTCTTCAAATGCATTCCGTCACCAAAATGCAAGGGCTATTCACCTTTCTCACAAGTTCCTGACTGGAGTAGAGGATGAGTTCCACTGACAAACAAGCTAGATATAATTTTATTTTATTAATAAAGAGCCAAAGACCATAGGATATTTTTTAAATCAACAACATAAGGAAATTTTAAATAATAATCATAAACTAAGAAGCTAATCCCAAGCATTAAAAAATACACACAGAAAACAAGAGAGAACTGATTACAGGCTAAATAGCTGTGCTCAAATACAAAATAACAATGGCTAATATACCAACATAGCAATGGTTGAGCGTGGCTAATATACCAATTAAATTTGGATTAAAAAGTAGATTTAACTCTTTACTCCCTATTAAGTAAGTCATGAGTGATTATAACCCCTTATCAGCAATTTGGAGTAAGGAAGGTAGTTTTCTGTGTTTGGGTGGTGACTAGTGCATTCAAAAAGTAAGCAGTCACACCCTGCTTCTGAAGATGGAGATCCCTACATTGGTGCTCTACTGAGACTCTTTCCCAGTCATTCCTTACTGGTTAATGTTATTACCATGGCTCAGTAAGGGCATTGGTTAATTTTATGATCTCTTTTATGCAAGTTTAAGACATCACTAAAAATAGCACATTTCAACCAAAAGGGTATGTCTTCTTATCCTTAAATTTAAAAATTACCAGATGATCTTTCAGAAATTCCACATGCAGACTTAAATGATCTATAAGTAACTCAAACTCAGATATTCTAACACTAAACATATTTACTCTGCTGTTCCACACCTACCATCAATACCACACAAAGTGAAGAGAGCTATGTATTGAGCACTGAAGTGCCAGACATTGTGCTAAATTCTTCATATAATATATCAGTTTATCCTCATTTCAACTATACTGATGACCATTAGTATTTTCAGTTTATAGATAAATTAAGTAAAAATCCTGAATGTAATAACTTGCCTGGAACTACACTGTAGAGCCTGTGTTTCCCATCTCAATGACATCATCACTATCCACCCACTCAACCAAGCCAGAAACCTAGTTCTGTCTCTTTCTCCTCCAACCCCTGCATTTAATCAGTCACTAAATCATGCCAACCACTCAAATGCTTCTGGGAATCAGCCTTATCTTTTCATTTCCTATCACTGCCAATTTCAAATTTTCATCATCTTTTGTCCTAAGAATAGCAATAATCTAATAATCTTCTAATTGGTTTTCCTATTTCTTGTCTCTCCCACTCGTATCCTTAAGCCCCCTGATCTCAGTTCTGCCTCCTTTTTTCCCCTCATGCCTTCCTTTCCTCCTTCTATGAAGCCTCCTTGAACTTGCTTCTTTGTCATTCCTGCCCAAGGTTAATTATTTTCTCATTTCTGTACCAATAGAACCTATGTGCTTCATTAGTATAAAACTCGTGCCATTGAAACACAAATAGCAAGATATTTTTGTTGTTCCTGCTACCAGACTATTAACTTCTTGTAGACAAGACCCTGTCTTGCTGATACCTCTGCTCATGGACTCACTCACATATCTATTTACCCAACATTAATCCATCTTATGCCAATAACTTTATTTTTGAATAATGATGTTAACATTAATAACTATCTTTTATTGATAAATAATGAGCAATCCTATGAGGTATGTATTGTTATCTTTATTGACACTGAGGAGGCAGACGCCACTCTCAAGGAAATATTTGGTTGTATGCTTGTGACTGTGTAAGGGTTCAACAAGTGTGAGCTGAATTTAGTTGTTTACTCCTAAATGATGTTTACTTCTTCTGCTGTAAACATCACTAATATGAAATAAGGCTATTTTAAATATTTTATATTTCATCTTTTCCTTAGAGAATTGCTATACCAGGAAGAAAAAATAAAAATAAAACTAATTACTGAATAAAGAAACTAGTTTAAATGTCATAGAAAACATTATTTACACCCTAGGGACTGTCTTCTTGCAGGAGAGAAAAGAATTCCATGCAACTCAGAATACAAAGAAGGAATTTCTGGAACTTAGGGAAGACGTTTGGCTGGATACATTAACCAGCATACTCTAGGCCTGAGATGTCAGTTGGCCCAACATGCGGCTTTCATTGTGATATTAGGATCAAAATGGCCCACTGCCCAGGAGGGGCTGTCCTGTGTGGTGAGTGGTGAGCACATGGCTCTTCATTCTTTCTGCCCACCAGGTATGCTCAGCTCCATACTAGTGGTCAGTTTCCCAATGAGTAAATAAGGCCTGCTTCTTGACACACATTCCACAGGCAAGCCAGATTTTATGAGACAAAATGTCAAAAGTGCCCCCCTGCAAATTATAGAAGTTCAGGAGGCCACAAGAGAGTGGTAGCGGGGGCTTTGCCTCGGCCAGTGCAAGCGTTACTCAATCTTCTCTTTCTATAAACATCCGAAGGATGGAGGAATTAGACTGTGGGCCACTCCAATAATTCCCAAGTAAATACATTGGGACTTTTGTGGTTTATAGTCTAAGACTTTATTTTGCTGTATCATCTGTGTATTTTTAAATGTTGTATTTCTTTTGGTTAATCTTCCTTCCTCCTGGGAAGCAAAGCGTTCTGCAATAACAAACATTGTTTGTGGTAAGTCCCTAAAACCCCAGTGCAGTGGATCGCAGAGCCTGCTGTCCATTCTAAACACACTTGCTTTGTTTCTCTCCCAAGCCGATCGTGTTCATGTCTCCAACTTTGTATTCCTCATGTGTCATGTTCTTTAGTCGCCAATCGCTGATCCCTCCTTTCAAAGATGTTTTGCCATGTACTGTGAATGCATTCTTCAACTGAGAATCACAAACCTGCTTGACTTGTAGAAATTATTCACATCTCAATAATAAGAAAATGGCCTTTTTTTGCTGCTTTCATTATGTACAAATATGTATAAATTTTAAATGTATTTTAATTGTGAAATATTTTGACTTTAAGGAAAGCCATAGATAAAAATATAACTATTTGAATGCTGTATATCATCTTGGGTATACCAGTCAGAGTTTATTACAGATATTTTTTACATAACAAAAATTCACTGATGATAAGGCTCAACCCAATAAATTAATTAACTGATTATTGGACTCACTCAAAGGAAAGGTGTTTTTGAACAGACTCTCACGACACCAGTGGGTGAAAGGCAAGTGGTAGAGAAGAGCAGAGTGCTCAGTGTGGGAGATGATAGGGAGTGAAAGGGACGCTGGCAGTCATAGGATTTATCCCAGTTTGCCCAGGGCTAGGTTCAATTTATGCCTTATGTGCTAGCACAGCTATTGATTCTACTCCTATCATTTCCAAAATATGATGGTTTTGACAATAAATGACATGGTCTAACTAAAGAAGGGAACTTTTACTTGGCTCTAGACAAATACTGTCATGTAGGAATGAAGATCATTTGAAGAACAATCCCCCAATATTTGGTGTGCTCAAGTGTATCCTTTTTATTTCCTTTATAAGACAGAATAAATGATCTGTCTGAATAAACGATCTCCCTACAGGCTACCAATTTTCTTCTTTTGACCTAGAACATATACCAATCGGGAGTTTCAATGCTACCAGTTTCCTCTGGGCTCCATCAGTTGGAATACTTGGCTGCACTTAGTATCACATCTGTACTACAATTAGGTTAAGCAGGCCCTGTTTGAAAGCTTTTAAATGTGGCACCCATCAACAGTTAAGAACACTGACCAAGAGGTTGGAAGCAGAGTGAGTGCAGACGCCAGCTTAATTAACTGACTTGCTGACATATGCTTTTAAACCTTTTTGTTGTGGTCGTTGCTAAGAATGCCATGCATTGAGTACCTACTTTGTGCTAGACACTAGTCTAAGCATGTCATCTACGTTATCATGGTGTTAGTCATCACAGCAACTAAGTGGCATTGGCATCATTATTCTAACTTTAAAAGAAGTTAGATAGAGGCTCAGAAAATTTATGTGATTTGGCCAAGGGCACAGGGCGAGCAAATGACTGAGCCAAGATTAGTACTTAGTCTGACTGGCTCTCAATCCTGTGCTCTGTCTATTCTCCTCATATTCTTTGCTGAGCAAAAATCAGCAACTTCATCACTTTGATTTTTATTTCAGGCAAATATATCATCCTAAACTTCACAGTTTCTATTTGATGAAAAATCTATGTTAATAATTCAAAGTAAAAAGCAACCAAGTGATAGAAAATTATCATGATGCCTACTTAGCAATGTCAAGGTAGATTAATAGTTCTGGAAAACATAGTCTTACTATTAAAAATTTTCAACTGTTACCTATATGATAGAACAACTATATAATATTGGTAATTGTTTTTGGTCAGGCTCCTTAGAAGGAGACTATGAGATGGGGATCTTTTCAAGTGATTTTTTGAGGAACTGTTCTTATGAAAAACCTGCAACGGTGTGAGAAGAGCAATACAAGTTTGGGGACAAACTTGGCAAAGATGGACTTTTAGGAGAAGGTTAGCCTTTCAATCTTGTAGGGGGTATTGGAGCTTGGATGGCATCGTGGAAGCTGTCTTGCCTAGAAGCAAGAGGGCTGGGTTGCTATACTCCTGCCTCATCAATCAATCTGTGGCTGCAGCCTTCCAGGCATCTCTTTGTAAGTAGGTTCCCATCAGCCAAGGGCAGGCCTCCAGAGAAAGATGCAAATGTGTACCCTTAACAGCTAATAAGAATATCTACACAGCCAGGTGGGGTAAGTGGAGAGTGAGAGTGGAGAAATGGGAGTTACTGCTGACAGTACCCACTATAGCGATCATGTGAGAGAGATTTGAAGAAATTATTCTCTTTATAGTAATTTTATTTTGTGTCATGTTAAATTAAAGGAGCTATTGTTATTTGTTTCATCTACAAGTTTGTATTTTCTTAAGTGATATTCAAAGTTTGCTGAATTCTTACTCTTTTATTGTCCTGAGAGTTTAAACCCACCCCATCTTTTACCCATTTCCCCAGGGAAACACTGACAGCTAAGCAATGGGAAAAATGAATTCACAGACTATTATTACTTCCTTTCAAACAGTATTTATTATAAGACATCATAGTATAATAAAGCAATTTAGTCAGTCACTTGGAGATTGTTATATTTGGCTATGTCATATTACACAAGTGAACAAAATTTTAATGTCAAATACAGAGAAAATTGTTCATCATTTCTCTTAATAATAATGTATTTCTTCCCTGGCTGGTGTGGCTCAGTAGATTGAGTACCAGACTGAGAACCAAAATTGTTTCAATTCCCAGTAACAGCACATGCCCAGGTTACGGGTCAAGACCCCAGGGGGCAGGGCACATGAAAGGCAACCACACATTGATGTTTCTCTCCCTTTCTTTCTCCCTCCCTTCCCCTCTCTAAAATAAATAAAATCTTTTTTAAAATGTATCTCTACAAGAGAAAAAGTTCTTTAAAAATAATCCCCCAAATTTTCACCTATATATTGTATCACTGACAAAAATGATATTAATAGTAACTGTTATAGAAGCTTTACTACAAATATGGCATTTTGTTATATGTTTTACATGTATTATCTTAAATGCTCATTGTATTATAAAGATATGTGAGCACGGCAGCTCTATGACATTGAGCTTTTTAATTGAGTCACATTTTATGAATAATTTTCTACAATAAAGACAGATGCTCAATAAATAATTTTTGCTATATTTTGACAAGACATAAAAAATGAGCCAACTCAGTTTGCTCTCTAATATTTGATTTCTTAAAATTGCCACCAACTGTCTTGTTTATAATAAACCTTCAGAGACCAGTATGACTGTTGGAGAATTCGAAGCCCTTATGGAGATCTAACAGTCTATCTTTGGTGGCACAGGTGAAAGTGATGCTTTTCACACACACACAAAAAAAACATCAGGAAAGAGCATCTCAGTGGAAGAGTTGCTTCTCTGACAGTACATCAAGAGTGAGGAAAATTTTTCTGATGTTATTCACTAAAGGGATGAATAATTCTAATCTGGCGTCTTTTGTTGCTTAAATGAACCATGCAGATTTTTCAGTTCTCATTAAATATGCCCAAGGTCTCAGAGAGCCGATCTTCATTAAAGTGTTCTCAATTGTAACCTTACAAATGAAGGCGAAAATCTAAAAATTTTCTCTATTCAGCTTATAAAAAGCTAAGAGTGTATGAATTTGCCTCTATGAAATTTTAGTTTAAGTTTTCTTATTCACCAATAGCCCACTGTAAGTCGAAGGAAATCTTATATAATCTCAGTATTATATTTTGAAAGATTTCTTGCAAAGCTTCAGATGAAAAAAAGGATCCAAATTGCATCTCAAATGCACCCTAAGCACCCCTCTCAACTATCTAATTAACACTTTAATACATCAGCAGTCAGAAAGTATCTGAAAAGCAGATACGTGTATTCTTTCTACAAGATGAATAGTTCTCATCTTTTTAACTGTATGAACACTTTGTGTGTGTATGTGTGTGTGTGTGTGTATACAATTTTCCAAATGAATATACAAGGTCTGTCCAGGAGGTATCCAGCCATGCAATATGAAAAATAGAAACATTTATTGAAGAAGATACAAGTTACAAGAAATAGTGTACACAGGACAATGATGCCTCAGTCCCCTTCAAAGTAGGCACCCTGGGACCTCACACAGTCGCCATGAGCTGCTCCATCCTATTTTCCTGAATCTCATCAATGGTCTGAAATCTCTTCCCTTTCAAAGGTGAGTTTAGTTTTGGGAAAAGCCAGAAGTCGCAGAGTGCCAAATCTGGGCTATAGTGGGGCTGAGTCACCTGGGTGATTTCATGTTTTGCCAAAAAACTGCACGAGACATGATGCATGAGTGGGCACGGTGTCATGATGCAGCTGCCAATCTCCAGGTGCCCATAGCTGCAGCCTTTTGATACATGCAAACAGTTTCCACAGAGGAATGTTCAAGCTTAGTGCAAAGCAAAATTTGATACAACTTCATTGCTCTATTCATTCAGTCATTTTGAATGTGATGGCCACACAGTACACATGCTCACTTAATGACATCTACTGTCTCCACTGACTAGTACAGTGAAATTGTTGTTCACACATGTGCATTCCAGTCCACTCTCCTTGGCTGCCAGGTTACATCGATGTCACACAAACTGTTCTTGTTATATTAACAATGGCTGGACATTTTCCGGACATACCTCATATATATTCATTTAAGGTATATATATTCATAGAGGAATTTTGAGTGTAGGTTCCAAGAGGCCTTACAGCTTCTGTTCTTATCCTCTTGAACCATCACACTGTCACTACTATTTAAAAAAGCCTGACCTAGAAAACTAGAGGCTGAAATGCCTCATAGAGCAAAAAGAACCTTCCCCTCTGAAGCCCCTAGAGCAACTAACTAGCTGGCAGCCAACACTAACCACCATAAAGATTACCATCTTATATAGCATCCAATCCCAGCTGAGGCTCCAGATGATTGCAGTTGCCTGAGTATTTCCAGGTGAGAACAACAGAATTGCCCAAGTGCACCGATCCTGAAGTGCTAACCCACAGAATCACAATGAAATAAATTAAGCCAGTGAATTTTGAGGTGGTTTGCTTCATATCAATAGATAATAGATAGCAATAGTTAACAGCCAATATACATGGTTTTCCAAAAAGACTGCTTATTTTTTGTTGTTTTAAGTAAAATCTGTAAATTTATTACTCTTCTTGAAACTATAGTGTCATTTCTTTTTGTTTCTCACTCATATCTATTTGTGCAACATCTTAAATTTCAGAAAGTGTTTTTTAATACATTCCTTTGATCCTTACATCCACTCTGGAGGAAGGAGGCGGAGTAGGTGTTATAATTGTCCTCATTATCTGGATGAGGAAATTGAACTCCGAGCACCTAATCCATTCAAGGGAACCTGGTTCCAGAGCTCAAGGGCAGGATCAAAACCCAGCAGTTTTTATTCTTGGCTGTGCTGTCTCAGGGCTCCCTCTGCCTCAGGGAAATATCATCGTTAACATTGGCAGGGTTGAATTAAATCTAGGCTTGCATTCAACAAATCCTTGATTCTGAATTTCTTAAAAATCCCGTCTTTTGTCCACTTTACACCATGGCCTTTTTCTAGAACATTTCAGAGCCATGTTCATTTTAAGTAAAATTTAACTCTGAAGTTTCTGGTTCACTTAGCAATGACTTCCTGATGTTCCATATTCCCTTTGAGCCATTTTCTAGACCATTTACCCCTTTTACGTACCTCTGAATCATCCAGTCATATCTTGCCAAGGGAACTCAAAATTATAATTCACGCTTTTTGTTTTAGGTTCAAACAGCAAGGTATTTCTAAACTGAGGACTGTTGCTTCAGTCATTGAAGGAATGGCTGTACTGTATCCTTTAGAAACTGGTTTTCCCCCCCAAAAAGGAAATTTGCCTCATGTAAACTGTCTTACTATAACAAGTACTATAGTTCAAAATAGGCCTTTGGGTGTTTGTTTTGGATTCTAATAAAATGGTCAATAAACTTTGAGGAGAGAAATCATCATAAACAACAATTTTGGGAAAGATATATTAAGAATAAAATCTTAGGTAAAACTTATTGGGCCAGCAATACAGTAGTAAAAAAATAATAATAACCTTGTATTACTTATTTAGAAAGCATTACCGTGGCCTAATTTAGAGGTGCTATATCCTCAATGTCTTGATGTTCCATTGAAATGGCAAGGCCTGTGTCTTTCATCTATCCAAAAGTCGTGCGACTAACATTGACTTAACATTGAATGGTTCTTATGGCATGTTATCTGTTTAATGCCCTCCATAATTTGCTAAGTAGGTAGGTATTTGTTATTCTCAGTTTACAGACAAGGAAATTTAGACTTGGAATTGCTAATAGCTGAATTTACCCTCTATCTAGTACCCTGTGATGTGTACAGAAATTAGTTCATTTGTGTGAACTAATGCAAATCAGCAAATCTCTAGATGATATTTAACATACGTAAAAGAACATGCCAACTTATGCACAACGCATAAAATAATTTATGTGAGAACAAATCCTAACCTGTTCTATGGTATTCATGTAGCTGTCATCATTAGATTTTTCCAAAGAAATCGTTAGTCAAAATCATTCTTAGTGTTTCTGGAATAAGACAAAAGGGCATAAGGCAAAAAGACATTGTTTTATACTCACACAGCGAATAGGTAATAGAGTCAAACACAGATAATCCGGTACCAGAAACCTCATTCTTTACTTCTCTGCTATTTATAAATCTAAGGCTTTTTTGAGGCCAGATATAATATATCTAAGGTATTTTGAAAGTCTTTATGTATAATTCCAATGAAAGTTATTGTTTGGGCTAAAGAGTGAGAAAGTCAATGAATGATTTTAAAAATACAGGTACCAATTTGCCCTTGGAATTAACTGTCCATTGAACAACAAAAAAGATTAAATTTTAAAAAAGGAAGAAAGAAAAGAAAAACAAATAAAAGTATAAGAAACAAAGTAGTACTGACTTCTACAATATTTTAGGCATAAATCTCTTTGCTTCCTTTTCTTCTTCCCCACAAGTATTTATTAAGTGCTTAGTAGAAGCATTTATGAGATTAATTGTAGGCTAATTTAGATGATGTTACTTTGAAGACTTAAGCATAACCTTAAGCATAAACTTGAGAATAACTTATCTTTCTCATCTTCACTTACAATATTTTTTCTCTATGAATCTTGTTTTATAGGAAGTACTTTTTAGAATCTTAGAATACCACCATCAACAAAAAGACCATTCCACCAGCAAAAACTTCATTGAGTCTGGATTAAATAACAGTTGGATTTAATAAGTCTGTAAATAAGACAGGAAACAAATATAAATGAAGTCACTTCTAAAACTTTATGGCCCAATAAAACTGTGTCTTTCAAGAGGGTGTGCAAGGTAATATAATGCAAAATATTTTAACTTCTGAAATGAACTGAACTAGCATCCTTGACTCTACCACCAATCACCCATCTTACCTGATGAATTATTAAACAATCAACCTCACTTCCTTCATCAGAAAAATGGAGTTAATGAAAACATACTCTCAAATTCTTAGGGAGAACTAAAAAAGCTAGGCAACATTGCCAACAAAATGGCCTCCACATTGCAGGTGTTCAATAATTTTTAGTCTCCTTTCTCCATTCCACTGATTCCCTTCTCTATCTATTTCCTTTCTTTCATCTACAGATCAAATGTGTCAATGAAAGCAAAATTTTCTTATAGGCTTTTAGGTATAAGCTATATATAATCATATAACATCTTTCAGGTGAGGCTTTTTAAAAAATGGATTAATCACCCTGGCTGGTGTGGCTCAATGGATTGAGCATCAGCCTGCAAACCAAAAGGTCACTGGTTCAATTCCCAGTCAGGGCACATGCCTGGGTTGCAGGACAGGTACCCAGTGTGGGGCGTGCAAGAGGTAACCACACATTGATGTTTCTCTCCCTCTTTCTCCCTCCCTTCCCCACTCTAAAAATAAATAAATAATATCTTTTAAAGATAGATTAATCATAGTGTTAGTTTCAATAGATGACATGAAAAAACTAAACTGGCATTTCCTGACTTTCTGTGGGTCTCTGTTTCTATAAAAATTACTAAGGTTTGTATATAAAACATAAAAATAAACATTGTACTATTCAAGAGTTATACAATTTTAAAATTTGGACATTCAGGAAGGAAAAGTTGAGCACTTATTCAAATAAGCAAAAAATTGTGAGTGCTTACCACGTGCCAACTCAAGAGGTCCCTGAAATTGTGAAGTTTACAGTCTAGTGGGTAGGTACATAATGTTCAGTTTTACTTGGCTATTGTGCCCAAGAACTGACTGATAATGACTGGGTGGTGAAAGAAGATATATAGCCCACAAGGTTTCATTCAGCTGACATTTAACCATGGGAACAAATCAGCTATATGGAAGGCAGGAAGAAGAATCATAAGCAGGGAAAAGCAGGTATAAAGATAATAGGTGGGGACAATCTTGGTCTGTTTGAGGAACACCAAGAAGGTCAGGCAAGAAACAAACAAACAAAAAAGAAAACATAAGACAGGAAGTCAGAACAAAAGCAGGAACAGATTGTGTAGTGTTTTGTAGACCATGGTAAGTAGTTTGAATTTATTGTATGTGGAATAGGAAGCCATTGGAGAATTTTGAGAAGGAAAGCGATCTCATGTATAAACTTATAGGTAAGTTTGTCTGCTATGTGGAAGACAGACTTACACAGATGGTCATTGGGCCACAATGGAGTAAAGCAGTTCAGTTAGAAGGCTGTTGCTATGTTAAAAAAAAATAATAAAACAGTGATTTGGATTAATGTGGTAGCAGTGAAAATGAGAAGTGGTCAGATTTAGGTTGAGGCAATGGGACATGACTATGGATTGAAATAAGGAGTCAGGAAACTCAAGAAACCAACTGTGACCCCTAAAATTGGGACTTAAGCAAATGGTTGAAAGTTGTTTTCATTACTGGGATGATAAAATTGGGGGAAAGAAACTTTAAAGAGGTCTTAGGAATTCAGTATTTCACTTGGTAAAGTGGATGTGACTATTAGATATTCAAGAAGAGATGCTGTAAAATAGTGAATCAGAGGCATGACTTCAGTTTGAGGGACTTAGTCAAGGATGAAGATAGAAATTTGTTGGTCAGCAGCATGTAGATGGTTTTTAATGCCATGAGCCTGGGCAATTCATCTAAGACAGGAATACTGGTCCTCCCCACTCTACTATCTGAAAGTAGAGCATTCAACCTTCCATAAGCCAAAATGACATAGAAGGAAAAAGCAACTCCCACTAATTTGTACAGAAAATCTTTGAGTGTTTCCAGACTCAAAATGCAACACACACATAATGTATTAATTTCATACACCACATTGAAAATGCTTAATTATGTCCAGTTTTACATTCAACATAACACGTTTACAAAGACTCTTAGGCTTTTCTGAGACATCCTGCTAACAGGTGCACAGAATAATTCAAGATAAAGCACAGATGCTCACAGACACAGTTCAAAGCTAGGGGCTCAATGCTGAGACTGAGTGTGACTCCTGGAGAAGGAGCGTGGTGGGGCCACCCTCACTGCAGCAGGTGCATTCTGCTCCTTTGGATGTTTGCTGCAAAACCAACATTGGACTCGAGTTTTGTGTCCTGCCTTTTTTCATAAAAGTAAAAAATCCTCTTTGGATATGTTTTGGTTAGAAAAATGGGTACTATTGTAGGTCGTTTCTAAAAGCAAAGTGAGAAAGCGAATTTTCAAAAAGTGGGGGACACCCATGTAGCTAGAGCCCTGGTGGGATAAATGTCAGATACCGAGCACAGGAGCGCTCTCCTGTTTATCAATGGTCGGGGGAGGAACCAGCAGGTGAGTCTGAGAAGGAGCACCTGTTGAACTATTGAGACAGAAAGAAAACCAGGCAAAACTGAAAGATATCCCATTGTAATTCAGAGACAAATCAATTGATAAAAAACGTTGAACACAACCTCAACAGAATGCCAAGAAAGTGTCAATTCATCAGTCTTGAAAATTAATATTGTGATAGAGCTTTTAAAGATTTTGCCAGTTTCAAGGTAAAATCTATTTTAACAATAAATTGTGATGGATATTATTTTATTTGAATAGTTTAGGAGAAAACCTGGAATTCTTAAAAGAACATATAAAAGAGAGAGGACTAAAGGAAAAGAGAAGTGACACAGAGGTGTTTGCAGACTTTGCCTCAGGTATTTCCTGTCTCATCCACACCAATTCTCCTTTCTATATTTTTAAGATTTTATTTTTATTTTTATTTTTTTTAATCTTTATGGGTGCTTTATTCAGATGGCCAGCAATCTGAGAAGATGGTGGGTTCATACCCTAACAGACCATCTTGTCTTTTCTTTCCAGGCCAACAGTTTTTGTTTGTTTGTTTTAATATATTTTATTGATTACGCTATTATAGTCTTCCCATTTTCCCCCTTTTATTCTCCTCCGCTCTGCACACCACCCCTCCCACCCTCATTCCCCCACTTTCGTTCATGTCCATGGGTAGTACATATAAGTTCTTTAACTTCTACATTTCCTATACTATTCTTAACCTCCCCATCTATTTTCTACCTACCATTTATGCTACTTATTCTCTGTACCTTTCCCCTCTTTCCCCCTCACACCCTCCCACTGATAACCCTCCATGTGATCTCCATTTCTGTGATTCTGTTCCTTTTCTAGTTGTTGGCTTAGTTTGTTTTTGTTTTTTGCTTTTGTTTGGGGGGGAGGGGTTCAGTTGTTAATAGCTGTGAGTTTGTTGTCATTTTACTGTTCATATTTTTGATCTTCTTTTTCTTAGATAAGTCCCTTTAACATTTCATATAATATGGGCTGGGTGATGATGAACTCCTTTAACTTGACCTTATCTGAGAAGCACTTTATCTGCCCTCCCATTCTAAATGATAGCTTTGCTGGGTAGTGTAATATTGGTTGTAGGTCCTTGCCTTTCCTGACTTCAGATACTTCTTTCCAGTCCCTTCTTGTCTGCAAGGTTTCTTTTTAGAAATCAGCTGACAGTCTTTTGGACACTCCTTTGTAGGTTACTGTCTCCCTTTCTCTTGCTATTTTTAAGATTCTCTCCTTAGTTTTAATCTTGGCTAATGTAATTATGATGTGCCTTGCTGTGTTAGTCCTTGGGTCCAACTTCTTTGGGACTTTCTGAGCTTCCTGGACTTCCTGGAACTCTATATCCTTTGCCAGATTGGGGAAGTTCTCCTTCATTATTTTTTCAAATACATGTTCAGTTTCTTGGTCTTCTTCTTCTCCTTCTGGCATCCCTATGATTTGGATGTTGGAATGTTTAAAGATCTCCTGGAGGTTCCTAACCCTCTCCCCATTTTTTTTTAACTTTTATGTCTTCGTTCTGTTCTGCTTGAGTGTTTCTTTCTTCCTTCTGTTCCAAAGCATTGATTTGAGTCCTGGTTTCCTTCCTGTCACTGTTGGTTCCCTGTAGATTTTTCTTTATTTCACATAACACAACCTTCATTGTTGCCTGGGTCTTTTTTATGCTGCTGAAGTACCCAGTGAGTTCCTGGATCATCCTGATAACCAATGTTTTGAACTGTTCATCTGATAGGCTGGCTACCTCCTCATTGCTTAGTTGTATTTTTTCTGGATCTTTGAACTGTTCTTTCATTTAGGCCTTTTGTTGTTGTTGTTGTCTCAGTGGGCCTGTTACATAGTAAGTTTGTTTGTTTGTTTATAGAGGCTCCGCCTTAGGTGTTCACCAGGGTGGGGCAACCCACGTGGCTGCATTGTGACACTATATGTGGGGAAGGGGTCCAAGAGGGAACAATGACACTTGCTCCACTCTCTGCAGGATTTCAGTCACTTCCCCTGCTACCCACATCAAATTGGGCCTTTCTGGTGCTAATTCCTGGGAGGGTGGGTTTGTGTACATTCTAGGACCCTGTGGATCTCTCCAACAAACTCTTCTGTGAGGCTGGGAGTTTCTCCCGCTGCCACCTCAACCCCCACAGGTGTTTTCTATCAGAGTTTTGAGGCTTTACCCCAAGCTTGAGCACTGGGTTGCAAGGTCTGCTTCGCTCCCCAGTTATTCCTCCTGATTTATCTGCATGTGAATGTGGGACTGCAGGGTCCACCAGCCACTGCCTTGCCGAGAGGCCTCTCCACTCAGCTGCCCATCTCTGCCCCTCCTACTGGTCTGGATGAATGTTTCTTCTTTAACTCCCTGGTTGTCAGACTACCATACAGTTCAATTTTTCTGTCAGTTCTGGTTGTTTTTTGTTTTTAAATTTGTTGTTTTCCTTCTTTTGGTTGTGTGAAGAGGCACAGTATGTCTACCTATGCCTCCATCTTGGCTGGGAGTCCAATATTTTATTATTTATTTTTTTTGTTTGTTTATTTGTTTGTTTGTTTGTTTATAGGGGGAGGGTGGGAGAAAGGGAGAGAAACATTGATGTGAGGGAGAAACATCAATTGGTTGCTTCTCCTATGCACCCCAGGGACCCAACCCATAAGGCAGGCATGTGCCCCGACCTTGAATTAAACCAGTGATCTTTCGCCTGGCAGAATGACACTCGCCAACTGAGCCACACTGGTCAAAGCCACATGAATTTTCAAAGGAAAATCCAAGCAGGAAAAAAGATTATACGTCCAGATTTCTAGTTCTCTCAGTTGCATACTGAAAACTCCTAACGCCAGAGCCCATAGCAGCTTCCTGCCCCTTTTCAGGTTGCCTGTCTTCATTCTGGCTCAGGTCCCAAGCCCAAATGTGGGAGTTAAGCTCTAGACAGCACTGTGAGTCATGACCAAACATGGTCAGTTGAACTTTGAAAATATATAATTACTCCATCATTCCCCATTACTCAAATGATTGATCCCCTCAGATAGTTTACTTATTGTGTAACTGCTATCTATGAAAGAACAGAGGTGTGTTCTGAGCCTTAAAAGAGTGCTTCAGGACATCAAAGTCCCAAGTGGATTCCTTCAGAGAGAGCTGATAAAGTACAAAAGTCTAACACTTAGCAACCACTTGAAAGAGGAAGAGAATTACACTATGAACTCTGATAAGTATAATTAAGAAAACTTTATTGGACTAGACAATAAAGCACAGGCTTTGAAGTCAGTCAGACATTTCCAACATCACACTTATTGGTAATTTGACTTTATGCAAACTACATGACCTTAATAAGCCTCAATTTCCTTTCCTGCAATGGCACTGTGATAACTTTTACCTAAGAGGTGGCTGTCAGAAGTAGGCGACATACTATTACTTAGTCTCTTCCAGGCATTTCTTTTCTCTGACTGCAGCAGCAAATCTGAGTAGAATGGCTGGAAAATCATGTTCTTTCCTCAACCTTCTTAAACACCTTTGCTTCCTTGTCTGCCCTCCTCATAACACCTAGAAAACACAACCACTCTGCTGAACGATTGCATTCCTATCCCATCCAAAAACACTTTCCAAATCTTTCCACTCCTTTCTACTGCCTACTCAGCCTGTCCTGGCCAACTCCGTCCCATCTTATACCCCATACCTCCTCATGCAGTCCTGCTTAACACCCTCAACTGCATTGCTCCACAGCTATTTCATTCTCCCAAGCTTTTCCTCCTCCTTTTTGTACATCCAGTCACTATTCATCTTTAAAATGTAGTTCAACTAAATGCAATGTGGTGTCCTGAATTGGGTCCTGGAGAAAAAAAGGGACACTAATGGACAAACTGGAGAAATATCAATAAAGTTATGTTAGTTTTGGTTTTGGTAAATGTACCCTAATGTAAGATTTTAACATTAGGGGAAACTGGGTGAGGGGTATAATGGAACTCTCCAAATTATCTTTTTTAGCTTTTTTGTAAAACTAAAATCATTCCAAAAATGAAAAGGTTATTTTAAAAAAATCAAGCCCTAACATTTCTTGAAGACTCCCTTGCTTATTACCTCCTCTTTGCCACTCTCCTCCCCACTTCTTTCCTAACAGTGTGACTTTGGGTACATCGCTTAACTATCCTGTGCTTTAGTTTCTTCATCTGTAAAATGATGTGAATGAACATAAACCACAATAGAGAGAAGGCCAGGCAGAGGTATTACACTTTGTGTGTGTTTGTGGGAGTGGGGTGTGTGTGTTGGGGGCGGGCAATTATGTGGAGGAGACTCACACCCAAGCTGTCTAGACCAAAAGTCTCTTAACCATTAAGCTGTGCTTACTGTGGAAACGTTATGAAATGTTTTGTTGTAAACATTTATGTTGTGTGCTTATAGAAAAACTAGAAAGAAACTTCAAACAGCAGGAGTGTCTCTGAGCTATGGAATCATAAGTAATTGTTATTATTTTATTTTTATTCATTTTACAAATGTTCTACAAGAAATATATATCACTTGTGATGAGGAATAAATAACACGGACACCAAACTCAGTAGTAGTAACCTCTGGAGACAGTGATAGAAATGAAACTCAAGTTAGGATTAAAGGGGACCCTCATTTTAGTTCTTAAAATCAGAAACAAATACCATGTAATACTAAAGGGTGTTATTTTTGACCTATAGACAGGCAAAATTTAGGGGACAAAAGCATAAAAAGGGGGTGTGCCACCTTCTCCCTATTCAGTTTTTTTAATAAAGTAAAAATAAATTAGTCTATCCAAGCTTTGACTGATCACATAGAGAATGATTTAAGTACCTGATTTAAAATATCAAATTATTTCAAAACATTTTTGCACAATGTTGGTGCTGTACTGATAGGCTTCATTAAGTGTTTTATTTGCCCACAAGGTATTTGGCTCTGCCAAGGTGACTTCTTCCATTCACGTAACAGTAGAACAGGGAGGTTTCCTTGCAGGAGTATTTCCTCATTGGGCTTCCCAACAGCCAAAGCACATGGCCCATAATAAGTTGGCAACATGAAATAACTGGATTTCAATATATCTTTGGGAGTAAAATCTCATGCTCACAGCTCCTCAAAAACTTTCAAAAGCTTTATTGAAGAAAATATTGTCTATGAATGTTAACCAGATACTCAGTGATCTACCCTAGAACTGAACCTGTCTATATTGATTCAATGTGAAGTGTTTTTATTCATTTGCCCTTTATCATGAAGCTATTAGCTATATCAAGGGGTGTTATAAAAAGCAACTCATCACTGTTAATATTGAAAGGGCGTTTTTGGCCATGGCTGGTGTGGTTCAATGGCTTGAGTGCCAGCCTGAGAACCAAAGGTTCATTGGTTCAATTCCCAGTCTAGGGCACATATCTGGATTTCAGACCCTGTCCCATGCACGGGTTATAGGGGATGCACAAGAGACAACCACACATTGATGTTTCCCTCCCTCTCTTTCTCCCTCCCTTGCCCTCTCTAAAATAAATAAATAAAATCTTTTTTTTTTAAAGTAAGGATGTTTTTGAAACTGTTGATTATTATAAACCATATACAATCCTGGCAAAGTTTTACTCTGATCTCATTATCAGGATATTTCCTGAACATTATTTTGCCTTTATCTTATAAGCACTATGAATGCTGTACATGGTTGTACATTCCTTTCTTGTTTGGTTATTAAAAGATTTTTGGAGTCAATTTTGTGGCATAAAAAAAAATTAGAAGAATATCTGCATGGCATTAACATTGGAAAATGTATTAAACAGAACACAAAAAGCACAGTGACTTAAAAGATAAGATTGTAAATTGGACCTTATTAAAATTAAACTTTTTGTTCATCAACAGATACCATTAAAAGAATGGAAAGACAAGCTATAAATTGGGAGAAAATATTTCTAACAGATTCATCTAACAAGAAATCTAATTTAAACATGGATGATGGACTCAAAAAGACATTCACAAAAATATATCAAAATGGACACTAAACATCTGAAAATGCACTCCATCATTAGTCATCAGAGAATGCAAATTTAAAAAATAATGAGATACTATGATCCACTCATCAAAATGGCAAACATTAATTAAAATGAGCACACAAGGTTTTGGTTAGGATATAGACTAATGGGAACACTTTTGTATTGCTAGCATAATTAGAGTATAACTTGGTATACCAACTTTAGAAAAATATTTGACAAGACCTGCTAAAGATAAAATATGATGTGATAATTGAACCCCTAACAATATACTCAACAAAAACAAGTGGTTTTATCCACCAACAGCCGTGTGCAAAAATATTCACAGCAATTTTAGTTGCAATAACCCTAAATGTTAAACAATAGTAGAATGTTTAAATATATTGTAATACAAGTTCATATAATAAAATACTATGCAATAATGGAAGAAAAATCCAAACATCTACTAGAAAAATATAGATGAATATCACAAACATATTGTTGAGTAAAAGCAACCAGACACAAACTGTATAATGCCATTTAGATGAAGTTCAAAACAAACAAAACTAATGTATGATAACTCAGAATAGTGGTTATTCTTGAGGGAAGAATGAGGAAGCCATAGAGAATGATAGAAATGTCCTATAATTTGATCAAAGTGGTAATACATACATTGGAAGACATTCATTGAGCTGTACATTTAAGATGTGTGTACTTATATGTTATACTTCTTTATTAAAAAAGAAACAATTTATGTGCTTCTCTTGAGAAGTATATATATTGGTGTAGCATGTATTTGGTATAATGACCTAAACTGTAGCTCTATTAGACATTTTCATCCTAATTTTTCTTTCATCTTTTTTTCTTACTTATTTTGGGGCTTTTTAAATATATTTTATTCATTATGCTATTACAGTTGTCCCATTTCCCCCCATTATTCCCCTCTGCTCTGCATACCCCCTCCCACCCACATTCCCCCCCTTTCGTTCATGTCCATGGGCCATACATATAAGTTCTTTGACTTCTACATTTCCTATACTATTCTTACCCTCCCCCTGTCTATTTTCTACCTACCGTTTATGCTACTTATTCTCTGTACCTTTCCCCCCATCTCCCCATCCCACTCCCCTGCTGATAACCCTCCATGTGATCTCCATTTCTGTGATTCTGTTCCTGTACTAGTTTTTTGCTTAGTTTGTTTTTGTTTTAGGTTTGGTTGTTAATAGCTGTGTGTCATTTTACTGTTCATATTTTTTATTTTTTTTCTTAGATAAGTCCCCTTAACATTTCATATAATATGGGCTGGGTGATGATGAACTCCTTTAACTTGACTTTATCTGAGAAGCACTTTATCTGCCCTCCCATTCTAAATGATAGCTTTGCTGGATAGATGATGTAGGTCCTTGCCTTTCATGACTTTGAATACTTCTTTCCAGCCCCTTCTTGCCTGCAAGGTTTCTTTTGAGAAATCAGCTGATAGTCTTATGGGAACTCCTTTGTAGGTAACTCTCTCCTTTTCTCTGGCTGCTTAGGATTCTCTCCTTATCTTTAATCTTGACTAATATAATTATGATGTGCCTTAGTGTGTTCCTCCTTGAGTCCAACTTCTTTGGGACTCTCTGAGCTTCCTGGACTTCCTGGAAGTTATATCCTTTGCCAGATTGGGGAAGTTCTCCATTATTTTTTCAAATATGTTTTCAGTTTCTTGGTCTTCTTATTCTCCTTCTGGCACCCCTAAGATTTGGATGTTGGAATGTTTAAAGATCTCCTGGGGGTTCCTAACCCTGTCCTCATTTTTTTTTAAATTTTTGTTTCTTCATTCTGTTCTGCTTGAGTGTTTCTTACTTCCTTCTGGTCCAAACCATAGATTTGAGTCCTGGTTTCCTTCCTGTCACTGTTGGTTCCCTGTACATTTTCCTTTATTTCACTTTCCATAGCCTTCATTTTTTCCTCTAATTTGCAACCATACTCAACCAATTCTGTGAGCATCCTGATTATCAGTGTTTTAAACTGTGCATTTGATAGGTTGGCTATATCTTCATCATTTAGTTGTAGTTTTTTCTGGAGCTTTGAACTGTTCTTTCATTTGAGCCTTTTTTTTTTTTTTTTTTTTGGTCTCAGTGTGCCTGTTACATAGTAAGGGGCAGAGCCTTAGGTATTCACCAGTGTTGGGAACTGCCCTGCCTGGTTTCAGAAGCTGTAACCCCCCATGGTTAAGGCTGAGTCAGAGTTGGGACCATAAGCCACTAAGGAGACAAAGCTTATCTCCCCGGCAGGTGTGCCATCTCTGCCCACTTCACCCTGCTTGGCCCTGAGCTTGACCAGTTAGCCAATGACGGGTAAGATTCCTCAAGGGAGGAACAACCTAAGACAGGCATGGTCACCAGGATAAGGCCCTCAGGGAAGGACTTGGGGGGCTATAGAAAAAGGGGGTGATGGACCCTCGCCCCTTGGCTTTGAAATAGCCTGAGTCCTCATTCTGTCTGCAAGAAGTCTCCTAATCTCTTGGCTGCTTTACTTCCCTTGCTTGACTTAAGCCTGAAGCAATAACAGAGGGCAGTGCAGTCCTGTGCTGGGAGGGGCGAATTCCCTCGGGAATCAGGCCTAAGAAAAATACATACATTCCTGTGAAACCTACTTAATCTGTACCCTCAGTTTAAGAGATAAGGGTCCAGACCTGAGATGAGTCTGGCGCCTGAAGTTTTATGGCCCTCTAACTAATTGGCTGTAACTCAGAATAAGCCCTCAAGGTTCTCTGTAAATCATGTATTGTTTAACCCTTACTGGCTAACAATGATTGATGAGCTTTATCTGTATTCCTATGCGAATGAACCTAATAAAAGCCCATGGAGAGAAAGGCTCTGGGCCCTTCTCCTTTGAGAGATCGGCCACCTTTCCTCCCCAAGCAGATCAGGTCTTGGTGGACTTATTCTTCATCCAGGACGCGGGGCTCAGAGATAAAGCTCGGCGACACACCAGGGTGTGGCAACCCACGTGGCTGAGTTGTGATGCTGTATGTGGGGGAGGGCTCCAAGAGTGAATAAAGCCACTTGCTCTGCTCTCTGGTGGGTTTTAGTCACTTCCCTTGCTACCCACAATCATATTGGGCCCTTCAGGTGCTGATTCCTGGGTGGAAGGGTTGTGTATGTTCTAGGAGCCTGTGGGTCTCTCCAATGAACTTTCCTGTGAGGCTGAGAATTTCTCTCACCTCTGCAACCCCCACAGGTGTTTTCAATCAGAGGCTTGGAGGCTTTATTTCCCTGCACTGGGATCCTGGGTTGTGTGGTCCATCTTACTTCCTGGTTATTCCTCTGCTCTACCAACTGCTGCCTTGCCTGTCCTGGTCCTCCAGCTGCTGCCTTGCCATGAGTCCTCTCCACCTGGCTGCCAGTCTCCGCTCCTCCTACTGGTCTGGATGAATGTTTCTTCTTTAACTCCCTGGTTGTCAGACTTCCATACAGTTCAATTTTCTGTCAGTTCTGGTTGTTTTTTGTTTTTAAATTTGTTGTGGTCCTTCTGTTGGTTGTGCAAGGAAGCACAGTGTGTCTACCTATGCCTCCATCTTGGGAAGTCATCTTTTTTCTTATTTATTTTGAATTTTATTATCTTGCTATTATTTGCATTTTTCTGAGCCACCCAAAATTCTACTTAGGACATAGCTTATAAGTAAATAAAAGTCCAGATGTTCCTAAATTGAACATCAGATTTTCATTCTGACTGTACTTACTCAGAATGCAAATAGTACAATGAGTGAAGAAATTACTTGATATTGCTACTATACACGATTATTGAAAGAATCAAATAAAATAGCATAACAAAATTTATTTTTCAAATTTTCAGTGATATGTAAATTCCATTTAAAAACAGCTGATATGAATCTAGGAACATGACCTCTGACAGTAAACAAGAAAACCAACAAGCTACCACCAACCAAAACCGTGAGTCTTACACAGAAACAATTCATTTTAAATCTGTAATTTCTGTATTTTCTGAGATTGTTTAGAATTTCTTTAAAAAATACTTGGCATTCTTGTTTAAATTCTGTCCAAGTACCACCAACATGAGTGTAGCTGACTGAGAAATTCCTGATGCTCCCAGCTTCAACTTCTGTGAAGCTATCAGGGGACAGGACCAATTTGCCCTTAGAAAAATTATTCCAATCATGCAGGATGATTTATTAAATTAGGACATAAATATGCAACACACTAAAAATCAAGTTAAATTTTTAAGTATCAGTAATGTAAAACCCATTTTAAACAATCTTTAGAGGGGAAAATAAAGAGGATGCAAAATGAGTATACTAGCTGTTTTCATCTCTCATTGTACAGCTAAAGCAGTATGTAGAGAAGTAATAGATGTTATGAGACCTTCCCAAAGGAGTTTCTAAATATAAATATTCTGACTTTTATGTTTAAGGATGTCAGCTCTACCAGGTGATTTTCTCCAGTTACTTTCCAACTTAACATATTCCTCAACACGTTTCAAATAGCTTCTGATCCCAATATTCCACTGAGATCATTCTCATCAAGATAACCTGTGATCCTCTTGTTGTCAAATTCAATATACATTTTTAGTCTTATCCCATTTGAGCCTTCTCCTTGAAAAACTTTCAAGGAAACTTAACTTCTGTGAACCTACGCTCTCCTGGTTTTCTTCCTGTCTTTAGCAGCTGCTTCTCAGTGTCCTTTGTAAACTCTGCTTTTGCCCATCATTTAAAATTTAGTGACATCTAGGATCTCTCCTGTGTCCCCTTTAATCTCACTCCCTAAGTAATCTCATCTAATCATCTGGCTTTGATATGGTGACTATCAGACCGTCAAGATTCCATTCCTGGACCCCAAAGTCATGTGACTACCTACATGTGACATCTCTGCTTCAGTTTCCTGTGGAGACTTCAAAGCCAACAGGTGTTAAGTAGACTTTGCCATCTCTCTCCCTACTCTTATGCTCTCTCAGTAAGCACACTCACTCATCAACTTCTTTGTCCTGACATTCTCTGCTTTCACACAAGCAGCAAGTCCTGACAAATGTACATGCTAACTAGCACCACAATCCACTTTTTTCAGTTATATAAATGCTTGCCTACAACCCATGCTACTCACAACCAAATACAAATTATGCCCTTTTCTTGTTTAATATCCCCTCTCATTGCTAAAGAGGTACAGTAGTTAATGGCGATTTGTCATAATAACTTATGAAGAGTTAGATTATTTTTCAGAAGACATTTTTCAATATAACAACTTTTATGTTTTACTTCTAAATACTAAATAAATATATAAAGCAATATTTACACACTACAGTTTCAAGCAAAGGTAAATTTACTAATTTACCTGATGCAGAAAGACAAATTTTATGTGAATGTAATTTTTGGATGAATCTAAACACATTGTTTTGCTTACACAAGCCAAATGAGAGTGAGAGGGAGGTATGGCTCCTTAGTTTGTCAGCATGCACTATTTTCATGGCAGCCTTTACTGTAGCTGATGGCTGGGGGCGGGGGTGAGAAAACTTCATTTCTAGTTCAGTTTAAGTACAAGAGAACCAATGCTTTTTCTCAAGACTTTATTCTTTACATTCTCTCCCATTTACCCAAGTCCTTTTTTTTTAGCAAGTACAACAAATCTTCAGGATATTGTATTATATGTTATAGGTACAGACTACATTTATTATCAAACTGTAATATTGTAATTTATAAGAAATACATATTTAGTCTTTGTCCAGCATTCCTGGCTCACAGCTCTAAAACTTTTGGAACTTTATATGACAAGAAAGATAAGGATTTTTTTTGTATGAATGAGGTGACTTTTAGAAAGCCCTTAGGTGACCGTGGCCAGAACCAACCACCTGATTAGAGGGCTGGAATTTTCAATCCTTGCCCCTCTCTAACCTGAGGGAAAGGAGAGGAGTTGCACACTGAATTCAACTGCTGATGGCTAATAATTTAATCAGTCATGCCTATGTAATAAAGCCTCCTTAAAAACCCAAAAGGAGCCCTGGCTGGTGTGGCTCAGTGGACAGAGCATCAGCCTACAAACCAAAGGGTCACCAGTTCAGTTCCCAGTCAGGGCACATGCCTGGGTTGCAGGCCAGGTCCCCAGTAGGGGGCACACAAGAGGCAACCACACATTGATGTTTCTTTTCCTCTCTTTCTCCCTCCCTTCCTTCTCTCTAAAAATAAATAAATAACATCTTTCAAAATACCCAAGACAGGGTTCAGAGGGCTTTCAGGTTGATGAACACATGGAGATTTGGGGAAAATGGCACAGTGTGAGAGGGTATGGAAGCTCTGAGCCCTTTCCCCATACTTCATCATGTGCTTCTCTTCCACATGGCCATTCCTGAGTTATACCCTTGTTGATGTTGGAAATGTTCAAACCTGTACAGAACTTTTATGGATTTATTTGACCCAAACTGAAGACAATTGCTGGGAAGCAGAATCTCAATGAATTGAGAAAATTCTCCAAAAAATGTGCAGTTTATTTTATACATTAGAATCAAAGGAGAAGATGTAAGGAGGGTCACATGAAATCCATTGGTGGTAGATTAAGAAGGCATAAGAAAGCAAAGTAGGAAATCTCTGGGACTGGATAAAAACTAAAACAAAGAAACACGTACTTCTTTTACACTGGTGGTACAGGATAGTTAATAATTAACATTTACAGCACACAGAGATGGTATTCTGGGAACAATAACAATGAGGGATTATGTGGTCTCCTGCTCGGTGCCCAGTTGTGCCCTCAAGGGTCTGGAAAAGAAGATTACTCTGACATTTTAAAGGTATGTTGTCTTAGATGCAAAAAGACAATCCAGAAGATCCCTTAAGATGAAGACTGACCTTTGTTGAGGAATCTACATGCCTGAATGGGACTCCCTGCCAGGACCACCGACAGTCAGAAAATTTTGTGTCCAGACCTTCCTACGTGGTTACTTTCTGTCTCTGAGTTTGTGAGGCCAACCATGGAGGCCTCCCCTGAGCTTGTCAACTTCCGTATGTGGTTGTGTTTTTTTCCACATCCTTTTATGGTAAATTCGTGATCTAGTAAGTAAAATGTTTCTCTGAGTTCTGTGAATTGCTCTAGTAAATTCATCAAACCTAAGGAGGAGGTCATGAGAACCTCTGATTTATAGCCAGTGGCACAGGTAACAACTTAAACTTGTGACTGGCCCTGAAGTCCAAGGAGAGGGTCAGCGGCTCTTACCCTGAAGCTACAGCCAGTTGGTCGGAAGCTCAGGTGACAACCTGGGCTTGTGATTGGCATCTGAAGGGGGAGGGGGCAATATAATGGGGCTGAACCCTTAACCTGTGGCCAGTGATGCTATCTCCAGGTGGACCTGGTCACAACGGAGTTGAATTATAGGAAACCCTCCTGGTAGTGAAGCATGGCTTGTTAGTGTGGGGAAGCCCACACACCACACACACACTGGAAACTGGGGTTCAAAATATTCATTCTCATGGAAATGTTTTAGGGAAGAAAATTGATATATATTTATCAATTGATATATATTTACCTATATGTCCATCTATATGTGACAAATTGTTTATACAGCTTGATTTGAGGTGGAGCACGTAAGAACAAGTCCCAGTGAAAAGTGATGGAATATTGGACTGTGACTTGACGTGGGGTGGTGACTGCACACGCGGTGCTCAGAGGATGTGCTGTGGAACTGTGCACCTGAAACCTGTGTAATTTTGTCAACCAGCATCACCTCAATAAATTCAATAAAAAATAAAAGTAATGAAGTAGTTATTTTTATTTAATGGTTTACACTGAGCAGGAGGGTTTTAAAGAACAAATGCAAGTTGTTAATTGAGAGTCAATCATATACTTCTTGTTTTCAGGATAAACTTTAAATTCCTTAATATAACCTGAAAGGTATGTGAGCTACCCCCTTCCCTATCTGTCAGCAATCCCCATTTCACACTTTAATTTTGAGCCACACAGAACTGCAGAAATCTTGCACCAACCCAGGAGCAACATTTCAAAGTACTGCATTGGCAGAATAAAGATGGCATAAGGTTATGTAAAGTCTCACATAGGGTAGAGGATTCAGGGAAAACAATAAAATGATAGTAATAGGTAACTGAATGCAGGTTCAGCTGTCTGCCACTGCCAAGGCCAATAGTGGAAAAGCAGGTGCTGACATAAAGGAAAGTGGTTTATTTGCAGGTGCCAGCCATCTGGAAGATAGGAAAGTCACGTCTCATAGCCCACCTTCTGGAAAATGGGGGACTCATGTCACAAAGCCCACCTCCACTGCTCAGTGTAGGCAGAGGGTTTTTGTAAGGAGGGAGAGGGAAACGGAACAAAGGGATCAAGGGAGGGGGTTGCAAAGTTCCCTGCGTGCAGGCGAGCACAGTCCTTTCTGATAAGCAATGGTCCGCTGTGCATCATCCTGGTTTAGTCGGCCTGGCTTCACGTCATCCTGGCTCCACAGTTGAAGGTCAGCAAATCTCCCAGAGCTGGGATGCTTCAAGGTATGTTATCTTTTGAAGTTACTTCCCAGGACTCTTATACAGGCTATGTCTTAGAGTTAGCAGTGAGAGAAACAATGTCAAAAGAATGGAGGTGTGGGTTACAATTTCCCACTGTTATAATTTTCCACTGTTACAAATATGTGTGCCACAGCAAAGAGAAATTTTAGAAACTATCTTCTTCTAGAACAGAGTGAATCAACAAATAACTATCCTCCTGAACCATCTTAAACACTTTTGGTGCTATCGTGATCCAATGAGGCAAAATATTTTACATGTTTTCTTACATTGACTACCTCCATTTGAAGTTTGCAAATCAATCCTTATTGGTTTAAAAGGTAAGTGGGCTACTTGTAAGTGCTGATTTTGTAGATGCATGTCAATCATCCTGTGTTTTGCTGATTACAAAACTTTCCTTAGCTCCAGTTTTTTGTTTTATGGGTTTTTTTTTTAATTTTACCAATTAGTCTTTAATGCATTTGAATGCATTCAGTAGCTAGAGATTTTCTTACAGCTCTTCTTAGGTAAAATAGTATTAATTAGGTGGGCTTTAATGAGAGCTTTTTTCTGGCTGCTTTGTAAAGAGTGATTGCTAGGGCACAGACGTGTGGAGGTTACTAGACTACTCCAAGTGAGAGACGGCAGTAGCCTGCCTACAGTGGTGGGAAGGGGATGGAGAGAAGTAGAATTAATATGAAGATTTTAGAATGAGAAATCCTGCCATTTGCAACAACATACCTGACCCTGTAGTACATTATACTGTGAGATAAGCCAGACACAGAAAGACAAATACTATGTTATACCACTCACAGGAGGAATCTTAGTCAAACTTACAGAAGAGAGAATGGTATGGTGATGGCTAGGGCCTGGGAGAAGGGGAAAATAAGGAGGCATTAGGCAAAGGTGCGAAGTTTCAGTTATCTAAGATGAGTAAGCCCTAGAGGTCTACTGTAGCACAATGCCTACTGTTAATGATACTATATTGTACACTTGAAATTTTCTAAGAGGGTAGGTCTTACGTTAAGTATTGTTATTACAAACATAATAACAGAGTGGGAGAAAACCTTTGGAGATGATGGATCTAATTACAGCATGGATCATGGTGATAGTTTCATGGATCTATACTCACCTCCAAACTCATCAAGTTGTATATATTAAACATGTTCAGCTTTTTTTATGTCAATCATACCTCAATAAAGTAGTTTAAGAAAAAAGAATAAGCAAATGAAATGTGTAAGACTAGAAAAAGGAATAAGTAAGGAATCGAGAGATTTGTCTTGGATAAACACAAGCTTAATTTGCTTTTTAGACATCCGAGTGGAGCTCTTAAGCAGTAATTGGAGAGTTTGAGGAAGAAGATATAAATTTGGAAGTCATCTTTACATAGCCATGAAACTAGCTGAGATCCCCAGGGTAAAGAGTGTAGGTGGGGAAACTAGAAGGCTTTCATACTGAGACCAGCACAGGAATTAAAATGAATAGAAGTGGGCTCTTGGGGAAACAAATGCCAAAAGAAAACGGCATAAAACAAGACTCAATCCTACATTCATTCTCTTCAACTTACTCATAAAGAATATGTATACCAATGCAGGTCTATTTTTGGAATGAAGTGGGCCTTAAATAAATAATGTAAGTCATTGGTGTAACAAATGCTCTCATGCGCTTTCCTGCGATGCCAAGTGAGAAGTTCGACATTCTTCTCTATACTGATCCTGCCATATCACTGTGATATTCTAGGAGTGCCCTTAAATGTTATGTCAACCTGACCTTATTACTAAGCTCAGTCTCATTTTCACTGAAACCCAAGTGTGTGGCATATTTTGACATGCTGAAGGGTAATTTTAAATAAATCTCATTTCACAGAAAATCCAACAGTTGTCTTGTAGTATATTTTGTGGTTAACCCAAGTTACAACTGCTGAAATTCTATCCTCCTCAAATTTAAATATTCTAGAGGACCATTTTAGGAGTCTTTAGACAGCAGAAGTACCTCATACACTTGCAGACAACATATCTCTTAATAGTCTACAGCCAGAGCTCTTGTTCAGGATTTGCTTCAAAATCTCTTAGGGACTGTTTTTAAGTACTCATATCCAGGTCCCACTCTTAGAAATTCAGATTTGGTGGGTGTGTGAAGAGAGTATTTTGATTAAATTCCCCAAGTGATTTTGCTGTGGATCCCTAGGTAGGAACCACTGCCTGCCAGGAAGGACCTCTGAGATTTCAAGAATTTTAAATCCAGACAGATTACTAAGGAAACTTCTTTAACTTCCCTGGCCCACCTGCCTGCCTGCAACCCACCTGTGAAAGACACCTTTTAGTTTACATATGAATCAAGTCAGGTTCTTTAATTTTCATAACAAAATAGATAACCTTGCCATACACATGCCAAGCATTTTATCTAAAGCAGATGGATCTCCTATAACTAACACCTAAGAATAACTGTTTTAGGCAAGTATGATAACTTCTATTTCATGTTGATTGCTCTTCTAACTCAGGCAGAATCTGGGTTAGTCAATAAATATTCAATAGGGACTGTATTGTATAAGTGATATTCTCACCAATCAGTCTAGCCTCTCTTCCTGAATTATCAGAAAGCCAAATTCCTGGGCTGTATCACTTTTGATTACTTTTGTTCCCACTGGAAATGCCTTCAGAGGATATAAAATTTAAACACTGAGTCCTCAAGTTTAATGAAGGTTTATAAAAGAGATAGCTTCCTCTAATAAAAACTACTATTGTAGACACTGTATACAAGATAAATTTCCTCTGAGTGGAAAGCCAAGGAAAATGTATCTAATATAAATTGATATGCTTTATTTTAGTTACAAGAAGAACTGTTTAAATGCTTTGATCTTAACTGCCAGGAGCTACTGCAGTACGTTTTACATGCTACCAGAGACATCATCGCTAAGCAAGGCTTTCCCGTTGAAGTACCTGCTCACATCCCTTGGCCTCTATTCTTTGATTCTTGTTTTAATGGTGCTGTGGTGCCTATGCCTTTTATTGTAAGTTAACTTCAAATCCTTTGTTGGAAGTGAGTAAATATTAATAATAAATCAATCTTAAATTCAAGTCTTTCATAAAATCAATATTCATTTAGTTTTAGTTATTAAGAGACCACCCCCAACAAATCTAGTTCAAGATTATCTAAATTAAATGATCTAAAAATGGCCTGCTGTTTTTCCCTTGGTAAGATATGCCCTGCTACAAGGGTTTTCTCTCTGGGAGATCACATTTCAGTCGAGACCTGTGAGTGCTTCTTTTGGTGCCTGGAATTAAACTTTGTGATTCTCCACCTCCTCCTCCCCTTCAGCATCATCGGGACTGGTATTGAAGCACTCCTATGAGCAGGCACTGTGCCCAAAGCTCTGCATGCAAGCACTCCTCACAACAAGGTTGAAGCCGGTCCTAGTAATGTCCCTATTTTAGATAAGAAACCCAAAACTTAAAAAGAATTAATATTTTCACTCAATACATGTTTTTAAATAAAAAGCAGGAACTTATGCAATCAGATATTCAATCATTACATTTAGTTCCAGCTGAGATCAGGAGAAAGAGACTAAGGAAATACGCTTGTTCAAGATGCCGGGATAAAGTAACTGCTGCTCCCAGGGCCCTCTGGGGCTTTCCTGAGCTCGCTGTAGATTAGGAGAATGGCCTTCCATGTGTCTGTAGCATGGGCCGGACAGTTGAACCTAAAATAACATATATAACAGGGTTCTCTTTCTTTAACCTGAGTTTAGGCTTTTCTCTTTACCTGTGTTATGTTTGAAATCTAAATAAAGGATTGAACAATGGCAGATCCAGCTTCCCAAAGGATCAGACAGGTACAGTTGACTGTCCTAAGACCCATCAAATCCAAGTAAGAAGGGATCATGGCCATTAGTTTTACCATCGGACTGTACCAAGGTTATTAGTCCTGCAAATGGATCTCACAGAACTTTTTCTTTTTCTGAATATGGAGAGTTAGCCATTGCCTACTTATCATGAGACATACATCTTACTACAGCCTTGACAATGATAAGTGATAGAACTTGACTTACATTCTTTGACTATAGGATTCAAAATCAATGAATGGAGGTAAGGATTTATTGATCCATTAAGCCTTCTCTGGCAGCACTGGGCTGGGAATAAGGGATCTGGTATTTACATTTATTTATCTAATGATGTGTGACTTTGGATAAATTATTTACGTGCTGCCAGCCTCAGCTCCAAAGCTGTATGATGGAAGAGTTGTGTTCGATTGTCCTGATAGTCTCCTCCAGCACTGAAAATCTATATAGTTACCGAACTCTCTGATTTACTATATGAAGTGACTCTTTACAGGGAAAAAGTTCTGCTTTATATCATCTTTTTCAGTCTGGCAAAAATAGTTCAAAACCAATAGACAAAAGCAGGGAAGAGCTTTTTACAACACAAGGATAAATTTAAGCATGAGCTGTTCTCACCTGCCTCATTCAGTCATTTATGAGCATTTTCTTTCCTTATTACTCATTTCCCTAATTGACTTTAGATATGGACATCTGATACATGGAGATGATGAGGTCAAAATAATCATTGATGAATTTCCTTTAAAATAAATGTAAAAATTTTTTCCCATTTTATCGCACCATGAATGAGGTCATTTCTTCCAAGTTACCAGATACTAACACATTACATTTGTTTGTCTAAGATTCATAATTATAGAATGCTCTTTAAACCTATAAATATTTAACAACGTATTTCCTTACAGATGTTTAAGGAAAACAAACCTTTCCTTTTGCTACCTCCCCAGTTCAGTGAACCAGCTCTGTGCTGAGAAGCCCGGCCATTTCTTGGTCCCAAGTGCAAAGAAATCTTTGTCTTAAGAAAGACTTAAAAAATCAGAACCTCAATTTACAATGGTTATGACCTGTTCCAAAGAAAAGTAATTTTCTACTATTATCCCTTTTTTTAAATGTATTATTCTTTATTTCAACATACTTTATACATTGCCATGCTTATTTTGTAAAGTTTTGTGTTTATTTTTCTAAAGACATTTTGTGTGCAATTCTTTCCTTATTCTAAAAATGGCACTAAGCCAGGACCCACTTTCTTCTAACTTAATTTTTCCAGACTTCTTAATGGCTGTGTCAATTTCCTGTCATTGTTCTCCTATAGGATTTCCTTAGTTCCCTCCTAATGCCTTTGGCGTACGTTTATACTAAAATTGATAAAGGTGGGGAAAAGTCATCAACGCAATCCAGAGGAGGAGACTGATTCATTGTGATATAACTGGGTTGAAAAGCACAGTTTAATAAACTATTTTTGGAGCATGACTTGAGACTCAGACCTGTGCTTTTTACTTGCTCGAAGAGTTGCTTTTAAATGATATTCCCAAGGTCAGGAAGGAAACATGACGTCACCCAGGAGAAGCTGCCCCTCCCTGAGGTGGTGAAAAGACTGTCAAGAGGCTGCTGTCTCTAAGGTACAGGAATTGTGACCATCCAGTTATCTAAAAGATAAGCTAAATACTAAGATTTAAGGGCAAATTCAGAAAAACTCAAAGGAAAAAAGCTTCGAGTTTTGTTTCCAGAATCAGTAAACTTTTAATCTTTATAGATAGTTTCCTAGTGTAATTTGTTTATATTACTTTTTTCATTCTGTAATGAAAATAAGTACGCCATTTTCTTTTTGCCTATGGGTCAATTGAGATGTTCAGTTTCTCCCCACAGAGTCTAGACTCTGAGTTCACATGATCTGTCTTTGTCTCAAACCACATGAAGATTTAGACAGAAAAAAGGGATCTCTTTTTAAACTACCTAAACATTGGGTGTGAACACTGTAAAACACAATAAGATAAACTTTATTACTATTAAGGAATCAAAAACCCTCATATTTCAACATATTTAAAAAATTGTTCCTTTTCCTAATTATTAAGAGCTTTTTTCCTAATGGTAAAGCAGACAAAATTTTGCTATTATCTCCATTTGTGATAACAACATCATCTAGCTCTTTATTTATTTTATTTTTTAAAGATTTTATTTATTTATTTTCAAAGAAAGAGAGGGAGAGAGACAGCAATGTGTGGTTGCCTCTCACATGCCCCCAAATGGGGACCTGGCCCACAACCCAGGCATGTACCCTGACTGGGAATCAAACCTGTGACCCTCTAGTTTGCAGGCCTGCACTCAATCCACTAAGCCACACCAGCCAGAGCTAGCCCTTTATTTTTATTTAAAAGCTATGCTGAACAGCACATATATATGTTATCAAACTCATGAATACTGTGAGTATGTCTATTTCCTTCACTAAGGAAAGTTTCGTCATTTTTTTAAATATATGTTTTCAATTTCTTGCTCTCCCTCTGCTCCATCCAGCACCCCCACGATGCCAATGTCAATGAGATTGAAGTTATTCCAGAGGCTCCTTACACTATCCTTATTGTTTTAATTAGTTTTTTCTTTTGCTGCTTTGTTTTTTGCTTCCTTATCTTCCCATCCTTTGATTTGATCATCTGCTTTGATCCTCTGCTTCATCTTTTCCACTGTTGATTTCCCATAATATATTCTTCATTTCAGTAAATGTGTTCATTTCTAACTTGTTTCTTTTTATGTTTTCTAGTTCCACTTTTATGTTTCCTATCTCTGAGCATCCTTATAATCAGTGTTTTGAACGCTGCATCTAGTAGATTGCTTCTCTCCTCTTGTTTAGTTCTTCTTCTGAAATTTCATTCTGTTCTTTCATTTGGGACATGTTTCTTTATCTCTTCATTTTTGCAACCTCCCTGTGTTTGTTTCCATGTGTTAGGTAGAGCTGCTATGTCTCGAGGATTGGTAGGGTGGTCTTTTGTAGTAGGTGTTCTGTAGGGTCTAGTGGCACAGACTTCTTGACCACCCAAGCTGGGCCTTTGAGGTGCGCCCCCATCTACATGTAGGCTGTGTACACCCTTCTGTTGTAGTCGATCCTTGATTGCTGTTGGCAGGACAATGGGAGGAGTTTACCCACAGGCTGAGGGGATGCAAGGACTGGCTGCAACCTTTGACTGCCTTGGAGGATCAGCTGCACAGGGACCCACCCTACAGATCAGGACTTATTTCAGTGTGGTTCTGGTGCCTGCTGAGTCTGCCCCTTGAGTGTTTTACTTGTGGAGATGGTATGCTGCTGGTACTTCAATGTGGTCTGAAACTTTCCACTGGATGTGCTGGCTCTGGAGCCTCCAGGGAGGTGCAGGCCAAGGTCATCCTCAGCATGTGCTGTGCCTGGGGCCAACCAGCATGAGCTACAAAGTGATCTGCAGATGGCTACTTCTTGTGCTGGGCTTGGAGATGCCCAGGTAAGATTCCCAGGTAAGCTGTGAACTAAGGCTGACTGCTGCTAGTGCTGGGCCTGGGACCACTTAGTGAGAAGTATGGGGCATGCTAAATCAGATGCTTCTCATCTGAGAGATTTTAGGAAAATATAAACCATGAGCCAAGACAGGTCATTCATTGGAAAAGCCACTGGAACAGCTTGGATGGGCGTACAAGTTGGGTGGGACAGAGTCTCAGAAAATAACCAGATTGGGTCAAATTGTGTGAGCCAGGCAGATGGAGACTTAGATATGGTACCCACCTGCCGGCTCTGTGGGGGCAGGGCTCATCAAAGGAACAATGGCCTCTGCCAGAACTTCTGTCTGGAAGAAAGCTTTCTCCCCAGCTCTTACCCTGACACTGGACTTCCCATAGGTCTCTCATGCCTTTTGAGCTACTGCCCCAGAGCTGGAGCTCAAAGGGAGTGAGTCCTGGTAAATCTGTGCACGGGACCTTTAAGAGGAACTCCCTGGAACTCCAGCAGCCCTCTGTCTCACTCAAGCACAATCCCTGCTGGTTTTTACGGCAAGAAGTTATGGGGACTTCTCTTCCTGGTACTAGAACCTTGGGCTGTGGGTCTGGAACCCCTTGCTCCTCAGCAAGGACCTTAACAATCAAAATATCCCTTCTGATTTTTATCCACCACATGTGGGTGTTGAACCAGCCTATTCTGTATCTCCACCCCTCCTATCAGTTTTGATGAGGCTTCTTTAATTCCCTGGTTGTAGGACTTTCATTCAACAAGATTTCAGGCAGTTTTTAATGACAGTTGTTCTGTAGTGAGTTGTAATTTTGACGTAGTGGTGGGAGGAGGCAAGTACCATGTTTACCTACACTGCCATCTGGACCAGAAGCTGGACACAGACATTTTAAAACATATTATAAAATAAAATATATTATTATTAAAAACATATGCATGTAGTTTAAGGAATCAAAACCTAATATTTCAACAACATTTAGAAAATTATTACTTTCCTAATTATTAAGAACTTTATTCAGTGGTAAAACAGACAAAATTTTGCTATCAGTTTAATTTGTTATAACAGCTTCATCTACCTTTATTTTTACTTAGAAGCTACGCTGAGCAGCACATATATATGTTGCCAAACTCATTAACCATGTAAGTAATAGCATATATATATTTATACATACATATGAATACAGTGGCTATAAAATTTAAAATTATATCCCTTGAGTGTGGAGTGTATTTGTTTCATATTGTGGTCACAAATTACCACAAACTTATAACTTAAAAAAACAGAAATTCATTCTCTTAGAGTTCTGGGTCAAATGCCTAGAATCCAAGTATTGGTAGGACTGCCTTCCTTCTGGAAACTTCAGGGGAAAATATAATTTCTGGTCGTTTTCAGTTTGTAAAGTACTTCCTCCTTGGTCTGTGACCCTTTGCATCTTGTCACATCTGCTACCACTCTCTCTAATCGCCTCTTCTGTGTAAGAATTCTGGTGTTTACATCAGGCCTAGATAATTCAGGATAATCTCCCAACCTCAAAATCCTTAATTTATCCTGTCTGAAAAGTCCCTTCTGCCATAAAAGGTAAGATTCACAGGTTAGCGGAGTTAGGACATGAAATGTTCAGGGAGTAATTTTCAGTTTAGCACAGTAAGATTCATTTACTGGCTAATATACTCCATAAATCCTCTGGTCTTAGTGGAAAATGAGTCAAAAGTTAATTAAAAATATTTATAAGTAGAAGTCAAACAAAGTGTCTACACAGTAACAACATTCTAAAAACAGTGATAATGGTAAGTATAGTTAAAATATGGGACATGAAAATTTGCTGTAAGAGTAAACCATCAACCCATCAACTTTAAGAAGGGCAAAAAGGTAAAGAAATATTAAATATAGTTAATCTGATCTGGGATCATGTTGGAAATCACAAGCTTTGAGTGGATAAAAACATATTTAGTTTTTTAAGTTCTAAAGGAAAAAGTTCCATCAGATGGACAAACAATGTGGTGTATCTACAGAACGGAATATTATTCAGCCCTAAAAAGAAACAAAGGACCTATACATGCCACAGTATGGATGATCCTCAGAAACATTACGCTGAGCGAAGGAAGCTAGATGGTCATGTGTTATATGATCTCTTTTATGTGACATCCAGAATAAGCAAATCCATAGAGACAGAAAACAGATTAGTGGTTTCCAGAGGATGAAAAGAAAGGTAAATGATGACTGATTACTCAATAGATATGGGATTGTCTTCTGAGGTGATTAAACTTTTGAAACTAGAGAAGGATGGCAGTTATACTTCTGAGTGTACCGAATGCCACTGAATTGTACACTTTAAAACAGTCAAATGTACATTTTATGAATTTCACTTCAATTAAGAAAAAACTAAAGAAATCCCCAACACAACAATTCTATTCTTTAACAGTAATATAATAATTTTAACAATAGATTCTGTGAGAACCAAAGAAATATATAAATGAATTTCAAGGAGTGCTTCCAGAACACTGGGTCAGCTAATGAGCAACCTCTGCTCTAATCTCAACTAAACCACAAACCAGCTATCTGACTTTGGAAAAAATCACAGTGTCTCTGGGCTTATTTTCCCATTCATAAAATAAATTGAGTAAATCAAATAATTTCTAATATTAAATTTCAAGATTCTATGATTCTCTTATGATGTTAAAAACTGAGTTAGTTTCTTAAGGAATTAAAAAGTTATTATAAGATACTTTCTGTCCCCAAACTGTTTACATTTCAGTTTAAAAACCAAACATGACAAATGTTCTATTTATTTGACTTTACAGTCGACCCTTGTATAGCACAGGTTTTAAATGTGTAGATCCACTTTTATGCAAATTTTTTAAATAGATATACATTTGACCCTCCATGTCCCTGGGCTTTGCATCCACCAATTTAACCAACCAGGGACTGAAGACAGTATTTTCTATCTACCGTTGGGAATCCATGTGTGTGGAGGACCAACTGTATGCGTTGTTCTACCCCATCTTATATAAGGGACTTGAGCATCCATGGATTTTGGTATTCGTGGGGATCCTAACACCAATCCCTGGCAGATGCCAAAACACAAATTATGTTTTGGGGGAGTCAAAATATATACACAGATTTTCAGCTTTACAAGGGTTGACACCCCCAGCCCCATGTTGCACGAGAGTCAACTATATAATTTAAGGACACATTAGTACACAATCACCAATAAATAAAAAAAGAAAGATACAGCCAGACACATACACACAGAGAATAGATGTGCATATAGTTGTCAATGGTTGGTTATATCTGGATGGTGAGATTATAGCTTTTTTGTTGTCTTTTTCTTCTCGCTCTTTAAGACATAGCATGTTATTTGTATTGTTAAAAAAAAATCCTGATATATTTGTCTTTATATTTTAATGTATAAGTATGGCTAAATCTGTAGTTATTAGGAATTCACAATAATCTAAATTAACACTAGTATTTTCAGGAATAATAAAATTCTTTTTAAAAATTAGCATAAAAAGTGATGAATCTGTTTAATTATTTCATCCTAAAGAAATGATCTAACAAAAGCAAAAATACTGAAGACTGGAAGATGTTCACTGAAGCATTATTTGTCATATTTCCAAATTGAAAGTTACCTCAAGATCCCAAAAGAGAGGAGTGGTTTAGTAAAAAGCCCTACACGTTGGCTTCTTCCCTTTTCTTAAAACACACCAAACACCTTCCCGGGACACAGCCTTAGGCCTGAAACGTTCTTCCCCCGGCTCTTTGTGTGGTCAGCTTCTTCCCTGTCATCACGACTCAGCTCAAAGGGCAGCTCCTCAGAAGGCACCTCCCAGGTCACCCAGCCTAACACCTCATATGATTATCATGTTAATTTATTTTACTTCTTATTTTGTCTCTTTCCACTGGGATATAGCATCATGAGAAAAGGCATTTTGCTCAGTGATCACCACTGTGGGTTTAGGGACTAAGATAGTATCTGCCATACACAGTAAGTGGCCCATAGATACATGTGTTCTAATAAAGAAGGATGAGAAATGCCTGTACCTAGGAAATATAGTTACTAGGGACTATGCAAAAAATAAATAATGACCTTAAGTAGATGGAAAGATTTTTACACAAATTTGCTCTTACTTTTATAACACCTTTAAAAAAATTAAAACTAACGGGTATTCTCAATGGTGGTTGTTGTGGCCTTGGTTTACTATTGCTATATACCCACTTCAAATATAAGGTCGTATTTATTCATTATCTTTTCATAATTTCCTTTACATGAAAGCTAATTGTTGAATAAGAATAGCACAGGAATTGTAACATTCTCTGCAGTACCATTGTACCACATCTGTAATCTCGGACAAGCTATAACTTTTCTGTGTTTCCATTTTCTTATCTCATAAGGTTGAGATCTCATGAGATGCTGTGTGTATTGAACCAGATAATATTTGAATCATTTAGCACAAGTTTTTGATATATTGTGGCTCAGTAATGATTGCTGTTATGACCGTTGTCAGCTCCTTGTAAATTGTCAAATTGATATTTTTTAATCCCCTTTATATGTCCCTCCCCCCTGCAATCACATACTGTTGTCCTTGTCCATGAGTCCTTTTCCGTGATTTCCTTTTCCGCTCGGTCCATTGTTTAGCTTTCTTGATCAGCTCAAGGCCCTTTTCTCTACCCCAAGTCTGGGTTTATCAGATTTGCAAGAACAAGGACATTTTATTCTCTGCCAGACAGAAAGGATGGAGGTGAGTCTATTTAACACAGTGTTTTAACCATGCCTGTGCCATGTGCTTCAAATACAACGTTTGTGTTTGTTCTACTTTATGAAATTAGACACACTATTACCGGGAAATAGAAAGTCTAATTTTTTAATGGTTTTACCTGAATCAAAGAGTGACTGACGAGATGAAAGTTTTAGAGCTGGATGGGCCCTTTTACTCCACATTATGAAGATAAGAGATGCAGAAAGGAGAACGTGTTGCCTAAGGCCACTTAGTGCCGAAATGGGGAGCCTCGCCCAGCTCTAGACCCTGGCCGAGACTGTTCTCACTGTGCCGCCAGAACTCAATCTTTGTCAGGTGACATGAAAATGAAAAAGAGGAAAAAAAATTACCAAAAAGAAAAAAGAAAAGTTCAGCCAATCTCAAAAAGAGATCAATGCCACCAGCTCTACGGCCTTAACTACCTGACAAACATTGTATTTTCATGTTTGTTAAGTAACCAATCTGGTTTGGCATGAAGACACAATATTCAAAGTGTGAGGACCACTAAATAAACAAACAAACAAACAAACAAACAAATAAATAAATAAACTTCTTGATTTAATTCCAACATTTTCTGATACAACTATTTTGAATTTTCAGAGATTAGAATGGTCACATTCTTGACTCAGTTACAAGGCCTGGCAAGTCAACTTCCAAAGGCCTCAAGGGGACATGACCACCACTGTCTGACATTTGGGGGGTTGCTCCTGTCCTTTCTTCATCAGTCTACAGAGAATTCTTTTGAAAAATAACCTCAAACTCACGTTCTGAGTCAGTGGTTATCCTTCCAGCAGACTGTCCAGAGGATTTCCTATTACTTGGCCATTCCCTAGGTGATTCTACTCAGATTCATAAGCAGATCATGAAGAGCAAACAAGTAGTAAGAAAACATTTTAAAAAAACATAATAGCATGCAATTAGAAAAGACAACTCACCGCTCAACAAAAGTGCTCTGATTCTTCCCCTCACAGGGTTTGCTTGTGTGTCTAACCTTATACGCACTACTTGAGAGTACACAGACTCTGTCCGAAGGAAAGGCCCCTGGGCACGTCCATAGCAGGGTGACACTGAGCCACCCTGTGTGTGACTGCAAAACACCCTGTTGGCGAATTAAACATTGAGCCAAACTCCCATGATTATTTTCTTTTCTGATGGAGGCAAAATCAGGTTAACTTTGACTTTTGCCACTAATTCAATCTAATAAATGTATTCTTGGCCGAAACTTTGTACTCCCACAGAATACTCCCTTGTTTGACCATGGCTTCTTGGCTCACAAAGTTCGCATACATAAAAATGTATGCTAATATTGACAAATATAATCTATCATTTTCTTAAGAATTATGACCCTCTTACACAATACAAGTCATTACAGTTGAATTCACTTTGCTAGGCATGCTACGTTCTCTTCATTTTTGTCAATATTTGCACAAACATGTACCATTTTATGGATTCCTTTTGTTGTATTTTTGTCCTGATTCCAACATCTTGAAATGTTAGACATAATTTGCTTTTCTGAGAAACGGTATTTGTCAGAGTTTGATTACTCCTAAGTAATGGGAAAGACCTAGTTTCAACATGATGTATTTTAATCTAAAGCAGTTCCACATAATAATAGCTCTAAAATTCCAGTTACAGTCACTGTATTTCTGACAATGCCCCTTAATTCTGTGAAAGGGATTGTAGAGGTTGAGGGGGCTCTCGTTAAGCACATTATATTTAATCCAGTTTTGCAACAGCCCTTGCTAGTATCTTGGAATCCATAGCTACAAAGATTCAAAATTATTTTTATTACCAAAATACCTAAAATCATTTTTTAAATAAGGTATAATTTAGTTCCTATACAATGTATAGGGTATTAGGATATTATTTAAAATTAACCCTTTGTTTTACTGACATAGAAGCATAAACAATTTTCCAAAGAAAAAACTTAAAATAACGCATACAGCCATCCTTCTATTGCTCAACACAAATTAAGCATTTACAACAAACCAGGGACAGCACTAGGCTTCCGTGACATAATGGTGAATAAGGTATTTTACCTGCTTGCATGGAGATTGCATTTCAGGAGTAAAATGTCATGTAAATGGACAATCCACACTGTAGGACAAGGACCTGAATACAATAACTATGGCAATACATAGAGGAACATCTAACATGGTCCTAGCCAATCAGGGAAGGATTCCTGTGGGAAATTACTCACAAGCTGGAACTTCAGGATGAATGAGGATTAGCCACGAATCAGGGGACTGAGTGAGTATGTGCATGAACATGTGCGTATATGTGTAGATGGAAGTTTTCCTGAAACTGAAGGTAGTGCAGTATGCTGTGTATAGTCACTGCGGGAAGTGTGTGTGGGTATGTGTGTGTGTGTGTGTGTTGATAGGGTAGGGTTAGAAATAACAGGGCTGAGTCAGGAGTAGGATAGTAAAGTTCTTTTTTATTCCATCCCAAGCAAAGTGAATGTTATTAAAGGGACAACAGGAAAGTAAAGGTTTTAATCCCTGAGGGGAGAAAGGATAGGGAAGAGATGGGCAACACTATCAGTTATAAGTGTAGAAAGATTGCTTTCCAGTTACTAACATGCTGCTGGATTGTGGGGAGCCATGAGATATAGCACAAAGCTAATAGGCATTTAAGTCTCAATAAAAGTTAGTTCGGACGTTACTCGTGTGTACCCCAACAGGTGTCCCTGTTCTGCCGCACCTGAGAGACAAGGCACATTTGCAGATGGTGCACAGCTCCAAGGAGCACCATCCCCTTCTAACCCTGATAGGGTTGTCCTTTTATGGGGAAGGTACGGCTGCCAGTGCAAAAAGGCTTAAGGAGCCTGACAAGTTCACAGCCTGTAACTATTTCTTCTTTCTGATGCACCTGAGAAACAACCACTAGTTATTCTGTCTTTTGGGTCGCTGCACCTTTTGGAAGAAAGTCACTTCGGCTTTATATTGAAAGGCTACTAGAAGGCACAAATCAGGATACATATGTAAATCCAACTATGTAAAAAAGTAAAGGGTAGTTACAAAATGCAAGATAATATTGCTAGGAGTTATACTTTTTTAGAAATTAGATTGTCTGTGTATATTAAATTTTCTTCTTGTATAGTCCAATTCAGGAAAAGTAAAATGTATAGGTTCCAAAACTTTTGGGGAGGGGGGTAAAATAGAAGTATTTTGAGTCCCATCAGAAAGATCTATTACGAATGCATTATGTCATCAGTGCCTCAAAATATCTCCTTAAGATTGGAATTATTATCATCTCCAATTCACATCTTGTGAAACTGGGTTTCAACAAACCAAAGCGAGTTGTCCAGGCCATCGCCAGGTCAGCCAGTCAATGACAGAGATGGGCTAGAATTACTTCGTGCCCCTCCCCAAACAAAACGTCACTGTGCCAGATGCTGTAAAAAGTACCAACGATGTAAAGTAAGTAAGATGCAGACCTCTGTCCTTCCTCATCTCATGCTGCCTCCCATGTTTGTAGGATGGACTTTCTCACTTTGCCCACAGGCAGGACGTTCTAAACCCAGAGCAGCACAAAAGATGGAGGGGGCCACTGCATTCCTAGACAACTAGGGAGCCTGCGGTTGTTTCCCTCGGGCAGAGCTCAGTGAATTCCCAAACCACCACAGACTTAGCATGGGCCTTATTGGTTCACATGGTGATCGCCTACAACCAGCTTTTGAGAAAAAAAAATCCTAAAATCGATATCTGGGATTTTTTATGTTATTGTTCTTAATTACAGTGCCTTGAATGAGATAAAAATTTGCAAAAAAATTTTGCTGGGTCACTCTTGGGTTGAGCATCACTGATTTAAAGTCCAGACTCTGAACCCAGGATATAAAAAGATCTTATTTTGCATAGAATATACTCTTAAAAAACAAACAAACAAATAAAAAACAAAAAAAACAAGCTGAGTCAAAGATTATTTCACATATGTACTGAATAGCATGCCGTTTGGATATATGAGTATGGGAAGGATTGTTCTGTATATTCCTATAGTGAAAAACACTTATGGTCCCACAACTATTCCTAAAAAATACATTCATGTGATATAAAAAGTATAACATCTTTCAAAAATTCATGTATACCATTTAAAAGTGATTGAGATACAGCTATCAATTTTAAAGCAGGTTAATTGTGGAGCAAAAGAGAGCTAAAGAAAAAGACATCAATCAAAGATTGTCAAGATTCATCTCTAGCCACAACTTAAAATTGATTTCATAAAATTAACCCATTCAGGCACAATTTAAATAGCATTTGGGGTTCAGCAATGTATCATAGTGTATGTCAGTGGCATTTTTCTGAAAATCTGATATAAAAGAACAATAAAATCGAACAGTAGTTTTCACATAATGATATCACACTTAGGTTTCAGAGTCTGTGAAATAAGTACAAAAAAAAAAAACCTCTCTCAGGTTTAAGGCATAAAATGTCAGGCAATGAAGGACTAACGTTAAGAAACCACATTTGCACATCTTCCTTTGTAGTGAGAACCAAAAGTGGCACAAAATCTATTCTGTGATAATAATATCTTTCAGCTTCTTTCATTATTCCCTGAAGAGCCAAATATCTGTCATTCTCGTACTTGCTAGAATCTTCCACCAAAGTAAAAATATATCTGTGTTCCAGTTTCCACTTTGTAATATTGCTCCTGTCAATCAGACCCACCCCCCCACCAAACAGGTTAACAGGAGCCTGTGAGATAAGTTGAGTCATTTAGGTAATACTAAGAAATATATGTAAGTTTTCAACACAAGAGTGTTTGTCTTCAGAGTGTTCACACATGCCCCTTATGAACCTCCATGGAAGAACACACAACTTGTAAAAGTCTAGTCAGAGTCGATCAAAGTCGCAGTGTTTGCTGGTAAAGTTATCTCCCGGAGCTGGCATTTGCTTTCATGCCAAATCTATTAGATTGTTTTGATTTAGCACAATGGTTAGTATCTTAAAAATTACTATAAGCTCCAAATGTTATTACAACTTAAGTAATAAGGAAAAACACCTAAATTGTTAGGATGATTAGAGGTTTAAAAAGTAATATGCTAAATCCAAACCCTCCCCATAATCAAGAACCAAATTTATAAAATAAAAGGAAGATAAGGTATCACATTCTATTTTTTTTAATTTGCATTTAGATATAAAACTAAATGAAATAGAAAATCAACAAAAATAGGAAAAAAATCAGTGAAACCAGGAGCTGGATTTTAGTTAAGTTCAATAAAATTGATAAACTCTAGAAAAAATTATCAAGAAAAAATGAGAAGGTTATAGATTACCAATATAAAAAGATAAAAGGACATCGCTTCAGATCTTAAACTGTGAAAAAGATAATAATGGGATATCATGAAAATCTTTATGCTAATATACTTCACAACTTAAAAGAAATGGACAAAGTCTTTAAAAATTAAAAACTACCTGAGCTTATTTGAGAAAAAAGGATAACCTGAAAAGTCTTATATTTATTAAAGAAAAAATTATATTATAAAATCTTTTGACCAAAAAAAAAAAAAAATCCCTCGAGGCTTAGATAGTTTCACTGGTGAATTCGGCCAAATATTAAGTATTAAAAAAAATACCTATACCCCACAAACTGTTCCAGAAAATAGAGGAGAAGGAGCAACTTTCCAATTCACTTTGTAAGACCTGAAATATTCTGATAACAAAACCAGGTGAAGACGTTAAAAAGAAAGAACTCTACATCAATGTATTAAGCTGATGACATTTAAATATCCTTCATGAATATAGATGCCAAAAATGATTTTTTTAAATATTTAGTGGGTGAGGGAGGTGGCAGAGGCTATAGGGGGCGTAAATGGTGTTGGGTGGAGACCTGACTTCGGTGGCAAACACGGTACAGTGTAGGAACGGTGGGCAGTAGAGCTGTAGAGACATGCGCAACTGAAACCTGTGCGATTTCGTCAGCCACTGTCATATGCTATATTCAATTGAAAAAATAACCAAATGGAGGAAAAAATTTTAGCAAACAAATACAGTATATATATATGGAGTATAGAAACTAAATGCAAAAACAAAGATTATGAAACCACTAGAAGAAGGTAAGACATAAAAAAACACAAACCATAAAACAATTCATACATTTTCCTCAAATTAAATATTTTCTTTTCAAAGGACATTTTTAAGAAATGAAAATCTAAGCCAGAGATTGAGGGGAAATATTAGCCAAACATATAGCTGATAAAAGACTTGCATCCCAAATATGTAAAGAAATCTTATAAACCAATAATTATAAGACAAAGTACTTTGTAAAAGTAGGCAAAATGTTTGAATAGTTACATCACCATCAATACACATGAACAGCAAATAAGCACATGCAGTATGTTTCATAGCATTAGTCATTATGAAAATGTAAAATAAAACCACAACTAACTAGCAGTACACACTGGTGGCTAATTTTTTTTTAAATGACAATACCAAGTGTTGATGAGGACAGAGAAATTTCATACTATTGTGGCTGCAAAATGGTACAGCCACTTATACATGTCATGTGACCCAGGAATCTCACTCCTACATATTTATTTAAGGAAATAAAAACATATGGCCACACAACAAGCTGTACGTCAGTGTGCAGGACAGCTTTGTGCATAGCAGCACAAAACCTGGAACAACCCGAATGGCTGTGAACTGGTAAAGGATAAGCACAGTGTGGTGCATGGCCATGCAATGCAATACTGTTCAGCCATGGAAAGGAAGAAATTATGAATGTGCAATAAAACAGATTAACTTCTAAAGTACTGTTAAGTGAAAGAACATAGACATAAAAGTCTGTGCACCGGAGGATTCCATTTATACGAAATTTTCAAAATGGCAAGATTATGCTGACAGAAAACAGGCCAGGGACTGCCAGGACTGGTTTGGGGAGAAGACTGACTGGCGAGGGCCAGCAGGCCAGTTTCTGAGTCGTCGGAAGTGTTCTGGGACTTGACTGGTGATCTCATCGGTGTCTACATTTGTTAAGCTCATCAAGTTACACCCTTAAGCATTGGATTTTATTGTATGTAAGTTATACCTCAATAAAGCTGACTGTTAGAAGAATAAATGTACTACTTAAAGGTTCCCGAGGTTGTCTAAGGTGAAATGTTGGGCTGATGATATTAAAACAATTTTAATAGGACTCCAAACAAGTTGGAGAAAGAAAGGGGAGCTCATAAACATATGAGACGAAGGGAAATTGCACAGAATTAAAAAGTTGCAGTTGCAAAATTAACTCAGTGAGAAATGCGGCAGCAAAGTGGTTAAAAAAGGAGGGAGATAAGAGAGGGAATAAGACTAAGCAATAAAAAAGGGGAAACACAAGGAATAGAAAAGAGAAGATGAATATGAGGGACCTCAACATTCTCACTTAGTGAGATTTGCAAACCTGCTTTTAAATCTACCTTCATTGACTAAGTACAGATTCCAGAGGCAGGATATGGATTCCTTGATGTAGGCAGTTCTTGTGCTCTCCTGAAACAACAGGACAAGCTTCAGAGGACACCTCTTCTCTCTGCCTGTGGCGGAAGGGAGAAAAGTTCAAACAATGCTTAATTGTTTTACAGCTGAATGGATTTTAGGGAATGTTTCAGAATTAAAGGCAAGCAAAGCTCATTAAAGGGCAAGCTTCAAATTCCACCTACCCATAAGGATTGGAGAAATGGAATGCTTCACTGAAGAGAATAGATTTCAAAAATGGAAATGAGCAATTTTAAAATAGTATGTGGTGATGGAAATGGTAGAATAGAAGACATCAAAGAGTCTAAAAAGCAAAACAGGAAAATATTTTGTCAAGCGATTTCAAAAGAGGTCTATATTTTCACAATAAAAAAATAATTGGTTGGAGGATGAGCTCATTAAAAAGATCCTTAATAGCTTCTAGATATAGAAACCTCAAGACAAAGTAAAGAAGTCATGAGGAATGTCTCACAAAGCAGCCAGCTGGGGAGAGGTAACACCATCAGGGACAGAGGTGAGAACTGAGCCAGGAGAAGGATGGGTGTGGGTGGGGCTGCAGGGAGGAATGTGGGGCTCTGGAGAACAATACCATTCAATCTCCTACTGGTCACAGCAGAAGGCTTTTGGAACTACTGGTCACAAATTACAGGTGACAGGCTGAAGTGGGGAGGGTGTGGAGGTCAACCCTAGTTATAAAAAACTAAAGCTATAGTTATAAAGGTATAATTATAAAGAATGAGGCCATAAATTCCAGTTTTTTACTATGGCACGCAAACTTGATGCTCTGCTCCACTCAGTGTTCACAGGCTCACATCTTGCCATTGCCTCCCCACCTCGACGCATTCTGTGGACAGCAAACCCAAACTCACCTTTGTCCCTTTCCGTGTGTCATTTTGCCTCTGCCTTGAATATATTTTCCTTTCAACCATCACTGTTATAGAAAAAATTTTTTAGAGGTACCTTCACTCCAAACTGAATTATTTTGAGTTACTATAATTCTTCCAATAAATACAAGTAACTCCACATCTACTGAACATGTGTTGTTTCAAAATTGTAGTTGTTGCTTTACATATTATTCCTAATCTTCACTAAAAAAGCTAATAAAGCAGGTATAATAATCTTTAAAGCAATCTGGGGCACAGGGAGCTTTTGTAAAGTGCCTGAGGTCACACACCTGGAAATTGTTGAGATTTGAGCCCAGATGTGGCTCAAGAGGACACATTCTTTTCCATTTCACTAGGCTACATTTTGCACTAGTCTTACATGTTGTAATTATTTTTTTACATGTCTATATCTCTGTGAACTCTTCCTAGTTAGGATATAACTACACATCTTTGTCTCTCAAATACCAAATAGAGTACCTACTCAGTGTTTAATAACTTTTATAATATATGGATGAAAGAATCAATGAATGATAAGTGAATAAATAAGTGAATGATAAGCATGAAAACAAAGCAGGGGATGTCAGTTACATAATTAAAATATGTAACAATACCAACCTCTAAAAATCCAACTTAGTGTTTAAATATTTTTAAAAACTAATTTAAAATACAACACACAAATGTGTACATATCAAAATCCAAGATGATGTAAACCACTTCCGTAAAAACATATGCTGCCAGACTTTTGATTAAGACCTTGGCAGAAAATTTCTCCTGACACATCTGTGCCTTTTTTGGAACTTCACTGCAAGTGCATCATTGGTCCTTTTTTAAAAAAAAAAAATTATTGTATTTTTCCCATTACTATTTAGCATAACTGTGTCATTGGTTCCGAAGAAGGTTGCTTGACATACTGACTTGATCTTTCTACTTCTATGAAGCTCCAATTGCTAACACAGTCCTGAATGACAGAAAAAGTGAAGTGAATTGCTGGGTAATGAATCACCAATCTGAGGAAATATAGCAACATGATTTATCCAGATGAACTGTTACAGGCCCCAGGTCTGTGTGCCTCATGCTTCAAAAGAAAAGAGTTAACAACCGATAAACAGGAGATAAGAGTTTTGAGCAAGAAAAGGTTTATTGGTTAAGAAGGTCTAAGCTCTAGAAGATGGGAAAACTAATTCTCAAATCCATTTTAAGAGAGTCTGGAATCCAGGCATCTTTTATTGCCAGGGAAGGGAGGAAGAGAGAGAAAAGGGGTGCGTGCTGGTGGAGACGGGTAAATGTGGAAGGGGATCCAAGGAAGAGTGTGAAATTGCTGATCTGAGTCCAGTCACAGAGACTCCCGTGAATTTTTGAAAAACAGCTATTACTTTGTGCCTATTTCCCCACCTCTTTGCTGACAAGGGGCTGCCCAAGCCTCAAGCAGAATTCCTCCAGTTAATTAGCATATCGGTAGCAGGTGCTATTAGCCTCCGGGCAATTAGAGAGAGGAAGCATCTCATTCCATTACAGAATTAGCATAGTTCTTCACTTTATATGGGTGAGGGCTAGGCTTTTCCAAAGGAGCAGTAAACAGCAGCATGTGTTAGGTTGTATCATTGTTTGCAATATTCACCTTCTCTTTACCTGTGAGAAGTTCTGTATCTCAGCCCATTGCTGTTCTCTTTGTAGTTGTTAAATATTTCTCTGCTGTTCTGACATCAGGCTTAACCACTAGACTTGCTTTGACTGATGACCTGTGAGGACATTACCAAGGCGGACAATGAGGACATGCTGTTTGCCAAGTCTGAGCAGAAGCTTTAGGACCCATCACTTGTCTCCACCAGCTTTTTTGTCCTTCCCAAGCTATGAAAATGGCATGTTGCATAAAAAGGTTGGGACAAGAAGCCACATGCAGCTGAGCCAAGCAGAGCCAAATGCTGACCCACAAATGCTGACATGGAACTCGAGCAAGAGATAAATGTTTATCTCTGTAAACCACTGAGATTTGGGGGTTGTTTGTTACCGCTGTAAAGCAGACTAATAGATAGGAATTTAATGAAAATAAAAGAACAGTGTTTTATTTTCTTATGAAAGCCTTCTCCTCAATGCTGTGTAGAATTTTGTTCTTTTGTGCTCCCAAAGGAGCACTGCTTGTACCCAGAGTCTTAAATAAATCACTGAGCCCTTCTCTCTATCAGTACTTTATATGCCAGTTTGAGGCGACATTGGCTTTCAGGTCACTTTTTGTTCGCAAATGACAGAACTCAAAATTACAACAAAACACACAGCAAAAACCTCCTCCAGATATCACTTGCCAAAAATACCATTGTATATCAATTTATGCAAGTAGGAAACAGGAGTGGTTACCAGGCCTCTAGGCGCACGCACAGCCAAACTCTGAAACCCAGCCAGAGATACTCTAGGATTCCCTGCTCTATCCCTTTCTTGCGGATGAGGAAGCCGAATCTCAGAGTGACTGCCATGATAGATTTCCAGCACCACTGTCATGGGCCGAACTGCGTCCTCTCCAAATTCATATGTTGTAGCCCTAACCCCCAGAACCTCAGAATGTGACTCTGTTTAAAGAGGTGATTATGTTAAAGTAAGGCCATAGGATGGGCCCTAATCCAATCTAACTGGTACTCTTATAAGAATATGAACACACAAAGAGATACCATGAAAGGCCACGTGAGAATGCAGTGCGAAGTCAGCCACCTGCAAGCCAAAGAAAGAGGCCTCAGAAGAAATGAAACCGCTGACCCCTCAATCTGGGACTTCTAGCCTCCAGAACTGTAAGAAAATTAATGTCTGCTGTTTTTACCACTTAGTCTGTAATATTTTGTTATGGCAGCCCTAGCAAACTAATACAGTCACAGAGTTAATAAATAGCTAAGATGCATTTTAAACTTGGTCTGCAAAACTCCAAAGCTTTGGTCTTTCCACACTAGTGATTTCCTGCCTCTTTTTAACGAATAGTAATTTAGTAATTGTGTTTATCTATAGAAAGATAGGAGTCTAATAATAGCTCAGACAGCCCTTATGTGTTACTATGTGAATAGCTTTGCACGTAACAGGCTGGATCATACTATGAGAAGCAAATGAATTGATAAGTAAGGGAGGTCAACTGTTCTTTGAAGTCCTGCTTACCACTTCAGCCTCAGTTAAACTCAACTTCCTTCTGGACAAAAACAGACTCTATTCTAAAGTGGATACCCTTTCAAAGATTTTTTATGGAGTCTTGGGTTTATATCTCTCTTGATCTTATTAATTTTTAAATTGCTTATGTCTGTCCCCATACTATATACTGATTTCTTAAATATCAAAAACTCTTTTCATTTCTTTATTCTCACTACCCTGCATAGTATTTTTTTTCTTGAACTGAGGCTTTATAGTTGTTTGTTACCATTTTTTACCAAAGAAAGCTGTCTTGATAGAAGATGATATAATTGACTTCAAATAGTTTTCCATTAAATGTGTCATCCCAGAGTGTGCAAAATTCTCTTTCCTTGGAAGGAACCGGTTCACCTCAATGAGTACCAAAGATTTCTGAGTAATTATGGGAAAAAATTTTCTAAAATACAAAATATCATGGGTCCGATAGACAGCAATGATCTTGTTTTCACCACAGTTTTGCCACCAACGTGGAACTTACCTTATACTATTTTAACTTAAAAATCTGCTATCACCACTCCTAGTTGGGAATCAAAGAATGGTGATGGTACATTTGAAAAAATTTTAAGGGATAAGATAACATATAGTCATCCTTTGATAAGTATTTGATGAATGGATGATCAGAGATAAATATCAGAGGTAAATATCAGATAGTCTATGCTTCTCCTTTGGTACCACAATCCCCTCTCACAACCACCTTATTTCTTTACTTCTTATAAGGTCCTCTTAAGTAAGTCTCCACTTTAACAGTCTCTACCTGACCACCTCCACTTTAGTCTTTTGTCCGGTCCAGATAGACTTCCAAACTCACCACTGCGCTGATGCTTCTCATCAAGGTTATCAGTGACTCCGTGTTGCCAAATTCAATGAATACTTCTAATTTTTTTCAGCTGCCAATGGATTTTCACATAGCAGACTACTCTGCCCTTCTTGAAACGTCTCTCCTCATAGGCTTCTATAGTGGTCATGTCTCTTCAGGTTGCAAGTAATAGGAACATAACTCAAACCAACTTATTTAAACACAAAAGGCATTTACTGGCTTTTTTATCCAGGAAGTTCAAGGAATGATGCTAGCTTTAGGCACCACTGGATGTAAAGGTTCAAACAATATTATCATAAATGTATTTATTTTTCTCTCTCTCTCAGCTTATATTTCCGCTGTTATCTTGTTTGTTAGGCAGGTGACTCCATGTGGCAACAAAGAAGGCTCTCAGCAGTTCTGGGCTGAAATCAATCGTTCTTCTCTTCACTGGTCTTAATTAAGGAGGGGAAAAAAACGTGACTATTTCTTGTGAGTATTAGCAGAAGTCATGGCAAAATGTCAACTTAGCAAGCTGACTGCCACGTCCAACCTAAGGCTGGTGAAGGGAGAAGTGTTAGGAGAGGATCAGCCCCACCTGAACTGCATGGATTGAGATGTAGGGGAAAATATTCAGCCTACGAACAAAACAAAACGAAACAAGAGAAGGAACACATGTTCCGTAGCTTCTATAACAATCCTCTCTCTTTTTTTCTTCTTATATCTCTGCCTGTTCTTTTTCAGTCTCTTTGCTGGTTTTACCTTCAAGTGTCTGACGAACTCTGAGTTTTGCTATGCATCCTCTTTTCTTCTTTCTTCCTAGCTGTTGTCTGGAATTCTTTTAGGTTCACAATTTAAATTTAGTCATGAAGCTGATGGCTCCTCCAAGTTATGTCTCCAGAAACACTCTCTCCTCTGAGTAGCCAATACAGGCTTCTAACTGCTTATTTGAAATTTTTACATGCATTTCAAAATGGTGCCCTTGATATCCCCCCAAACCTTTCAATTTTCCCCACTCTTTAACATCTCATTAAATGCCATCGACATCTATCAGTTGGTTGCTCAATACAAAAATACATTTCCATATCTAGTTCATCAACAAATCACACAAACTACAGCTCCAAAATACATTCAGATCCATCGATGCACGCTGCCATCACCTTTTCTAAGCTGCCCTAACTCCTCACCTGGCCAACAGCAATAGCTTACTAAATTGAATTGTCTACTTGCTTCTATTCTCCTTCCTCTGTAATCCACTTTTCTACTCAACATTTGGCGTGATGTTTTTAAGCATCTCTCACCTCAAGCCCTTAGACTTTGCATTTCTCACTATAGTTCTACAGCCGTGCAGGTCTCCTTTTTGTTTCTCCGGTACACTAATCTATTAGCTACTTCAGAACCTTTCCCTTCACTCTTTCCACTGCCTGGAATGCTCTTCCCCGGATATTTGGACTTTTCAGTTCTTTGCTTAAACAGCTTCTCTTTAAAGAAATCTTCCATGTCCACTTACCTACATCTATTCCTTCATTGACTCTTTTAATTCGTTACTCAGTGGACAGAATGTTAGCTCCATGAGCAGGTGGACCTTGTCTATTTTCTGTATCACTCAATTGTCAGCATCTAGGACAGTACTCAGGCGTTCAAAATCTATTTGATTGAATAAAGATCCCCATTTCCTCCCTTCACAGACTTTCTTACAGTTCCTTTCTGGCTGACTTGTTTACTTGCTTAATGACTATCTTTTCCACTAGAATGTAATAGCCATAAAAGCATGATAATCTCACTGTATCTACAATGCTTGTACTTGGCAGGCACTTAGTATATACTTACTGAATGAGTAGTTGAATTAGTGCTTATTAGTGATTGCTTCCTGAATTTAAGCAGAGACCATTACTAATGAAGCATTCATCTTGGCCACCAGAAAAGAAGAAATTTTACTAATAATGATATAAAAGGAATACCTACATCTTGCCCAACATTTTCCATTTTGGATTAGGAATTAGAAATGTTCATCATTATGACTAAATTAGAATATGGTTAGGAACAAATCCTATAAAAGGACACACAGGACCTTTATTACCAGACTCTTGCTTTCTCACATTCTGTATTCTTATAGACACCCTATATATACCAACAACACCAATCTCTCAGTTTTCCTTGGTCTTTTGTACCTCAATGCCTATTCGTATTTTGTTTCCATATTTCCTCTCCTCCTTTTTTTAACCTAGTGAATTCCTATTTACTCAGCATAAATGTCTATTCTGTGGAAGTCTTCCCCCAATTTTGGCTCTTCTTTCTCTTCTTTCACAATATTTTTGCATATTTTTATGATAACATTTATTAAATTGTATTTACATACATGCAGATGTATGAATATGTGAATGTGTGTGAGTGTGTCTTGTTTTAAAGTTTCTCTCCTCTCCTAGACTCTCAGTTCTCAAATTCTGGGTCTCTGTCTCACTTTTTTTTTAACTTTATACCTGGCTGGTGTGGCTGAGTGTATTGAGTGCTGGCCTGCAAACCAAAAGGTTGCTCATTTGATTCCCAGGCAAGGCACTTGCCTGGCTTGCTGGCCAGGTCCCCAGTAGGGGGATGCAAGAGTCAACCACACACTGATGTTTCTCTCCCTCTCCTTCTCCTTCCCCTCCCCTCTCAATATAAATCAATAAAATGTTTTTAAAAAATAAATAAATAAACTTTACTGCTGTGTCATTGGCATTTAGTTGGTACCAACAAAAATAGGTGAAAATAAAATTAATATGGCAGTCAGATTTTATGCAGAATTGGCCAGGGGTACTTGTTGTAGTCAATCAATTGAAAAGGCAAAAAATAATATCAGCATAGCTTATGTCATTTCTAATTTTTTTCCAAACTCTTTCACATAAACTATCTCATTTTTACCTTCATGACATATATGTATAAAGAATCATTCCTGTATTTCACTGAGGCAAAGATAGGTTAAATCATTGGTCCATGGTCAACAGTTAGTAATTGATTAATTTAATTTAGAAAAACAAAACAAACAAACAAAAAAACTTGTATCTCCTAACACCTGGCCACATACTCTTCCAACTGCACCAGGACAGCAGGTGGTCATTTTTTCACTTCAGTTCAAGATAGAATCGCTACTGTGCTGATACGGCAGCGATTCTAAAAAGGCCACTGCTTACCAAGCAGGAAAAATAATATTCAGCTTGAATAGTAATTAAAAAGGTATAATTTTAAATTACTGAATCCAGCATTAAAATCTATTGTGGTAAAGTGAGTTGTCTCTATTTTATTGATAAAATAAAAATTGATTTAAAAATCAATTTTTTAAAAACACCACAGCAGCATACTTGCTACAAATGACAAAAAGGTTAAAACTAAAGAAAATTTTAATTTCCCTATCGTCTAAGAAATTTGATTTCTCATTGAAACTTTGTCATCGCTATGGGGAAGGAGGGGTCAAATGATGCAGCTAGTAAGAAAAGTCAGAGATGTTATTGGCACCCAGGGAAGCCTGAGATTGTAAAAATCAGAACGAAAAAACGCTTCAAAGCTGCAGTATAAGGCAAGCACCCATCTCCTCAATGACATCAAAGGACATTCAGAGCAAAATTTTCCACCTAAATTATTTAGTATGCTGTGCCTCTTTTCTTACCACATCCCACCTTCTCTTATCCTTACTGGTGTTTATATTAAATCTCCTAAATTTTTTATCTAGTGACCATGTAATGTGATCTTTGTAACTTCACAGTGCCCAAATGTTTGGCACTTATCACCAAGTAAGCTCTTTCGAGTTTCCGGAATTGAACCAGATAAGCATTTCATAAGGTTTCAGAGTAGGGGAGACTGATGATGAAGGCGTATTTTTAGGAAGATGAATGTGGTAGTGAAGCGTAAAGTACTTCAAGTTAGGGGAAGCAGGACTGAGCAAGTATAGATGAGCATGGCTATAGGAAGTAAGGTACAATGGGTCCTTTTAGGGTGGCTACAGGACTGAACTAAAGCAAGAGTGATGGTGAATGGATTTAACAACATGTACAGCATGGATACTGACCAGCAGGAAGAGATTCTGGCCGCACAGGAATTTGGGAGGGCTCATGAAGCTGGGTCTGGCGTGAGCCCTTAGGCTGCCAGATGGTGTAAAGTTGTTGTGGAGGTCCAGAAGAAAGGACACAGTGGCCAGGTGGTGGTGAGCACTTAGAGGACTCAGGGCAGAGGTAGAGGGAAAAAAAATTCAAAGGTGGTACAGCTGCAGAAATGCACATCACCAGAGGTCTATCTTGGACAGAAAGGGTGATTGCAAAAATGATTTGGGAAGAATGTTAGGAGAACTTCACAACTGATTAGGAGACAGTGATGTGAAAAATGGAAGTATTAAAGAAGCTTCTAGTAGTTATTAGGGAGAATATTTTTTATTTTAACAAAAAGAAGAATAGAGTCTGTTTTGATGGTAAAAAATGGAATTGGTTTTGGGTAGTAGGACATATAAGTGGGACTAGTCAAAAGCAAGTTGGAGATATAGAACTCAAGGAGAGACTAGCATTTGAACATGCCAAAATGGAGAATAACTTCAATCCAGAGATGCTAACTGGGGAAGCCCAAGGAGGGAAATCCTCTGAAGTTTCAAAAAAATAAAAAGGAGAAAGAGAGAGATCTTAGCAGACACTGTAATAGATTGCTTAAAGTAGGAGTCTTTGAAGAGTTGTTTTCTTCTATTTTTCTCAAGTTTCCATATTTTCAACAACAATAATACCATTCCTTTTTTTTTTAAAGATTTTATTTATTTATTTTTAGAGAAAAGGTAAGGAAAGGAGAAAGAAAGATCAATGTGTGGTTGCTTCTTGTAACCCAGGCATGTGTCCTGACTGGGAATCGAACCAGCGACCCTGTGGTTCACATGCCAGTGCTCAATCCACTGAGCTACACCAGCCAGGGCTCATGCCACTACTTTTGATTCGCAGGCTGACACTCAACCACTGAGCCACACTAGCGAGGGCTCATGCCATTACTTTTGTAAATGGAGAAAATATTTAATGTTAATTCTGATTTTATTTTCACCAAACATATTATCTAGAGCAGTATACTTCAAAGTGTGACCTAAATCACAGGGCTAGCTAATTAAAATTATTACTATATGTCTATATATAGTAATAATTTTTTATATAATATATAAAATATGTTTTTTTTTTGTTTGAGCCTTAATGAATCAGGATCTCAGTGGATGGTGCCCAGGAATCTGCATTTTAATGAGCTTCTCAGGAGACTCTTAAGCACATTGAAATTTGAGAACCAATGACCCAGAGCACAGCAGCACAGCACCGAGGGACAGTTCCTTATCTCTGCTGGCCTTGATGCTAATCGGTGTGCATTGCTTCCATCTGGAGCTGGAGGCCTGGCTCAGCTTCACTGAACACAGAGGTTTCTCCAGCTCCCAGATGCTTTTCGGAATTTCTACTGAGTTTCTGCCTCAGACAGATTACTCAGTAAACCATTTTGGTTAATGTGTACACTGAGATAAAGCAACTGGCTCATTAAAATTGTTTGTACTCTTTGGGGGATAGAGTCTTGAGGGTTTTTTTTTCTTGACCTGTTACCGTCTTTTACTTGTCTCATCATAGTACAAAGTGTTCCTTTATTCTTTGATTTTCGCCATTAATAATGGTCATGGGAAGCGCAAAAACAAGCCTCATTCACAGAAACATGTATCGTTGCGAACATGACCTCCAAGTTGAACCAGGTCTGCCATCCTTTGAAGAAAAAAATGAACAGTCAACGCTTAGCGACTTTATTTACACACACTGCACACAGCCTTTCTCCAGGACCTGCTACCTTGCAGACAAAATTAATTAACATTGAAAAGATAATGATACTTCTTTTTAAAAGTTTTGGGAAATCATTAAAAGATATGTAATTCCTGCTTGGGGAAAAAGATTTCAAATCAGAGTTTTTGAGAGGGTCATTAAAATGTGTAAAATCATTCTTACTGGGAAAAGGCGTTTTTGAAAGCCAGGTTTTCCTTTATTCTCCACTCAAATGTAGGTATCCCCTTGAAGATTAAAACACCTTTTAAAATTGTACAGTGGGGAACTAAAGGCAGTACCGAAATCACACATTGAGGTATGGTAACAAATAGTGGTAAGGGTTATTTTCTCACATCCATGCCCTCTAGCAAGATCACAGGCAAGGTTATAAATTCCCAAATGGAACCAGTTAGCTGCGGTATCCAGCGTGTGGTACTAATGAGGCTAAGGTCAGGGTTCAGTTCCCAAACAAGCCGGTTAGCGTGACAAGAGCGATGGCCTCCCCAGCCTGGCTGTGCAAAGCATTAGTCACCTAGGGATGTTTTCTTATGTGTGTTATGAATTTCTGGGCCTTATTCCAGACCAACCAAATCAAACTTTCTTGAAGTAGGGCAAGGAAACTATACTTTTAAAGAAATCCCTAGGTAATTCTAATGCCAGTCAGGATTTTGGAATCAATAACCTCAGAGGAGACAGTACAAGTAACAAGTAACCCAACAGGACTGCATGGTGGTCTTTGCAACACAAAACTTTAAATTCTAAAACTTGTGTCAATGGAGAACCTTCAAAATTTCCAATGAAGTTCGTCCTTCTGCAAACATGGATCGGATATCTCTGTAGAAGCCAGGAATCCAGAAAGATTTCAAGAGTTAACAACCAAGGGCAAGCCTGGCATCTTTTAAAAAGCCCGTCCTTTCACCGGCTTCTTTGCATTTACACATCACTGAGCTTTCAAATGCTGACTGATGGGACTCACCTTTCCTCACGCAAACTAAGACACCCAGGAGAAACCACCTCCAGTTCTGGAAAATGGACACTGATTTCCAGTTCAATCCTATGAAACACTGTGAGTGGTGATCAGCTCCCCTGAACTTCCCCAGATACGCTTCGGGAAGAATGAAAGAGAAAGGATATCTTCTCTGGCAAGTTCAGAAGGTTTTCATGGCTAGAGTATTTCCAAACACGGAAAGCATTCCCTGGCCAAGACCAGAAGAAGCCAGGTGGTCCCGAGGGCGATCATGTGAAACCAAACCGAATGACAAATCCGTGTGTCTGCTGAGAATTTCTGTTGGGACAGAGGGGAGGGGCTCTGAGGCAGCCTGAGATATAGGGGAATGGCAAGTGGGAGAAATGAAAAGCCAGAAAAACTAGCCAGAAAACTAGCCAGAAAAACACCAGCAAAGAACATAATTTTTCAAATTCTGGCCAGCAGCACTGGGGTAAAGTATATATAATTTGACTGTATTTGTTATATTTTTCAAGTCAAATGGATAACAAAAAGCTCTCGGATTTGTACACAAGTGCATTGAGATCAAGAAGACCAATTTATCTTAAGGCACAAAATAAAAGTCATGTCTTTTATTTTCAGTTTTAAGGCAATTTTAATAAAAAGTTTAGGTTTGAAAAAGCTCAATTTTAAAAGGTTTCTTCTACTTTTGAAGCTAGGATTAGCCTCCCTTCTGTCAGAAATTGGACAGAAGCTTCAGACCTAACCCAACTGGCTCAGCAAATATTTCCCTAAATGCAAATAACACACCCATTCCACTGCCCTCTATCATGCTAAATCTAGAGCCAAGGAAATCCGCCTTTGCAAAGGGTGGCAGCTGTGGCCGGCATTTACCCACCATCCTGTCTGTTACATATTTGGACTTCTTTTCTTTTTTTTAAGGATATGTTTTCTCGCAATGCCTCGTGTTCTAAATAAGCTAGAAGGGGCTGGGGACGAAAGCTAGCACACTGCATTACACACTTTTTGAAAAAGTTGTCAGGCATCTACGGTCTTTGGAAGTCAATACTTTTAATATAATATCCTTCTGTGTAGAAGCTTTACATTAAAGGAGTTTCCACTCTGTTATTAGAGCAAAGTGATGCTTAAAATCATCCCCTTCGTGAATTCTGCAGGGTTCTTGAGTCATCAGGCTACAAAGAGAGAAGCCTGATTGGTCTCATTTTGAGACAGTCAACCAAATGGTTTTATACAAAAGAGGAAACTGTGGGTAGATGAAAGACCTGCCTATAAAGTGGATATTACTACAGTGCAGCGTGGTTATATCATGTGTGCCCAAAGGATAAAGAATTCAGGTGTGAAGTGGTGTGGCAAGAGTTGCAAATTAAATAAGCTGTGCTTGGGGTTTTCCCTTTAGTGTGCCGCAGTAACATGCCCGTGGCTCCGGGGAACTTTATGATTAAGTTGAAACGAAGCACTCATTCCTCATGTTAAATGTAGCAGAGGAGAGGTTATTAAATATATCTTGGCAAATAATTACCTGAGATACACCCTTTTTTCACAGCTTTGGTGTCAGGTGTGTGGGAGAGTTGAAATATTTAATGACACCTACTTTATTGTAGCAGTTTAATGCCTCAGCATTGTGCTGGAGTCTATAACCTGTGTGAAGAGTTTGTAAGGGGGTTCGTTTTGACGCCTCCAGAGGAAGGGATTTTTCTTTTTTAACTTTTGTGCAATAATCCTACCTTTCTTTGAATATAGGGAAATTTGCATCTTTCTTTGAATATAGGGAAATTAAGAAAACCTGCCAAATATATAGTAGATTAAGTACAATCTGGAAGAAAAATCCTTCCTAGCACTCCTGCAGTCTTTCTTTAATTAGGTACAGCAATTTTCCTCATGCCCACCAACCTATGGGCTCAGATCCTGAGAGACATTCCTTCCAGAGAGCAAGGAAAGACTGAGGGTAAGCACCCAGTCACGTGTGGCCCATTTCCATGTGTTCTGCTAGCCATTCTGTGTCTTCAATCACCTGAGACCTGATTACTCTTCCCAGTCTTGCTGACTTCCTATTTTCTAGACATCTTATTTAACCACAGCATTCAAGCATTTTCACTTTCTGGCTTGAAGACAGTCTTCTGATTTTCAGACCCTCTCTGCTTTTCTTCATAGTGCTTAATAATATCTAAAACCACATTACTTATTTATTAAACATCAAATATTTTTTGTCCATCTTCTCTGACTAGACATTTCATGAGAGAATGAAACTTGTTAGTCTTGTTCACTGTTAAGTCCCCAGCATCTATTGCAGGGCCTACCACAGAGTTCATGTTCAATAATATTGGATGGGTGGATGGATAAATGGATGGGTGGGTGGGTGGGTGGGTGGGTGGATGGGTGGATGGATGGGTGGATGGGTGGATGGATGGGTGGATAGATGGGTGGGTGGATGGATGCATGGGTGGGTGGATGGGTGGATGGATGGGTGGATGGGTGGGTGGGTGGATGGGTGGATGGATGGGTGGATGATATCCTGACACTTCCTAGGCTCTGTTCCGTATTGCCTCATGTCCCTGATCAGCTTCAAGAGAGTACTCTCCATGACCCAGATTGCATATTTTAGATACTTGCCAAAGTCTTTGTATATACATTGCAGATTTTTTTTAAAAAGAGTTAAACAATTTTAAAATCTGCTAAGAAAGCTCAAGATGAAACTAATATAAGAATGACATCTGGGTGATAGTTGACCAGAAAGGGAAAACAATGTGACAACGTACAAAACTGCCTGTGGACCATGAACTGGGGAAAGCAGACTAATCGTTAGAGCTACCGCTGGTGCCTTTGCCCTAGAGGCACTGGATAGAATGGACAGAAGATGAGTAATTGTTTTCCAGATCAAACCGAATCAATACCTTCCACTCGGCAGTACTTCCAAATACAAGGACCAGGCATAAATAAGAGCAAAGTAGTTACAGTCAGCATTTTTAGCCAGAAGATTTCACTGGATATAAGCTAATGTGGAGAGATGATAAAGGTCCTTGACAACCAGGATAAGATTTTACTTACTCTTCATTAAAAAACTATCAAGGAGAAAATGCCCAATTTTATAGAAAACTAAAGCACAGATGGGCTTATTAATCTGTTTCAGGTCACACATGATGAATTTGTGATTTAAATACATATCTGTTCTCTTTATACTATACCAGGAAAGGTGAATAGGTATGTATCATTTAACCTTCAATTCTGATTGATTGGTAGCAACAGCCTCAGGACCAGTGTTGACAAGCTCTCTGAAACTCCAGCAGAATCAGTGGGAGCCGGTGGTGAGGTTGGCTGTGTGTTCATGGCGTGGCAAGGAGGAGTGGCAGCACCCATGCGATGTGCCATCTCTGCACGCGCCGAATCATCATGAGAGCTTCCAAATCGCATTTCTAAGGTGTTGGGTAATTTGGAAAAGAAAGATACTAGATAAAGGATTATGTAAGGCTGAGTATAGGCAGTAAACCTGGTGAGGTATTTCTTCTATCTAAACAGACACATTCACGCTTTATGAAGCAAGTAGTGGGGACCTCTGTCTGGGTATCAAATAAAGTATGTATTCAAAATTGTATTTATTTCTATTAACTATAAAGGAGTACATACTTGTAACAGTGAAATGGTACTAAGTTCAATAAAGAGTTTAGATAATCTACGTCCATTACACCAATATCTCCCATTACCACTTAAATGAATGGGGGCATTTCCTTCCACACCTTTCTCTACGTCCCTCTATGTTTGCTGTGTTCCACATATGTTCGCACGGAATTTGCTATTAGTTTTCATAATTACATCACTCTATCCATCTATCTAATTGTTTTTATTTCCCTTAGTATTCTCACCTAATCTTACAGACTACATCACAGTAAAAAATAGGCCATCATTTATTCTACCATTTCCCTATCGATGGACATGCAAGTTGTTTCCGGTGCTTTGGCATTTCATATAAAGCTGTAGTGAACATCCTTGGACACGTATCCTTATGTACTGGTGCTGTCATTTCTATAGAATAGATTAGCAAAAGTGGAACAACTGGGTCAAAAGGTGAGTTCCTTTTTAATTTAATACACATTGCATATTACTTTCTAGAAGTCTGTAGCAATTTATGCTCTTATCAGCAATGTGTGAAAGGGACTTTCCTATATCCTCTTTAGCACTTACATGTTGCAACTTCTTTTTTTAATTTTTGCAATTTGTAGAGAAAAAAGTGAGATTCAATTATTGTTTCACTTTGCCTTTTTCTGACTACTAATAAAACTGAGAAGATGTTCATGTTTCCTGATTTGTTGTTTTTTCCTGTGAATTGATGTTTTGCAAGTGTTTTAAAGTTCTCTCTCTCTCTCCTTAACACATACATACGTGTGTACATTCTGGTTTTCAAGTCTTGGCCAGAAGATTTCTTTTTTTCCAAAACTATTTCCCTACAAATAGTTCCCTAAACTGTTTCTATACCTGAAGTTTTATTGCATACCTTTATGTTTCAATTCATCTCTAATTTTTAGTTTACTTTTCTTTCAGATGAGGTAGCAAAAGGAACATTACTAAGTAATCTAGAGAATGCACATAAACAGATCATTAGAGAACAGTATAGAAGGCATAAGGGATACTTATAGAGGGAAGACATCGGACTAAATCAGTTTATGAAGTATGCCCAAGGTGCTTCTTCAAGGTTGCAAGCGTGTGTAAATCATCTACATCTCTTCTGTTTTTACTCAATCCACCATTGACATTTCTCTTTTTTTAAGATTTTATTTATTTATTTTTTAGAGAGAGAAGAAAGGAGGGAGAAAGAGAAGGAGCAAAACATCAATGTGTGGTTGCCTCTCATGTGCCCCCTACTAGGGACCTGGCCCACAACCCAGGTATGTGTCCTGACTGGGAATCAAATGGGTGACCCTTTGGTTCCCAGGCTGGCTCTCAATCCACTGAGCCACATCAGTCAGGGCCATCATTGGCATTTCTAATGCTACTCTCTTGCTCAATTCTTACCTCTAATAATCTTACTTCTAGTGGAAGAATCTCAGTCTCAACACCTAAAATATTAGGCAGGTAATATACATGAGTGAATCCAGCTATTAACAGTATGCCCTGTCTAAAGTAGTCTGCTCCCCATCAGTCTCTTCTGATTCTTGCCAGATTATTTAATTTTTAAAGGCAATTTTAAAATATTGATTGTTACGTGAACTTCTAATTTTTAAACATCCACAACTAATTTTATTTAAACAAATGCATACAAACACACACATACAACATAGCACTAGCATGTGAGGCAAACAAAAACCATCTGTAGGCTTTATTATTTCCCGCAGCTCCCACTTTGCAACCCCAGGGCCGCTCCAAACTCTGTTGACTTCGATGTGTCTGCACATTCCGCCAGACCTGTCATCTCGCACTGCTAATCAGAAGCTGTCTGCTGTACTACCTTGCTAATGAATGAAATCCCAAACTCCTGCCCTGCCTTTCAACATTGTCAGTGTTTTGGTCTCCATCTATATCTCACACACAGCCTGCGAAAGTTACTCCCTTTAGGCATCTAACAGAATGTCTCAACACATGATATGCCTAATTAACATTCATTCAATCTGAATGAATGGCTTTTTCAGGAATAATGTGTTGACAGGACTGGGTTTGGGAGATAGAGAGAAGATCGGCATGATAGATAGGACTTAAATTGGGCAAAGCTTGGAATAAAGATGAAAGGGCTTGGGCGTTATTCAACAGGCAAGATGTGTAATAGAAAGCATGTAAGCCTGAGTTTGAATCCATCTCTTTCATTTTTAAATTGTGTGGTTCTGGATAAGTAACTTACTGTTAATCAGTTTAAATTTCCTCACTTACAAAGTGAGGTGATTGAAGGTTTTAGTTTCGATCAGGTAAGATAAATTTGAGAGAAGAAGGTGTTCTCTAAGTAATGTCTTAGAAAATGAATTTGATGGTGAAAGGGTAAGTAAAAAAAGAGTCTTGAGATGGCAAAATAATTTTAGGAATCACGGCTTTGGTCAAACTTAAAGTAATCGAGTTGGGGACTACAGCAATGCATTAAAAATAAAACAGAAGGACAAAGATGCAAACAACTATATGAATAAAAAATTTACAGGACTTGGTATCCAATTGGTGAGATAAGAAGGAGAGGAAAGATTCAGGGAGCATTATGATTTTAATTAAGAGATGGGAAATACCTTTAAGACAGGGGCCAGTAGGTGGTTAATTAACATCATATTAGGACATTTATTAATAGCCATATGTAGGTAAATGGAAGAAGCAGTAAAGGAAAAGTGAGCAGAAAACATTTAGCCTTCTCCCATTCTTTCAATGTACCCCAGAGAACACCCCTGAGCAGAGGCTTCATCGTGACTTCCCTTCCCATCTAGTCAAGACAGAAGACTTCTATTAAATAAATGTTCTTCATATTCTAGTCTGAAGATCTGAGCCATAGCCTACTTGAATACCAACACATCATCCCTGTAAACAAGTCATCTCTGTAGACATGTCTGTCAAATACTTTTGGGATTTTTCAGATCAAATATGCATCATGACAAAAGGCTATAATTGCAGCATTAAATTCTATTTTCCTGATTGCTTTCCTCCCCAGCACTGTTGTTGACCTGCCCTCTGAAACCAACATCTTCCTGCCAATCAATGGGGTTTAAATAGTAAAGATCCTGGGGATGCAAATGATGGGAGGAGATTTGGAAATTTAATGTTATTTTGTAGCATGTAAAATCTTTGTAAAACACTTTCTAGAACAACACTGTTTAATATATTAGTCACTAGTCATATGTTGCTATGAAGCAGTTGAAAAAATATGTTATTAAAATTAATTTTTGACCTATTTCTTTACTTAACATGACTATTAGCAAATGTAAAATTACATATTTGTGGCTTGCATTTCATATCTGTTGGGTAATGTTCTTCTAGAGGTAAGACTTACTCCGAGTTGAGGGCTAATTATGGTGGCATGGGACCTGTAATGTGCCAAAACTCCCTGACATTCTGTCAACCAAATGATCCCTGTCTTCTATTTTCATATTTAATTAACACTCACACTCTAGGTCTAAGACTACAATAAGAAAATAGGTATTGATATCCCACATATTGATATCATACAGAAAGAAAGAAGCATCTCCAGTCAACAGAAAGGTAAGGAGCTCTATCTTGATCATGCTAACTCTGAGGTAGCACATTCGGGGAGAATGTGAAAATAGGAATTAGAGACAGGGGGCTGAAGCTCAGGAGTGACGTAGGGCCTGAGATGTGTCAAATGAAGTGAACAGAAGTAAAAAAGGTGAAGGACTCATCTAGGCCTGTGTTTAAATGTCCACATCTCCCAGTACTTAATATTTGGTTATGAATAAATTCCTTTTCAGTTTCTGAGACTCAGTTTCTCAATGATAAAGTAGGAATTAGAATCGCTACCCCATAGTAAATATTGGGTTAGCCAAAAAGTTCCTTTGGTTTTTTTCCATAAGATGGCTTTAGTAATATTTAGTTGCCTTTACTTCATTCAAAACAATTTTGTTAGATTGTATTGTGTCAGCTGTCATATCAGCATGCATTTTTTTATTATAAAAATTGGTGAATTTTTGTGTAGCCAGTTTGAAGATAGAAAAAAATATGCTATAATTTTGGCATATTATGTTTTATTATTTCAAGAAAATGCAATTGAAATGCAAAAAAAAATTGTGCAGTGTATGGAGAAGATACTGTGACCGATTGAATGTGTCAAAAATGGTTTGCAAAGTTTTGCGCTGGAGATTTCTCGCTGGATGATGCTCCACCATTGGATAGACCAGCTGAAGTTGATAGCAACCAAATCAAGACATTAGTTGAGAACTATCAATGTTATACCATACAGGAGATGGGCAACATACTCAAAATATCCAAATCAATGAGGTTATTTGTGAAAATGAAAACTATGTCTTTTATTTTATTAAAAAAACACGTGGACCTTTTGGCCAACCCAATATTACTGAGCCCCTATTAGGTGCCACAGACGATGATGAAAAAGACCTATCTTTGACTTTCAGAGCCAGCCAGAGAAGTGATAGGGAAATGGGCAATAACTAACGAGCCCGTGTTAGGAGTTGACACACTCTGGTTAAAAACTGAGGAGCAGCAAATTCAGCCTTGCAGAGTCACACCCCTGTACCCTGATAATTCATATTCAGATGTCTATATTCAGCACAGCTATTCCTCTTCTGGGAAACCTTCACAGTCACCTCTCCACACACACATTTGCCCTCTGTGTACCCCTCTACTACCATGTACAATTTGTGGAGTCATTATCTTTATTTCTGTCTCTACTAGACTGTGAAATCCTTCAAGGGAGGATTTGTGTTTTCAATTTCTAGAACCTGAGAACAGTGTAAGTACCAAATAAATATTTTCTCTTGCTCCTTTGCTCCCCGTTTCTTCAATTAAAAGAGTTAAAGCCCTAAGAGCAGGTAAGGCTGAGAGAGAACAGAAAGGATTCAAAACATAAAGGGCTCAACACTATTCTTTGTAAAAATCTCCATGGTAAGAAAAGAAAGTTCTGTGTCATAAAACTGAAGAGAATTTCTCAAAAAAGAGGGTGGCAAACAACACTATGAAATGCTGCAGAGATTATCGATACAGATGAGATTGCAAAATGACAGTTGCATTTGGCAGTTGTATTATATCTATTATCTGAATTTAAATCAAAATACTATAGAATGATTTTCCCCATGACTTCTTCAGTTTTGGCAATGATAAATCTTTGTTTCATTTTGCTTTCTTTTTGATTTTTGTCTTTGTATTTTTTGGGAGTATTACAAAGATGCGAGGAAAGGATAAGATTCTTTTACCAAATGAAAACAAAATGTTTGAAGTCTGACAGATGCCTACAGTGAACACGCAGTGAACTCCCAGCAGCAGAGGAAGTCGGGCAGCTCTGAGCGTGAGCCACGGCATGACTCTGAGCATTAAGAAAACAGCTTCAGTTTCTCCGTTCAGATATTTCTAGCAGGTAGCAAAAGCAAAGATTTAAGCAGATGAGAATCTCAATGAATCATGTACCCTCTTTTCCTCCTCATAGACACTATTCTGACCTAAGCATCTTCACCTATTGTAGTGCTGTGGTAGAAAAAGAGGCTGGACCCCACAGAGGCTTGATTCTGAGTCCCAGCATCGCTACTGTCTAACCACGAGCAAGTCACTTCTGAGGGTCCGCATTTCCCGATCTATAAAACACGCCTTCCTGCTACGACATTATAGGCTCCTTGAGAGGAAGCACCAGTTTCATTCTTTTTCATCTCATGGCTTAACATAATATTTAACATAAAGTAGACATTGAATAAGAAGAATTTAAAAATGAGTTTAGAATCCTGGTTTTAATGTTCAATATCTGAAGTTGTGATATTTACTTAAAATTTTAAAGTGCTTTCAGATCTCAAATAATAGCTAGATATATTTCTTTAATGCTATTGCATTAACAAACTATGGCCCAGGAGCCAAATCCAGCCCTCTTACTATTTCTATAAAGTTTTAGTAGAACACAGTCATGCTCATTTATTTACATATAGTCTAAAACTGGTTTCAAGATGCAAAAGCATTATTGACTATTCCAATAGAGGCTGTCCAGCCTGCAAAACCTTTAATATTTACTATATGTTTCTTATGGAAAAGTTTGCCAACCCCTTATATATACTATCGTTGGCTGAATACCAAGAAAGTATGTTGGATGAGGTCCAAGTGGGAACTTGAAAGTAGCAATAGCCCATGGGCATGCTCCTGCCTGTCAATAATAGCACGCACTGTAGTGGTCGGTAACACAGCTTTGCTCCAACACTTCCTTTCGCTAGAGGTCTGCATGCTCAAGAAAGGTGGCAGAAAGGAAAACTAGGAAGTAAAAATCAACCTCTACTCTTAAACACTGACAATTCAGTAATGTCTAAAAAATAGGCCAGACAGCTCACATGGAAAACACTATTTTTGCCTGGATAATTCCTCTTCACATTCAGGAACAAGCTGTAACCTCAGCAATTCCAGGAAGCACTCCTAGAAGCATACCGGCATATCTAAAGGCCTATTTTCCTGACTCGCTCTCTTTAAGGCTATGGAAGCCTCAGGGGATCATCTTCCTGTTCAGAGCACGCAGCACAGTTCCTGGTATGGCATCTGATAGATGCTCGATAAATGTTTTTGAACCAAATTGAACTGAACGTATGGGAGTTCAGGTTGGACAAAGACATCTACCTTGGCCTGAGTTGTTGCATTGATACCAACACAACTGAAGTTTTCCTTTCCAAAATCAGAGAATACATACTAACTTTCTGAGATTTTTTTCCCCACTAGTCCCACCACTTTTCAATCTGATAACAAAATAATGATAAAACCATACAAATACCAAATATTTGCTGACCATTTACTCTGTGCAGGGTAAACTGACATAATTCCTTTTGGTCTCATAACATAATTCTTTCTCCTACCACATTCCCTTGAGGTCAGTTAAGATCTATCTCCCTTAATGCTGAGAGCACGCAAGTCTGCCCTATGGACACAGCCAGATGAATGTCTAGGCTGAGTAGCAGTAAAGGAAAGAAGGCACCCTGGGTCCGCATCACGCAGTCCTCACCCAAGGATTCGGAGTCAAACTGCAGTTGCCTTAAGTTGGCTGGATGAAACATGCACCAATTAATGATGGCCTTGCTGGTTCAGATAAAAAGTTTCTAATGAATGAATCATTAAGGCGCACACTTTAGGACGATGGAAAACCATGGGCCGTGTAGCATGCCCTGAAGCAGACTTCCAGTTATGTGGCTGTGCTTAAATGCATTGCTAATTTCTGAGGCCTGCCATTTGTAATAGCCCTGAGATGAATCATGATGGATTTATGAATGATTCCGCATTGCCCATTACACAAGCCCTCCCCTGGGAAAGTGAGCCATCTTGAGAGCAACTCCTAATGAGCAGAAATTAAATGTTACTGTCCCTAACCACCAGGGGAAAAAAATGTCTTGGGGGCTGGAGAGAGGTGTGGATAATTTGGTTGTACACAGTGAGAAGGGAGACATGAATCTATTTTAAGCCTTTGTGGCCTGGGGAACCTGGGGAATCGCACTCTCTGTGCTTAAAGCCAGCAGCCCTATTGCACAATAAATAATTTAGAAAGCTCTCAGCAGTGCCTGGTAAAGGGTCCTGCTTCCTGCAAGCCGCCTCCTCGGCTAATCTTGGGAAAGCAGTGGATGACCCTGTAGCTCAGACAGAATTCCTGCTTTCCACCTCAGGATTCTGATCAAAACCCTCAGCCAGGGTACATCAGGAGGAAACCAACACAATACTGTCATTGTTTGTGTTATTTATAGCTTATTGTTTTTAAAAAGTGGATGTAACTAGACTCTTTATGACAAACTTAAGATCTCATGCGTGGACTTGGCAGGCACTTTTTACTGGAGCATATTTGAAAAACAAATTCAATATTCTTTGTACTGTTCAAGGGAAACAGCAAACCAGCAACCCCTCCTTTCTGACATTATGCTTTCCTTTGTGTCTCTCCAGTGTCTTCTGACATTCAAACAGAGGGATTTTGATGAAAGGCCAATAGGTTTTTATTTTCCAACTAGCCCCCAATTTTTCTGTGCAAAATCAAGGAAGCAAAAGCTAAAATATCTCCTGTTTGATTGATCTCTGATTTTGACCTCATTTATGTAATGCTACATATATATATAAGATTATGAGACATGGTAAATACATAATGTAGAATACACAGCAATGCCATCAAATGCTATTTTATGACTTTAGAACAAGACAACCATTCCCTAAATCAGCCAAAGCTACATTTTTGAGTGGGTGCTGTATTTCGTGTTTCTTTCTCATATCTCAGGTCTCTCAAATGTCTTATCTCAAGGATGTCTTTAATCAGTAAAAAACATTGGTAAAGGTGATGAGAAAGATGAACAGACTGGGATTCCTCCAAGGACTTAAAGTCAGTACTGACATCTGTATTATAGTGTGATTTCTGCAAACTTTTAAAAACCACCCAAGGTCACTGACACACACAGTTTAATACCAAGGTGCTATTACATTATTTGCCGCAGGATGGAAGTGAGATCAAATTCCTCTGGGCCTTGAAAATATATGTGCCACCTGAAATGGCTCTATAAATCTGTCAAGCGCACAGCAGGTGCTCTCACCCCTTGCCCTCATTCTTCCACATACACTTTACAAAGAACAATCAGGAAATATCCTCTTATACTTATATTTACTGGTTCTACCAAATACTTATTGCCTCTAGGGGGCATTTCTGAAGACTCCAAAGGAAAATATTTCAGCTGTAATGGCTGTCAAACCAGATGGCTCAGAAATAGAAATAGAAAAGAAATAGTAACAGAAAAGAAAAAAAGAGAGTCACTTTGACCAAGGCAGCTTTTGTTGCCAAGGACGGAAAAGTCAAACTGGATTCTGAATTGAATTGAGGGATGAGAAAGACTAATTTTTTTAAAAAATTATGTAAAAGTTTTTATCTAGCTAGTTTTTGGGGTTAGACAATCCCTAACCTTAGACCTAGAACAAGTGCCATAAAAATAAAATAAGGATCATTAGAAAGCCACTCTCAACACCAAGAGTTAGTATTACAAAGGTCATACTAATTCACAGAAGCATGTGGGAAAAACTTAAGCTTGATTGAAATAAGCATCTCACATTTTTAAGGTCAGCAGCCATTTGGAAAAGAAGGAAGATGTTGCAATAATCAGAAATTATTGCATATCAAAGGAGATATTCTTCTGAAAGAGCTCTTTAAAATCCTGGTATCATTATTATGATTTAGTTCTACATTATCTTTATATTCTTCAAGTGTCTGTTGCCCAATGTATTAGTTCTATTACATCCTCAGTCACTGTTAATATCTCACTTCATTCTTCAATATACTTTATATTTCCATAGTGCCTTTTATCTCCCAGCACATTGCAAACATCAATAAACTAAGCTACTCAGCATCTGTGTGTGGGTAGAAGAGTCCTATTATCCCCACTTTGAAGCTGAAAAGGGCAGGTTCAGTGAGATGAAGTGACTCGCCTAGCTAGCCAGTAGCAGAGGCAGAAATGGTCTCTCAGTTTATGATGCCCGGTTGTCTGCTTTAATCAGCAGACATTTTAACGTCTAACCTCTGATCTTCTAAACATGATCACATTATGTGGAGTGAGGGTTCAGTACTGAAGTCCATTTGAGGAACCAGTCAAATTTGTACAATATAAACCCACTTCTGTTTCCAATACAATAAAACAAATGAATTTTCATTGAAAAACTTTGAAAGCCCCTTCCAAATATATTAGTTTTGGCTCTTGTGTCTCACTGGGCAACATGGCCCTAAAAGTGGTTTGGTGAGAACAAAACTGATTTTACTCAAACCTGCTAACAGGTCAAAAAGAATTTCTATGAAGAACTATCCAGTGAAATTGAAAGTAATCTTGGGTGATAATAAAAACTAGCATTCACTGAACTCTTGAGCGGATGCCTATGTGCATTTTCTCGTTTAATGCTTATCACTCAATGGGGGATAACTATCCTTGTTCCCATTGAGACATTAGAAAAATTAAAGCACAAAAAGTGTTGAGGAGAATTGTACAAGGTCAGACAGTTCATAACTAAGGGGTTCCAGACTCAAAATCAAGTATTCTGTCTCCAGAGTTTATGCTCTTAACGATTCTGTTGTTATGCAGTTGTCTGGGTGTGATGCCAGTTACTTTGTCCCCCGCGTTAGGTCCTGTACATTCTCTCTGAATGTATAGTGAATGCCAGTGAGCATTGTGCCTGCATTATATATCACACCCAAAACTCTAGGGAACATACGAGGAAGACACACTCTCCTCGATCACTCTTTGCCCCTTTGATAGATGAGGAATAACTTTTTAAAACTTATTACTCCCATATTCTAATTTTGGGAGTACAATTTCCCAAAAGAGCACAGTGGGCACTTCTTTGCAATTTGAGTATATTTGACTATTGGTTTCTTTATTCTGTCTGAATGCCCCTTTAGATGATCTTGAAATTCTGTTACCCACCTCCCATTTTAGTGACATTGGTGAATAAGAGGACCCACACCTAATCTCTCCATGTTAGAATTTCTGTGCCTCTTGGGATCACTTGTGCCTCTTCCTGAACAGCCATGGTGGGTCAAAAACCAGTAAGACAGCAAGTACACCCCAGCTGAGGATGAGTAGCTGAAACCAATAGGATTCATACACTTGACTCATAGCCCACTTCTTCCCATTCTACTCCCCTGTTTCAATGGCCAAAATAATCACCACTTCTATTGAGTGGTGAGTTCGAGCATAATGTCAAACTCAAGATTATTTTAATATTAAGATATTAATAATAACTTAATATTAAAATATTAAAATAATCTTAATAATATTAAGATTATTAAAATAATCTTGAGTTTGACATTATGCTCATATCTTTATATTCATTATCTCATTTATTCCTCCTCCCAATCCTGTAACATGGGACTATTATTCTCCTTTAAATATGAGAAAAATGAGCCACAGAGGCATTGAATAACCTTCCAAAGAGGGCACTGCTGCTGTTAAGTGTTGGTGCAGGCATTTGAACCAGGCAATCTGACTCCAGAGCCCAGAAGTGGAGTCTGTACATTATTGCCTCTCCAACTTTAGATCCCTGGAAAACACCCCACTGTTTAAAGCATTTGTACACCAAGATATGTTTTATAATATTTTAGAATAATTGAAGGTAGTGAAGGCATTTTATAACTAGTAGCTAAAGCAAACATGAAAAAATAGCTTTAAAAAAAAAGCACCAGGTTTTTCTTTTCAACGAAAGGTCATTTGGCCGCATAGTGTTTACAGCTAGAGAATGAAGGTGGCCCGTACAGAAATCCCCACAGTGCCTGGAAAGAAAGGGAAGGAATTAGGTCACCTTCGTTGGTATCTCAAGAATAAACACGGGCAAGAAAAATCTGACTTTCTATATTTGTGAAATTGATTATAAATTCTTCACAGGAAATTCACCCATTTCCTGAAAGACAAGAAAAAATGGGAGGGGAGCTGATTAAAATCTATATACCTCAGATTTGTGGATTCAGCTGATTAGCAACTAAAGAGATGGCCTTTAAGGCCCCAGGAAAGATAGAGTTCATCCTTAGTTATCATATCCTCCTGAATAGCGAGTAAACTCCCGGGGAGAGGAAGAAAGCTCTGTGCAAGACAAAGGCACAGGAGTTGCTTTTCTCTATCAGATGGATGAAAAGAAACTCTAGGAATTCTTTATAGTTAACTATTAAAATTGGTTTTTCCTTTTTCTCCCCTTTTTTAACTTCTTTAACCTCAATCTCTAAAAGCAACCAAGCAATAAACCTTCTCCCTAGGTGGACAGGTTATACCAAGGTCACTTACCTTATTCTTTCCTTTTCTAAAGGCAGCATCCAGAACAATGGCTTAAAAGAAAACCGGCTTGCATTTACTTGCGAAAAAAGGATCTCTGGACTGGGTTAGCTTTTCAGCTTTGGTGTTGACCCCAAATTGTAAGGAATTTTTTAAGGTTCTATGAAAGAGCATTCAGAGTAAAAAGAGGCATGAGATGTATAAGCAGCTTTAATTCCTTTCCAAAGACCTTACCTACTGCCAGATCTTTGTAGCTTTGAGGGGAATTACCTGGGGGGAAAAGGAGATCAAGGGATAGGAAAAATAGATGTGGAGGAAGGGAGGACAAAAAGAAAACAGAAATGTGGAGAGGAGATGGCAGGGAAGAGATTCTAGAAATCATCTCAGAGGAGTAAGATGTTTGGAAAGACAGGAGGAAGAGAAAAGAGAAATAAGATATCTTGGACAATATGGCACTTGTGTCAACCATGTATTCAGTTAATGAACCAAAAAAGACCATCATCCAGGAAATATGCTAAACATTGTGGTTCACAGATGAGTGGGACAAAGCCCTAACCCTAAAGAGTTCACAGTTTAGGTAGGAAGATAAATGTGTGAATAAATAATGGCTATACATACATTAATACTACTCTTACTTGCCTCTATTAACTTCTGTCCTTCAAATGCAGCAACCTTGGTGCCACAAAGGGGCTACTGCACATGCTGGTCCCTGTGCTTGGAATGCTCTCCACACTTTTTGCATGGGTGGCTACTTCCTTATTATTCGCCTCATCTTCAACAAACATCACTGAAGCAGCACACCCAGTCCCTTTCTACACTAACCCTTGCTATCTCCTCCAAAAGTCAATTTTAACATTGGAAATTATCTTAATTTTTATTGTACCACAGCTTTAAAGTCTACTATCCTCTGCTAGGATATTAAGGTCCTTGAGAAAAGAGACTCAGAGATAGGTCATTGATGAACTTATTCATTGATTATCTGACTCTCAGATTGACATATTGTAAGAATAAGTGTAGATGAGCATAGGATTCTGCAGTGGCACAGGAGTAGATGGGGAAAAAAGCCTCTCTTATGAAGGCATTAAGATAAATTCAATAAAAAAAGGAAGTTTTTTTTCCCCCAAAGACGTGATATGTTGTTACGGAATATTGAAGGTTGAGTAAGTGTTCAACAACTGGGCGAGGGATGCATAGCATTCCAGACCGAGAGCTCCTGTAACGGCAGTCACAAAAGAGCCCTGCGCTTTCTGAGGGCGGCATTTCATCCCGTGTCTGCAGTACAGACACTACTGGGACAGCTACGGCGGAGTAGTTAAAAACATGGGGTTTGAAGCTGGACTTTCCGAAAATAAATCTTGGTTCTTCTACTAGTAATTAGGTGATGTTAGGCAAGTTATCAAGTCTTCTCTGTGCCTCAGTGAGTTTAGCCGTAAATGGGAATTCATTTGATTTTTGTCATGTCTACCTCTTGGGATTTGGGGGATTATTAATGTTACCCAAACTCAATTCAGTGTGCCCGACACTTGAAAAGGCCAAAACTCAAAACGTCAGAGTCTGTAGTAAGGAAATCTTTGTTTATTGATCGAGAAGACACCATCCAAGAAGATGGGAGACCTAATGGCGCCTCAAATCCATCTTGGTTGCTGGACTAGTTTAAGGGTTTTTAAGGGGCTGTGGTGAGTAGATAATGAAGAAGTGCTGGTGGGGTAGGTTGAACTGGAGGACCTTGAAACTTGGCCGTTTATGGAAAAGGGGCATCAACACGGGATCTTCCTGGACAATGGGCACTCTGCTTCTGAAAGCATTCTGGTGTTCAAGTTCCTGTTATGTCCAGATCGCTTGGTTCCATGGGCAGGAGGGGGGTGGAGGCTTTGTTTCTGGGTACATCTAGAGGTTAAAGTTCTCTCCTCTGCTCATGCTTCAGCTGCGTGACGTGTGGTTTTATGGTCTATTATTTTTAAGAAGCAACTCAGTATCTTGTTAAACAGGATAGGACCTTTCTGAGCTACATCTGGGGTTACACTGAGTCGGCTGATATAGGTAACACATTTAAAAGAGAGTAAATGTTCAAAAATGTGCATATTATCATTATTGGCAGGGATGATGGGGGGAAATAATGACACCACTGTGTGTGTGATAGGCTTATTTCACTCTAAACAATTTATGCAACTTAAATAATTTAATCCATATATACTTATTAGAAGGTACGATTATTACCATCTTACAGATAAGGAAACTGAGGGACAGAGAGGTCAATAATTTGTCCAATGTCACACTGCAGGGCTGTAATTTAAATCTAAGAAGTTAGACTTTCAAATTGTTCCTTTCCCCATTACACTACACCCTCTCTTTGAACACTCAGTGCACAGGGATCCTGTAAGGAAAAATGAAATAAAGTAAATAAGTGGCTTGTCGTGGCCTGGCATGACTAAAGTACTCAATACGGTGTGTGTGTATATATATATACATACACACATACACACAACAATAGAGTTTTGCTTAGAATAAGTCAATAATTAGAAAATACAGTTATCTGTGGCTTTACTGGGAGACACAACACAAGGAGTATCTCAGCAATAACTGGCTGGCTGAATTACTGTTGAACAGACAGCTGAAAGGCAGAATAGCCATAATCACTTGCTTGACCTTGATTTCTGATGGGAGTAAGAAAGGCTTCTTGTGCATCAATCTCTGCCCAGCTGTATTTCTTAACTAATTAATTTTAAAAAGATCTAAGTCAATTAATTATAAAGTAATGGGTTGTCACTTTCAGCTGCCAATTTATTTACATTTTAAATTGTAACTAATTAGTTAGCTTATTCTATCTTTTTCTTGGAAACCTACTATTTGCCTACTTATGTTAATTTATGTACATAAGTTCTATGAATAACACATTATGCATTATTCTGTAATAAATTGTGAAACTAGTCCTTTGTGGACATTTACCATAAAAGTACCAGGATATTAGAGAGAAAGCCCCTTTAATATGCCTAATTAAAGTTAACAAAAAAAATATCAAGCAATCAAATTTGACAAGAATTCCATACTAGAACATGATAAATACTTTTAAAATGCTATGCAAAGCTAGCCCAAAACCTGGTGATTTATAGCTGTGAAGAGACTCTTGACCTTGAGGAAGATGGAATAAAAGCACAAGTAAAAGTGCAATTTTATTTATTCCATGTGAAGTGTTGAGCCTTGCTGCAAATGTGAATGTATTGTCTGTACAAAGAAGCTATCATTTTTCTTTATCTCATTCTTCCTTTTTTTCCATCTTAGCAGAAAAGGTGTTCCTCTTATCTAAAGCTAAGACTTTCGTCAGAGCTCTGAATCTCATTCTCTGCCACCTCTCCCAAGATTCTGCTGCATAAACAACTCCCTGTTTTCTTTCTCACTATCAATTGCTGCCTCTCTTGGCCTCTTCTCAGCCTACAAACATGCTTATATCCTTCTGTTACTAAAAATGGCTTTCACAAAGCCTAGCACAGCCACCACCAGCACTGCCAATGACTTCCCTAGCCTTACTTCACCCCCAGGGTAGTCTGACCTCTTGTGCCCACTTCTTTATCTCTTTAAAGCCTTCCTAGGATGACAAACTGCTATACTTTGCGTGGATGTAGCATATTGCTCATAATCCACAGAAAAGCCCTTTGCGCAGGAAGTACTAAATGAGAATTAGCTACTGTGGCTGTTTCCACTGTCTTTCTAAGCAATGCTATATCATAGAGCTTCAGATGCAGGCTCAAAAGGCAGACATTGTCTTAACATAAGGAAGCTACTCAGTTGTTGACAAAGAAAGGGAACAAATAGAGCCAGACATCTAATTAAGCTGGATTAATTAGGAAGCTATAGCTTCCAGACAGTCCAGAGGATAACCACATTGCCCCACCAAGGGGATTAACCTCCCTCCTTCTCCTGGGCAGGAAGAACAGAGTGAGCAGGAAGAATGGGACAACCAGTCTATTTTCTCCGATTACTGGCAAGTGAGGGAGAACCAGTGAAGGGAAAATTCTTCTGCTCAGGCATGTGAAGTAGGAGCCAAAATGGCAGCCATGAAAAGGAAGGGTCTAATCTGGGGCAAGGAACAGATAGGGTAAGGACATGAACACAGGAAGATCCAGGAAAGGGATTGGTTAAGGGGATGGCACAGCCCAAGCTGGCAGGGAGGTGCAGATGGGGAAATGCGACACAGAGAAGTTCTGCATCTCCGGGTCCCGGCCCTCCTGGGCCTCACAGGTACACGTGCGGCTTTCAGCCACAGAGGCTGGACTTGTCCTACAGCAAGATGGAGCTGAGCCACCTGGCCACAGATGAGACACACAGCACCTGGGGGCAGTCCTTTGTTTTCACTCCAATAAACCTTGTCATTATGCCTCAAGTCCTACGCATGGATCCCCAAAATGCTTTCTTGTAACTCTGTGGAAGAATCTTATTTCCACTGGCAACAATTGCAGCTCAAATCCTGGCTCCGCCTACTTGTAGCTATGTGACCTAAGGCAGGCTACTTAATTTTTGAAACTGTGACTTCATAAAGTGTAAATTATGGTTGTAACTACCTCATAAAGTTGATGTTACTAACACATAAAGTTAATGTGTTAGGAGCACATTAAGTTAGGTGAAACATATAAGTGCTTAGGACTATGTCCAAAATATAGTAAGTACTCAAATAAGTACTTAAATATCCAGTACAATATTATAAATGTATATTTTTAGCCATTTCTCTCTCTTTTAATAAGTACTACATATATCCTTTAGAGAATAACTTTCCCCAGTGATCAGCCCTACAGGTCAGTCTGTACCCCTAACATCAGAGGTGAAACATGTGCCTTAAGTCTGCCCAGTCAAAGCACGGAATGTCCTTTCCGGGAATGTTACTCGGGGCTGTTGTTGAAGGTAAAGACCCCTTTGACGTATTATTCTGGGGCCTTAGCAGAGCTCAGTGGATGTTGCACAGAGTTGAAAACACTCTGTCGACGGTGATAACGGGGTGCATTCTGCACTCAAAGTGTACCTCTTTATCTTGCTTAGCCTTTAGGGAAGGTATGGACCATAGGACTGCACCGATTGATGTAAGGGGCAGCCTAAAATGGTGTTAATCATGAAAGTCATGTAAAAAAACATTCTTTCACAAACTCATAACTTCCCTGGGGCTTAGAGAATTGTACTTGAAGCACCATCTCTTCTAGCTGCTATAGAAAGAAACAAGTAGCAGCTTTACCGAGATACTTACTTGAGCTGACTAGATGAATATGTCAATGAGAATTTCCAAACAACATAATACCTCCTGTGACCGTGGAGCATTGCATGCTTCTGGTTTTAATTAACTTCTTTCATGACTTACTAAAACTTATTTCAGGACTAATTATTTTTTTTAAAGCAACGTTTTCCCGAGTTTATAATGGGAACCAGTTGGGGTGAAAGGAATAATGAAAAACTTCACTTTTCAACCAACTTTACCAATTTCATAGGTCTGGAAACTGAGACACATGTAAGGTGGGCCCGTCTAGCTAAACTACACCTAACATTAATTTAATGGTTCTGTAATCGTCAAAAAATTAGTTCCGTTTCTTCTCCTGGACATCAGGATGAGGAGGAAAGGAGACCGACACATGGATGAGTAAAAAGAACAAAGAGTTCAAAGAAAATATGTATTTAGTTGAAAAACTTGGGGCAGCTAGGAGGAGGTGAATTAAAAGAAATATTAAACAATTTTTGTAAATTGTTTATGTGAATTGAAGGCACTCAGACGGAATGTAAAACAAAACGTTATTTTCGTGCAGATGGCAACAGAAATAAATTCCGAGAAAAAGCTGCGCCTGCCTTCAAAGCCCTGCAGGCGCAGTCCCGGGCCTTCTGTCGCTCTGCAGCACAGGCACAGCAGAGCGAACTGGGGCCAGTTAGAAAGTCGTGGTAACCAGTGTAATCACTACGGCAGGACCTTCCTCTGTTGGGTGTGCTTTCCAGGACCGAAGGGTCTTCATTCATGAGAGGCCAAGTGCCAAACAATAATCCTGCTGCTCAAGGTGAAAGGTGTCTCTTCAGATTGGCATCTGCAGCTGGGGCCCCTTCTCTGAATTACTTTTTTTATTGCCCTTTATTTTCTTTCTTTATTTTTTTATTGCCTTTTATTTTCTTTATTTTCTAAATATTGCCCTTTATTATTTCTACCATGCTAAGATATACAGGGAAAATAATCTCTAATTTGAGGATTGATTAAGCAGCTGTTCTCACTTATTTGGTACACTAGATACCTGAAATTTGCTGGTTTTCTGGATTGGTATAAAAAACTATAATATCCCAGCCCTGGCTGGTGTGGCTCAGTGGGTTGAGCACAAGCCGGCAAACCAAAGATTCCCAATCAGGGCACATGCCTGCGTCACTGGCCAGGTCCTCAATAGGGGGCACAAGAGAGGCAACCACACATTGAGGTTTCTCTCCCTCTCTTTCTCCTTCCCCTCCCCTCTCTCTAAAAAAATAAATAAAATCTTTTTAAACAAAGAAACTATCATATCCCAGCCAGACTGGCTTTTATTTGCTTCACTCTGAAGTCAGGCCACGAGGGAGCATAGATATCCAACTAGAGATTACATCGATATTTGTTTCTCTTTTTAGAATGGCATTCATTCATTGAACAAATATGGAAAATCTACTCTATGAGTGAGCTCTTATGACATAGCACAGTTGACATTTCATGCAGAAAATTTGCAGTGAAAAAATCTATTTTTTAGGATAAGTAAAAAAGGCTAGAAGCTGGTTCCTTTTAATATATTTTTTAATCTATAATTCACATACATACACACATACCGTAGCTCTTATTTTTCCTTCCTGGATTCTAGCAGGGAGAGAGAAAAGCAAATTATACTTCTGAACTGCAAAGCCGCACATCATTGTACCCACTCTGTGTACATTGCAAAAAAGTCCAACATGAGCAAAGAGAACGTGTGGAGAGTGTGAAATCGCACATTCCTTCTCGACCACCTCACAGTTCGATGTGTAAGATGTGTACCTACGATCCCACCATGGCCAACCTCCCCCACATTAAAGAGCAGAATTCCTCAGCCAAAAAAATGCTATTAAAAAGTTACTATCATTCTCAACCTCTCCAAGTCAAAAAAGAAGTTGAAAAGTAGACTCTTTGGTCAACTTTTAAGAGACAAATCTAAAAGTCTGTTAAGAAAATAAAGTTCCTTTCTGATGTCTAAATATACAAAAACTACCTTTACATTGTGTGCCAAGCCCTAAATGCCAGCTTTCTGAAATACTACAGCTGAGATTAGTTTGCGAAGAAAAAACAGTGGCATTAGGGAGCTGCCCAGGTAAGACTGGACACCCCCCAGGGCAAAACATTTTCTTCACACATCAAGCGATCATCCCACAAAAGACGTTGAAATGAGGACTCAACCAGGGAGCCAGAGCGTGTTCCTTGGTGAGAAATTGGCACCAACGGCAAGCTGCAAAAAGAATTCTACAGTTCCTGTCCCCAAAGGTCACTCTTGGCCATGTTTTGTCTCTGAAGACAGAGAACTGAAATATTTGCTCTTGTGAATTATTTTTTGTTCCTTTATTGTAATTCAGTAGAGTAAAAATAACCACTGCCCATTATCCCTTCCCTGTCAGCTCTACCTGGACTGAGGTGGTGGGAAAGGACAGGAAGAGCTGTTACAGATGTTGAATAGAAGAAAGCCCTTTTTGGAATGTGTTTGCATGACTCATAAAGAGTAGTTATTCTTAGCTTTCCGGTCACAAGGGGTAAAGCTCTTTGTCCTTAATACAGGTTTCTACTTAAAAGGAAAATCCAAGGACCATTCAAAGCTACAGCTCAATAATAAGCTCTCTTTATAGTACCTGCCCCAAACCCCTGGAGTTATATTTTATCACTCTTTACAAGCCTAAAATATAATGTGAAATTGTATTGTTTGGCTTTTTTCACTTGTTATGGTTGTGTCAGCTGGGATAATGGGTAACGGTGATTTTAATTCGGTTATAGGAATTATCAGTTTAGCAGTACAATTTAATGCAATTTAATATGTTATGCTATGTAGAAAATTCACCACCTTATTGGATCACCTTGGCAGAATCAGAACTCATAATCAAACTCCAATCTAATATTGATTATGTTTTAGTTAAGCTAGGGTTGATTCCCAGAGCCACTAAACCAATAACTTTTGGGAGCAGTCTTCTGAAAGACAGCACCACTCCTGGATGCATTACAGTATGACAAGAGGTCAGCAGAGACTAAAAGGACTCAGGAATTGGTTTCTTGCACATTCTTAGAGGTCTCTCCTTTTGGATATATTCAGCTCCCAAATGCACATTTTCCTCTTGATCCTTCTGTTCCTTTTTTATTCTTTCACCATTGATTAAGATTTTTAAAACACTTTCTTTGTGCCATGCTCTATGATAGGCATTATGGGCAAAGTGATAGAAATACTCAAGGAACTCTTAAGCTAAAAATGAAGACAAATAAGGAAAATGTCATAATACAATAGTGATAAGAGCTAGGAGGATGCGAAGGTCACAGAGCTGTGTGAAACTAGAGAATAGGTGTCCAGAGCTCTCTTGGGCCAGAACATGCCTTTAGGAAGGATTATGACTCTAATTCATAGAGAATTACATCCATCAGTTATCCCAGGAGTCCTCGGAAAGCGAGAAGAGGAGGGCGGTCTATGTGCTCCTTCTTCTGACTGGAATATTTCTCTGACTAAATCCTCCTCATCTCTCAGGTTTGTTTCGCTTTGTCAGCTCTCTCAGGAAGGCTTCCCTGACTGCCTCTTTCTCTAGTCCTCATTGGGGATGGTTTCCTGATTAGCTGCAACATCACCTTGAACTTACCTCTGAGCTACTTTTGATGAGATGAAATCGAGTACACCCAATGACTGAGAAATCAATCATCTGATTTAGTCAGACAACATGGTGACCCCTGAGGCATGGCTAATTCTGTACCATGCATTCTTTTTCTTGTTTTATGATGTAGATATAAAATATTTAAACATATATAAATATAAGAAATAGAACCAACTCCCATGTACTCACCTCTTTAATAAAAAAAACAAAAACTGTATCTACCTTTGCCATTGTTGTCTCTATGCAAATTTCATCTTGCTTGTTTCTCTCCCTAATCAGGAGAGCAAAATGCTGAATTTGTTTTATCACTCCCTTGCTTTTCTTTGTAGTTTTACTACATATGTCAGCATCCTTAAATTTATTTTTCATTAAACATTATGTTCCTGAACTTATCCAAATTGTTGTGTATAACTGAAATGTATTATTTTTCTCAAATATATAGTATTTCGTTATAAAAAGAAAAAAGCAAACAAAATATAACCAGAGACATTGAAATTAAGAACATTGTAACAATAGCCAGAGGGGAGTGGGGAGGGGATAGTGGGGAGAGGGGTCTATAGGAACTACTATAAAGGACACAAGGACAAAATCAAGGGGGAGGGTGGAGGTGGGGGAGGGAGGTGGGACTGGCTGGGGTGGGGTGGAGGGATGGGGAGAATATGCAAACAATTGTAACTGAATAAAAATAAATAAATAAATTTAAAATTAAAAAAAAAGATGTCAGGCCCTGGCCAGGTGGCTCTGTTGGTTGGAGCATCTTCCCATGCATCAAAAGGTTGAGGGTTCGATTCCTGGTACATACCTACAGTGCAGGTTCAATCCCCAGTCAGGGTGCATATGGGAGGCAATCGAGCTGTGTTTCTCGGTTTCTCTCTCATATCAATGTTTCTCTCTCTCTCTCGCAAATCAATAAACTTATCTTTGAGTGAAGATTTAATATATAAATATATATATATATATATATATATATCAGAATTTGTCTCAATGTTTTATTGTTTTGATTTTCACATTTAAATCCTTAATTCACCTAGCGTTAAGTGAACTCACCTTATTCACTTACTTCTAATTTGGAGGGAGATGAGATTTTTATATAACCTGTGGGGTAAGAAATCCAATCTTTTTTCTATATGAAAACTAATGGTCCAGCTCAAGTCAGAAAAAAAAAATACCCTTTCCATGAGGACCTTGATACTATATACCTGTTACATATCGATATTCCATACTGTCAGTGGCAGGCTGCTTTGCACTTTTATCTGTTCCAATGGTCCATTTGTCTGTCTCTGAACCAATACACACCGCCTTATCAGTCCTGATAACTGATATTGGATCTTTAATCATTCATCTTTTTCTTTAGGACAGTTCTGGCTATTCTCAGGGTTTTTTTCAATATACAATTGTAGATTAATTCAGTGAGTTTTATAAAAAATGCTCTTTAGGATTTTGAAATTTATATATTTACAATATTGAGGTTTCAATTCACAAAAGGGATCCAGTGTAGTAGGTAGGGCAAAAGTAGGTTTACAATTGTTCTTATGGAAAATAATACAATAATTAATAAATAACAATACAAGAATAAACTGTGTTTTGTGTACTGCCAACTGTAAACTACTTTTGTCCTACTCTTTATATCTCTCTATGCAAATTTCCTTAATATCTTTTAATAAAATTGCATTTTTTCCATTATAGTCTAACAAATATTATGTTACACTTATTCTTGGGTACTTAATATTTCTTAGGAATATTGTAAATGGCTTATTATTATTACATTTTCTTCTTGTCACTGGAGTTTTAAAAAGTAATTGATTTTTGTACTTGATTTTGCATCTACAAACATGGGTAAACTTTATGTTCCAAATATATACGTTTGCAATCCTTATGCCTTTATTTATTTATTTTTTGCCTGATTTCCTTAGACACAAAATTGAATAAAAGATGTGCTGAAAGGTGCTGAAATAAAAGTTCTTTTTATTTCTAACTTACTAGGTGTTTTTATCAACCAATGTTGAATTTCATCAAGAGCTTTTATGATTCTATTGAGAAGAGAATGTATTTTTTCTCATTTAAACTTTTTATATTAATAACTAATATAACATTTTCTAATGTTAAACAAGACTTGCATTGCTGGAATAAACCCAAATTATTCAAGATATATTACCTTTTGGTATATTCCCAGTATTTTCTGTTAGTATTATACACAGAATTTTTGCATTCATGTTCATGAATAAGCTGGTTCTATAAATTTTCTTTCTCTTTCTGTCCTTGTCAAGTTTTGCCATATAAAATTAACAGTGTTCTAGAACTTTCTGGGGAGAGATGTGTTCTCTTTTTCTATTTTGTGTTCTCCACATTATTTTCTATAAGATCAAAATGTTTGCTTTTTGAATGTTTGATAAAACTTGCCTATAAGACTGTCAGGATCTGGTGCTTGAATTTAGTGAAAGTTTTTAATTACTGACTCAATTTTTTACATTTCATTTTTCAATTACAGTTTATATTCACTATTATCTTGTATTAGCCTCAAGTGTACAGCACAGTGGTTAGACATTCATATACTTTACACTGATTGCGTTTCCTTATGGCACCATTCAGCAGGAATAGTTCTGATTAGTCCCATATTTCTACAAATTTTTCCATGTTTTCTAATCTCACTGAAATTGTTCATATGATTCTCTTATTTTTTTGTAACCTTAGCTACATTTCTGGTTATAGCCCCTTTTTAAATTTTTGGTGTCTTTTGTTTTACTTGACCAATTGTGCCAGAGATTTTTCAATTTATTTGTTTTCTTTTGAAGAATTTGGCAGATAAAGTGCTTCCCAGATAATGTAAACTTAAAGGAGTTCATCATTACCAAGCCCTTAAAATATGAAATGTTAAAGGGACTTATCTAAGAAATAGAAGATCAAAAACTATGAACAGTGAAATGACAACAAACTCACAACTATCAACAAATGAACCTAAGAAACAAAAACTAAAACTAAACGACTAGAACAGGAACAGAACCACAGAAATGGAGATCACATGGAGGGTTATCAGTGGGGAGGATTATCATGGAGGGGGGAAAGACACAGAGAATAAGTAGCATAATTGGTAGGCATAAAATAGACAGGGAGAAGTTAAGAACAGTATGAGAAATAGAGAAGCCAAAGAATTTATTTGTATGACCTATGGACGTGAACTATTGGAGGGGAATGCTAGAGGGTGAGGGGGTGCAGAGCAGAGGGGGCATAAAGGGGAGAAAAAAATTGGACAACTATAATAGCATAATGAATAAAATATCTTTTTTAAAAAAGAATTTGTTTTAGCCCTGGCTGGTGTGGCTCAGTGGATTGAGTGCTGGCCTGTAAACCAAAGGGTCACCATTTTGATTCTCAGTCAGGGCACACGCCTGGGTTGCAGACCAGGTCCCCAGTAGGGGGCACATGAGAGGCAACCACACATTGATGTTTCTCTCCCTCTCTTTCTTCCTCCCTTCCCTTCTCTCTAAAAATAAATAAATAAAATCTTTTTAAAAAAATTTGGTTTAATTAGTCATTTTGATATGGTTTTTTCTAGTGAATTTATTACTGTTTGAGCTTGTTTTGGTTTTTGCTTTTTTTTTTTTTTTACAATTTTGTGGTTTGGCTTATTCTGTTGTTCTCTTTCACTTCTTCTAAGATGGGGTCATGTGGTGAATTTTGTTATTTGCAATCATTCATGTCACTCTTTTCTGTAAAAGGACTATACTTCTCTATCCACCGATTTTTTTTATCTGTACTCTGTAACTTGTTCTGGAAAATGGAATGTGAGCAGAAGAAAAAGGATACCGGTTCTTTTACTTCTGATTCTGAGTGGCAACTTTAAGAGGCTTGTGAATTGCTGGCCCAGAAGCTGGACTTTCAACCACAGAATGGGAAGCAGCAGCGCAGACCCAAGGCCATTTGAAGCATCTAGCTGAACAACGGCTGACTCAAGATTCTGTGTAACATGAGCAAGAAATAAATTTTTACTGGTAGAAGCACTAAGCTTTGGAGTCCATTTGTTACTCTGGCAAAGTTGACTGAAAGAGATACTGATATCTTAAAGTGAGGTGCTCCTGTAACAAAAAACTCAAAGTCTATATTGACCTTGGACCCAAGAGACAAGTTATAAAGAAACTGCTATAGGAGGCTGGAAAAATGTGGACCCCTAGTATGCAGTGACAAAACATGTAGTAAACTTGCAATAACATGGAAAGCAGATAATTTACCTAACGAATGAGTAGCTTTGAAGGAGGAGTTTCAAAACAGAATGTTATGAGTGTGACTTGGTTATTTTTTCCCCAGAATTGTCAGATGAACTCAGAAAAGAATTGAGCTGATTTGCAAGCAAGGAAGAAAGAGAAATGAGATCAACCAGGAAGTGTAGGTATTGCAGAGTTGGAAACAGAAGTTCTCTATTAGTAAAAGACAAATGGAAATGCTTTGAGCAACAAAGCCATCATTAAGGCTCAGATGAAGATACATGCCCAAATAAGAGGCATTGCCACTCACAACCTTTCTTAAAAATGCTAAATAGTTAAAGTGACCCTTAGAAAATCTTGTTAGTTGCATCAATTGGCTTAGCAAATAAAAGATGCCCACAGTCTCTAAAGCCTGGTAGCTCAAATTGTCCATAAGTCTAGAGAGAAAGACATCTCAAAAGAGCCTGAGGGTCTAGGGGGAGGGCTATTTGCATATTTCTCATTGAAATAAAAAAATTAACATTTTTGGATGAGTTTTTGTCAAAACTTCCAATATTGTGAATTAAAATAGACTAGCTATTAAGACATAAAACAACTTTGGGGACCCCAGTTTTCTACAAGGACAGAACAGGCTTAGTAAGCTGCTCAACCTCCAAAGTTTCATGTTATCCAATGCCCTTATAAGATGTGGCCAATTAACATAATAGGGAAAAAAAGGCTTTTCCAGAGAGAAGAACCTAAGAAAACAATGGGTTGAGCAAAAGAAAGACCTAATCAAGTAACATTTGATATCCGTTTTCCAATGCAAGTGTTCGTTGCAGTTATGTTCACTGTCCTGTGATTGTATATTTGAAGAAATGCCCCTTTACTTGATAGATCTCAAGACCTTCACCCAATGGGAAAACTAATGCGAAATGCTAGGTTTTGAGCTTTGTGCTGAGATTACATAAGATATTCAAAGTTTCTTTAGTAGAGGTGGCAGTGAACATCTTTTGAATGCAGAAGGAAGACAGTCAAGTTTTGTTGTTTTTTGTTTAAATCAAGATAGCACACAGTAGTGTATTTTCTTGTAACAAATCTCTCAACCTGTTGACTTTGGGCCTGGGCATGGACTTGCTTTGACAACATGCCAGTTATACTTAAAAGCTCTTTACTTCACTGTGAAAAGTAAAAATAGACTGGTTTCCATAGGGTGTTTCATCCTGGATCTTGGAATGAAGGGCCACGTGGAGCAGAGCCCCAGGACAGAGCAACACTGGGGCAGAGCAGTAGCTGACTCCCAGCCCCACGCCAGGTGAAAAGGAAACACATTTTGTCATTGTAGGACACCGAGATTCACAGTCGTTTATGACCACAGAAAAACAAACTAAAAGAGATACTTAGTTCATTACTTTTTGTACTCGTTTTTCTTTTCCTAATCAAAAATTCAGGTTATAACATTTCCTCTAAGTACTGCCATTACCTGTATTCTAAAAGGTTTGATATGCAATATGCTTGTAAGCATTCAGTTCTAAATGTTTTCTAATTTCTATTTTCATGTTTTGTTCCATATCTAATTTACAGGGATTTTCCCAATGTTCAAATATTTGGGAGAGTTATAGTTATTATTTTCATTGATTTTTAATTTGATTACATTTTAATAAGAAAAGGTGACTCAGATTATACCAATCTCATGAAAGATCTTGAAGCATTCATTAGGGCCTAATGAGAGTTAATTTCAATAAATGTCACAAGTGCAATAGAAAAGAATGCACACTGGTGCAGAGGCCAAAACCAAACAAGCATTTTAAAGCAACACAACATCAACAACCAGAGAACACACATCATTTGTACTGTCAAAGTGATTGATAAGTGTGCTGCACTTGGTTACATTTTCTCATACATAAGAAAGTTTCATCTGGAACCAGGATCTAGAAAACCTCTTGCCAAGAGGTTTAGTGATAGTGATTTTAAGAGAAATTTGTTCACTTAAACAAAAAGCGGTAGGGCAGGGGAGGTGGTGGGGAGGAGAGCAGTGGGAGTAACCACTGGCCTGGGGAGAAGACATGTGCGTGCTGGAACACAATGGGGGTCTGGAGATGTTTCCACAGCCTCTCCATCAGCCATCACATCTCCTAACCCTGCCCTGCCCAGCAACCAAAATGTTTTCAGTCCGAGGCAGAAAGTGCTCGGCTAGAGTGCTTTCCCTTCTTTCCCTCTCTCGCTCCCTTCTTCTCATTCCTCATGTATTGAATACCTACTGCGTACCAAGCACTATGGTGAATATGAAGATGAATGCATCTTAGCTTCTACCTTCAAGCTGTTACACATTCTATAGACACTAAGAACCATAATGAAAGACACACTTAACAGAAGGCACAGTACGTTAGGGAACAAATGAGAAACCAGCAAGAATACCCCAAGTGGAGGAAGGATGATCAGTATCTCCATGTTTGAAACAAGAATTTGTCTGGGATCTTAAGAAAATTACCAACCACTCTGGTTTCCCTGATTGGAATGTGTATGAATTAGGAATGCAACTAAGATTACCAATTAGTGCAGCAGCTTCCTAGGGGGAAAGGACAGTTGAATTCTTACAGTGTTTTAACACCAGCTAGTGCTGTAAGGTTTCCTCTAAGTGATCGCGCATGACACTTCTTTCGTTCCGGTCATGACGACGTTTAGGCAGGCCCTGTTAGATAGATGAGAACCAGTCATACAAAATCATTTCCAAAGCTGTTAGCATTTTTTAAAAAAACTTCTTCAAGTTCTGATGTGATGAGGAAATGAGAAATTGAACTTTTATAATCCCATAAGATTTCAGGAGCTAACTTTCTGATGGTTTTTCAGGTTTCCTCCTTCATTAAGAGAAAGACATGATTATATTACAGGTAAATATAATCCAGATGTAATTCAAGTTTTTACCTGGACACAGGTTACAAACATCCTTCTCTGATATTTTCATCTAACGCTGCGATGAGACATTCAGAACCTTGCACTGGGTGTATCACTCTAGAGAACAGCAACGGGAATGCGAATCGCACTTCCTCTGACCTGGGACGAGTGTCAAATATCATTTTCTGAAGTGAACAGTCTGCTCACTTCTTTATGGAAGAGTGTGTTTCATTATTTTACTAGATAAAATAAATTATAATTACAAAAAATTCTTGAAATAATAAAAATGGCAGCCTTGTTAATTGTTTTGTCACTTTTGAAGAGTTACTACATTTACTTACAGTAGCCCCCTTGTCTGCATTAGGCGAGGTACCGAACAGTATACATGTGTGAATTACATTACATACATATACCTACGACAAAGTTTAATTATAAATTATGTAAAGTATGAGATTAACAATAATCACTAATAATAAAATAGAACAATTTAAACCACTATACTATAATGAAAGTTATGTGATCGTGGTCTCTCTCTCTCTCAGATAACTGATCTGATAACTAAGACGGCTACCAAGTGACTGACAAACCATCACTAATGTGCACACCGTGGATGCGCTGGACAAAGGGATGATTGACATCCTGGACAAGATGGAGAGGGATGATGTGAGATTTATCATGCTACTCAGGACTATGCATAATTTAAAACTTATTTCTGGAATTTTCCATTCAATATTTTCAGATTGTGGCTGACCTTGGTAACTGTTACCATGGAAGGAGACACTACAGATGAGTGGAACTACCATATGTATTGATTGCCTAAGAGACATTTACTGGATATCCAATAGGTAAAATCTATTGTGATTTTTAAAATCGCTGTATGTCCTCAAGGAATGTACAAATTATAGATTTATTATTTTTTGCTTTAGATACTATTGATAAACTGGTCATTGAATTAAAGATTGTTTGATTTAACTCTCTACTTCAACTATGACAGATCATTAATAATGATCTGTATTGTTTATAAATGTCCTTTCCAATAGAAATAAAATATAAGCCACATATTTAATTTCAAATCTTCTAGTAGTAGTATTTTAAAAAGTAAAATTAAATAATTAAAATTAATTCAATGATGTTTCTAATTATTAATTCAATGATATATTCAACTGAATATATCCCAAATATTATCATTTAAATATGTAATCAATATAAAATATTAAGGAGCTATTTTGGTTTTTGTTGTATTACATCTGAAATTCAGTGAGTATTTTACACTTAGAGTACATTTCAATTAGTACTAGCCACATTTCATGTATTTACTAGCCACATATAGCTAATGGCTAGTGTATTTGGATAGTTCAGGTTAAAACATAAATGGTTAAATATTTATATTGTTTATAACAGGAAGGAAAAAATATAGAGATCAGGACAACAGTTTACTAAAGTTAGTGAGGTTTACATATTAAATGTCTAAATAAACTTAAGAACAATAACAACAAAAGTAAAGACTGTATAAAAGTCAAGTTCAGGTTCACAAATAAACAGAGATCCCTTTAAGAATCTGATAAATTTTTGTTTCTCTTATTTATATAGAATTTCATTTGTTTTTAATTTACATCAGTGTGTTTTAAATTGTCTTGTTTACAGGGTGGAGACTTCTGAACATAATAAGTCATCACAATAGCAAATGCAATGACTTTGTGGCCTTGTAGAGAGGAAATCCTATACTATATGGGGCTGCTGGACTTCAGGGTGGGGCCCTGTTATTCTGCAGAACAAGCCAGTCAAATTAATCAAGGCTTAATTCAGAGCCAAAACGAAAATAACTACTTGCTTGAGTTGAACTTCATGTGTTCTGAGAATGGAACACACACTTAGCCAAATCACAAACTACACATGTTGAGCACTTGACATACTCAATTCAATGCACTTGGTTATTCCCTGGATTAGAAATTTCATAAACATATTAAGCAAACCAATATCTAATCCACAGCTAATCAAAATATTCCAGAATCTTATCAGTTTTGTGTTTCATTTTTTAGGGAGAAGTCAAGAGTAAATCAAGTCCATTTGTGATAACGAGCACATCGGCCTTTAGTGAATGCAGGATTATTGGGAAAGGAGGACATGGTAATATAGGAAATATTCTCTGATGTCTGTGCTGTGAATTTTTAAGCAAAGTCAGACCGTTAACAAAAGATATGAGATAGTAGTGGAATGTATGATAAAGGGGTAGGACCCAGGACACTGATTTGTGTGAGCCATGTGGCAAAGGAAGATTTAAGTTAAGATTGTTTGAGCTTTGGATCAACAGTCACAGAGTACACTAAGGCATTCACAACATAAAGTCTGCCTGAGCCAGTACTTTTCATGCTCAAAATACTGTCTTTATTATTTTGTTGTTATTATTCTATACTTTATGCATTTGTGTAATAGTTACTATTCAATCTTTTAAAAACAAAACAAAACACCCTGACTGGTGCAGTTTAGTGGACTGAGTGTCAGCCTGCCAACTGAAAGGCTGTTGGTTCAATTCCAGTTCAGAGCACATACCTGGGTTGTGGACCAGGTCCCTAGTTGGGGGTGTGTAAGAGGCAACCAATTGATATATCTCTTCCTCTCTTTCTCCCTCCTTTGTCCTCTCTCTAAAAATGAATAAATGAAATCTTAAAAAAAAAAAAAAACCAATGTCTAAACTACATCTAGGTGTTTTGAAATACAACCTAAAAATTCATTAGCCAGCTACCCTTCTAGGGCTAGATGGCTCATAAGTTCAAGAATTATCCTTGGGGAGACTTCTGGTCAAGATGAAGGCATAGGTAAATGCTATTCACCTCCTCATACAACCACAGTGAAATTACAGCTAAATTGTAGAACAAATATCACTCAGAACCATCAGAAAATCAAGTTGTATGGAAGTCTGACAATTAAGGAATTAAAGAAATCACATTCATCCAGATGGGTAAGAGGGATGGAGGAGAGGAGATGTGGAATGGGCTGGTCCCAGAACCACGTGTGCTGGATATAAAATGGAGGGATATCTTGGGAGCAAGGGATCCCAGCCCCACACCAGACCACTAATTTCAGGGTTCTAGCGCCAGGAAGATAACTTCTGGCTGTAAAAACCAGTGGGGACTGGATCAGCAGAAGAAAGTGTAGGATTCTCATGCATCTTCTCTTGGTAGGTCCTACACATGGACTTACTTAGACTTACTCCCTCTGGGCTCCAACACTGGGGCAGCACCTTGAAGGGCACCAGTGGCATATGAGGAAGAACTGAAGTGTCTGGCATCAGGGTGAGAACTGAAAGACAGCTTCCTCCCAGACAGAAGTGCGAACACTAGCCTTTTCTGTGTCCTCCCACACACAGAGCCACAGTGCGACAGCACCATGTCTGAGTCTCCATCAACCTGGCTTACATGGTGAGCCCCGCCCTGATGATTAACTAAAGGTCTGCTCCATCCAACTTACAGACTCACCCAAGCTGATAACAGTAGCTTTTTCATATGAAGGGCTGGGCTAGGCGCAGGCTTCAGACCTTCCTAAATCTTCTCAAACAACAGCTGAGCCCAGCCCCTGTACCTTTTGCTGAGTGGCCCTAGGCCTGGCACTCACAACAACCATCTGCAGATTGCTTTATAGCTTATGCTAAGGGGCCCCAGACAGAACACAGTTGGAGGCTGACATGACCTGCACCACTTAGGAAACCCCAGAGCCTGTGCACCCAGCAGACAGTTATAGACCACATTGGAGCTCCACCCAACCACCTCCACAAGCCACAGAGGGTGGTGGCTGCTGGCCAGAGGTTACAGCCAGTCCTACCAACTGTCTGTACTGGGTAAATTCCTCCCATTGACCTTCTATTAGCAATCAAGATTCATCTACAAGAGGAGGCCCTATGGAGGGTGCACCTCCAGTACCCAGCTTGGAAGATAGGGGAGCCTGTGCCACTGGACCCAGACAAGACACCTATTACATTGGGCTGTTACCAAAACACAAAGTAAAAGCAGCTCTACCTAATACATAGAAACAAACACAGGGAGGCTGCCAATGAGGAGACAATGAAACATGGCCCAAATTAAAGAACAGAACAAAATTTCAGAAAAAGAACTAAACAAAATGGAGAGAAGCGATCTATCAGATGCAGAGTTCAAAACACTGGTTATAACGATATTCAAGCAACTCAGTGGGTACTTCAACAGTGTTAAATGATCCAATCAGAAAGGAAGGAGACACTAATTGAATAAAGAAAAATTTACAGGGAATCAACAGTGGAGTGGATGAAGCCAAAGACAAAATCAGTGATTTGGAACTTAAGGAAGAAAAAACATTCAATCAGTACAGTAAGAAGAAAAAATAATGCAAAAAATTAAGGATAATGTAAGGAGCTTCTGAGACATCTTCAAGCATTCCAACATTAATATCATAGGGGTACCAGAAGGAAAAGAGAAAGCAAGAAATTGGAAACCTATTTGAAAAAATAAAAGAACTTTTATTAAAGTTTTAAACTTTTTATTAAAGTGGGGTCAAAGGGGGAAAATTGGGACAACTATAATAGCATAATCAATAAAAAGTTTTAAAAAGAATTACCCTTGGAGATCACTTTCCAATTCATTCTCATTTTGCAATAACAGTAAGTCATATTCTTTGATAGGATCTTTCTACAACATTGCCACAGCCAAGTGTGAGATAATCACCGACATCACCCATATGGTCCCCACAGAGCCCTAAATGAACGCCAAAACACAGAGGTTACTGAGCAGGAGTAAGATAAACACTATCATCGCATCCATGCAGGAGCCTCCCATTCTCCTACGACACGTTAGGAGTGTTTAAATTTACGTCATTAACGATGTATGAAAAAAATAAAAAACTGCACATTACATGGTGTCCTTCCAAGTTCCATGCCACAACCAGTTTGCAAAGTGAGCCCAGCCTTACATATACCTTTCAGGCCCCTCACTAATTATTCATTAAGCTTATTTCCCAACCGACTTCTCATTTCCATAACCTATTTTGCTTTTCACCTTTCTAACTCTCTGCTCTAGTTTTTCATTTTTTTCTTTCCTAATCTCTAATACAAAAGTACATTATGTCCCTAGATAGCACATTTTTTGTATTCAGGTTAATATTATTAGACGAAAATGTTTCTCTATACCATCATTGGTCCCTGAAGCAATCCTGAAATAGAATCCATTTAAAGCAGAACTCCAGTCTACATGCAAAGGCACATATCCCTCAGCTATCAAAGGGGTGCAGATTTTATTGTATTTCCTACTCATGTTATTCATTCAGAGGCTATGAAGCCCTTGCTTCAGTGTATTTGTAATGTCAGGAAATATGTAACAAAAAAGTGGTCTGTTTCTTTACATTTATGATAAATTAAACTTGAAGAAGGTTACAGCCCCGAAAAGGGAACCTTAGTCTCAGGTACAAGTCTTCAACTTAATATTGGCTGTGGTATCATAAGCAATTTCTCCAACTTCTCTAAGCATCTGTTTCCTCATCTGTAAAGTGGGAATAATAAAGTACCTACTTAGTGTCACCAGGGGAGTAGATAAAATAATACACAGTTCCTCCACAAAAAGAGGTTCAATTAGTTCTGTTATTATCACCATCAGTATTATTATTAATAGTACATTAGCATTATCATAATCAGGTCTTCACCAATTGGAGAACAAATTTCTATGCAATCTATTTAATGTTCAAAATAGATTGAAAAAAGAGTGACCAGAAGCCGGTGTCTGGGTGCCCGGAGAAAGAACTCTTTAAGTTTTCCCAGTTTGAATAGGAAACACAAGATCAATACTTGATTCTCTCTTTATTTATCCATTTATCACATTAAACTTTGTTGATGAATCATTTAACTCTCTTTTAACTGATAGTGTCCCCTATTTTATTCTCTTGATTCTTAGATGTTGGAAAAGTGGAGTCACTTTATCTTTAAATAAATGACTTTAGAAAAATGACTTTCCCTCAGTCTAAAATTTGCTAACTGCATCACTCTGGTGTAGTTAGTAGGTTCCCATGTTCTCTACTTTTCCTGTCAAGTTGTTAGATATAAGGCTCGATCAGATTCAGATTTGATTTTTTGCGAGATTTCTCTATGGACAAGATATTGTTCCATCATGAGGCACACTGTCTTTCTTTTAATTTTGTAAGTTGCCATGGATGCCCAATGGGGATGTAAGGGGGCAAGGGGCAGTAAAAAGACATAACTGTAATTCTGTCATTCCTTCGTGATTTCCTAGAATATTTCTATAAAGAGCAACTTCCCCTCATCTACCTCTTGGTTACTCAAAGGTATAGTATAAGAAAGGCAGAGTAAATGCTTAATCCCTTCCTCCTCCCCTATTTTTTACCAGTTTTAAAAATAATGAGTCAATGTTCTAGTATTTTGGAATCAATACATTTTATTAATGGTGATTTTTTTTGGTATTAAGAAACCATTGATTTAAACATACTTGTATTAAGGTCATTTAAGTTTGCATCCTTTTGATGATCAAATCAGTTCACCTTTTTATGACAAACTTGATTTTATTGTAGTGCATGGATACTTGCCCAATAACTGAAAGAATAATCAGGAAAGAAATCAGTAAATATAAAAAGATTCTAAAATGGCTACAGGGTTTTCATAGTTGTGAACATAAAACACTCCTCAAACAACTGTAGACTGTCTTTATTTCTAATACAATTGCAGTTGTTCCATCTTTAACAGTGGGATGCTCTCTAGGTTGATTCCTGAGTCCTTTCTCTATGACCTTAGGAGAGTTCGATATCTTCCTTGCTAACTTGTATTGTATGATAAATTTTTCCAAAGTCATCTGGAGTATTACCTGTCTTAAGCACTGTGGTTTCTTTTACTGGGAAATTGTATTTCAAGACCAAAATCTGAGTGCTAGGGGCACTATTGGTCTTGGCTTACTCATGGTTTTTAGGCCTTTTTATTAGACTAAGTAAAAGTTCTGAACCCAACTCTGCTGTAGGGGTGGGAGTTCCCCCATACATTCAAGAAGGAATTCTCAAACACCAGCTGGATCTGTTACAATTCAACTCAATTCTGACACGACCCAGTGATAGTGTCAGATCCCATGGATGAAGGGTCCAGTCCCACAAGACTGGTCCCCAACACACACACACACACACACACACACACACACACACACAGAGCTACTGACCAACCTACTACAGATTGGTGGTTCCAATAACCCTGTCTTTGGGTCCGATTGATTTGCTAGAGTGGCTCACACAACTCAGAAATATTTTACTTACTAGACCACCAGTTAATTATAAAAGGGCATAACACAGAAACAGCCAGACAGAAGAGATTCATAGGGCGAGGTATGGGGTGAGGGCACAGAGCTTCAATGCCCTCTATGAGCTTGCTATTGTCCCCAAATCTCCATGTGATCACTAACCCAGAAACTCTCTAAACCCGTCTTTCTGGGGTTTTATGGAGACCTTAATACATAGGCATGGCTTATTAAGTAATTGGCCACTGGCAATTCATTCGACCTCCATCTCTTCTCCCCTCCCCTGAGGTCAGGGGTATGGAAATGAAAGTTTAAACCCTCTAGTCACAAAGTTGGTTCTCCTAGCAATCAGTCCCATCTTTATGTGAGGTCCAAATGTCACCTCATTATAACAGAACAAATGGCACCTTTATTGCTCTTATCACTTAGGAATGCCAAGGGTTTTAGGAGCTGTGCCAAGAACAGTGGACAAAGACCAAGTACATATTTCTTATTATAAATCACAATGTTACTAAGCTAGGAATTATTTTTAAGACAAATTACATCAAGATTCCTACGGTGGACTTAACATTTGTGTCCCCCAATATTCAAATGTTGAAACCCTGAAAACCCAATGTGATAATATTAGGGGGTGAGACCTTTACGAGGTGATTAGATCATAAGAATGGAATTAATTCTCCTATAAAAGAGACCCCAAGGAGCTCTCTAGCCCTCTCTCTGCCATGTGAGGATACAACTGAGAAGACAGTCGTCTGCAAATCAGGAAGTGGGCTCTCACCAAACACCGGGTTGGCCTGGTGACTTTGGACTTCCTAGCCTCCAGAACTGTGGTAAATAAATTCCTGTTGTTTAAGCTACCCAGTCTATGGCATTCTGTTATGGCAGCCAAACAAACTAAGAAACCTACTGCATCTTCCAATTTAAACTCAAGACGATAGGGTTTTTACTTAACCTCTCTTGTGTATCTCTCATCTCCTATTCTGAGGATAACAATCCTGGCTTTCAAGGACACAGAGTTAAAGTAAATTATCACATAACTATTCATTTGCCTACTTTCAGATTAACACTTAATACTCAGGATGACACCATGACCAACAATATTATCACTGATAACAGTTTAAGATTTTTCTTCATTTTTGATTGATTGATTACAGTTCCTTTTGACATACAGCAAATTACTGAGTTTGAAAGTAATATGGAATGAAATGCTTCTTCACTGGATGGCTGGGCCACAAACTAAGTATACATCTTTTATTTTTTTGTTTTTAATGAATAAAGATTTTTTAATTGAATTGAATTTTTTAATTATGAAAAATATTTATGCATTTCCAAAATCAAATCTACCAATAAGGTATATTTAAAGGATCTAGCTTTCATCCCTGCCTTCTCTACCCTATTCTTTTCTTCTTTCTTGAGGTAGCCTTTTATTTTTTTATGTTATGGTTGACGTGTTTCAGAGCAGACCTCCCCAAGATGTGCCACTTTGGCATGTGAACTATTTTGAGCTGAAGGCAATTGAGACCTTTCAAGATCACAAGAAACTTTCACTCTCCCTATAAAATTATAATTAGGGGCCTTGCCCATAATAAGAATTATCACCAGAAGTAACTTTTTTATAACTGAAATAAAGGCAGGGCAAATTTCTAATTACTGAACATCTGCTTTTTCTGTCATTTTGTAAATGGCATTCCTCCCCTGTGAGGGCCCAATGTGCCTTACCTCATTCTTAGTGCATTTTCCTCTTCTGTTTCTGAAGCTTTCCTGTATGTGGGATTCCCGTATGTACGTACATAATTAAATTTGGTTATTTTCTCTTGTTAATCTGTCTCGTGTTGATTTTATTAGACTAGCTGGGAGAACCTAGAAGGGTAGAGGAAAGTTTCTTCCTCCCCCACATGGTTTTTTCCTTCCTTGTTTTATTTTTACATAGAATACTATAATTAGTTAAATGTAGCATACCGTATGCATTTTTTCCACCTTGCTTTTTTCACTTCATAATATATCTTGGACATATCCATAGTAGTATATGGAGATTTCTCCCATTCTTTTTTAAAGTTGCACAGTTCCCCTATTGGATGGTGTTGCCATAGTCTATTTAACCTCTCCCTTACTGATGTACATTTAAGGTAGTTTGGTAGAATGAAAGGTACTTCCATAAATAGTCTTTAGCAAATGACTTTTTGAATTTGTGCTAGTGTAACTTTGGGATGGATTCCTAGAAATGGAATTGCTGGGTCAAAGGATAAAAACATATGTGCTAGCTAAATGTTTCCAGATCCCCTTCATAGACATTGTCCCATTTTACATTCACACTGGCAGTGTGTGAGGGGGCCTATTTCCCCAAAACCATGCCAATTAAAGCAGGTTGCCAAATTTTGGATTTTGCCTATCAAATAAGTGAGAAATTTTGTCTTGATGAGTTTTAATTTGCATTTCTGTTATTGTGAGCAAATTTGATCATCATTCCATATGTTTAGAAACCATTTACATTTCTTTTTAACTACCTATTTTCCTAGCTCATTGTTTTATAGAGTTGTTTATCCTTTTCTTCTTTAGTTATTTAAGTATTAGGAACATTTGTGAGATGATCTGAAAATATTTTCCTCAGTTTGTCATTTTTCTTGTATCTTAAAAGAATTTCATATTTACATATGTGGATATATTTATACAGATGTACATATATGCATATATGTGTATGACCACACACACACACACACATACCTACTTTTATCTACACTTACTACTTTTGGATTTAGAGTCATATTTAGAATAGTTTTACCACTTCTTTTCATAAAGAAATTCATCCATGTTTCCTCTAGTATTTGTATGGTTTTGTAATTTTTTTACTTTATTTTTTCCTTTTCATTGAGTTTATTGGAGTGGCACTGGTTAATAAAGTTATACATATTTTAGGCGCATAATTCATACAACACATAATCGGTATGCTGTATTGTGTGTTCACCACCCCAAGTAAAGTCTCCTTTCACCACCATTTATCCCACTACACCCTCTTCCACCTTTTACCACTCCCCTTTCCCTCTGGCAATCACCACACTGTTGTCTGTGTCCCTGACATTCTTCTTTTTTGTTCAATCCCTCCACCACCCACCCAGCCCCCCCAACAGCTGTCAGCCTGCTCTGAGTCTCTCTCTTTTGCTTGTTAGTTGTAAATTTAAATCTCTTATACATGGGAAAATTATCCTTGTATATGGTGTTAGGAATAAACCCAGTTATGTTCTTTTCCATAAACTATCTATTTTGACATCATTTATTTTACAAATTTATGTATAATCATTCTGATACAGAGAAATCTGATCAGACTGATAGGGAGAAGTAGGGAAGGGCCATAGGAGGAGGTTGCCCAAGGCAATGGTAAACAGCCTAGGATGGGATTGGCTGAGAAGCTGAATGCCTCGAGAGCCCATGGAATTATGGGCAAGAAGATTAGAAATTAAAAAAAAAGCACTCTTGGGCTCTTGGACACATGCTGGCTCTCTCTCTCTCTCACTCTCACTCTTCCTCCTCCAGGATACCTTGGGTGAACATGCTGCAGCTGCTTGCATTTCCCAACAGATGCCATTTGGGATGGGAAGGAACTTGGGGCACAGCCTAGGATCGGGTTGGTCTGGCAGAGGGTGGCAGGGTTATTCTTTGGGTGTTCTAGAGGGGATGACCTCTGAGGCAGAAATCTGCCACTCTTCCAAAATTGTGTAGCTTTTGTATACTATACTGTTTTAGTTTGTAAATCAATGCTATAGAAATAAGATAAATAAAAACTAACAGGGAGAGTGATAGGAGAACTCAGGTGTCAAAGAGTTTAGCCTTAGTTGATAGACATAAGTGACTAATGCATGTGGAAAGCTGTTACTCCAAAACTGTGTAGCTTTTGAGTAAAGACTGCTTTCCTTTATCACCAAAACTTTGCCTCTGGAATTTTGCCTAGAGGATTGGGGTGAGCAGCAGGACCCCAATTGCTCAACAATTTAAGATGCCATCTGTGGTAAATAGAATAATGCCTCCTTCCCCACAAAGATGCACATGTCCTAATCCCTAGAACCTGTGACTACAGTTTACATCATGGCAAGGAGGAATTAAGGTAGCAGATAGAATTAAGCTTGTTAATTAGCTAAACTTAAAATAAGGAGTTTACTCTTAACCACTTGGGTTCAATGTAATCACAATGTCCTTTAAAGCAGAAGAGGGAGACAGAAGAGGAAGTCAGAGAAAGATTTGAAGATGCTGCACTGCCAGCTTTGAAGATAAAGGAAGGAGTCATGATCCACGAGCCATGAGAAATGCAGGTGGAAGCAAGAGAAAGAAGTACAAGATTCTCTCTCTTTTTTTAAATATATTTATTGATTATGCTATTACAGTTGTCCCATTCCCCCCCCTCACTCCACTCCATCCTGCCCACCCCCTCCCTCCCTCATTCCCCCCCTATAGTTCATGTCCATGGGTCATACTTATAAGTTCTTTGGCTTCTGCATTTCCTACACTATTCTTACCCTCCCCCTGTCTATTTTCCACCTATCATCTATGCTACTTATTCTCTGTACCTTCCCCCCCTCCCCCTCCCACTCCCCTATTGACAACCCTCCATGTGATCTCCATCTCTATGGTTCTGTTCCTGTTCTAGTTGTTTGCCTAGTTTGCTCTTGTTTTTGTTTTAGGTGTGGTCATTAATAACTGTGAGTTTGCTGTCATTTTTACTGTTCCTATTTTTGATCTTCTTTTTCTTAGGTAACTCCCTTTAACATTTCATATAATAAGGGCTTGGTGATGATGAGCTTCTTTAACTTGACCTTATCTGAGAAGTACTTTATCTTCCCTTCCATTCTAAATGATAGCTTTGCTGGATACAGTAATCTTGGATGTAGGTCCTTGCGTTTAATCTTGGGTAATGTAATTATGATGTGCCTTGGTGTGTTCCTCCTTGGGTCCAGCTTCTTTGGGACCCTCTCAGCTTCCTGGACTTCCTGGAAGTCTATTTCCTTTGCCAGATTAGGGAAGTTCTCCTTCATTATTTGTTCAAATAAGTTTTCAATTTTTTGTTCTTCCTCTTCTCCTTCTAGCACCCCTATAATTCAGATGTTGGAACGTTTCAAGATGTCCTGGAGGTTCCTAAGCCTCTCATTTTTCTGAATTCTTGTTTCTTCATTCTTTTCTGGTTGGATGTTTCTTTCTTCCTTCTGATCCACACCGTTGATTTGAGTCCCAGTTTCCTTCGCATCACTATTGGTTCCCTGTACATTTTCCTTTGTTTCTCTTAGCATAGGCTTCATTTTTTCATCTGGTTTTCGAACAGATTCAACCAATTCTGTGAGCATCTTGATAACCAGTGCTTTGAACTGTGCATCGGATAGGTTGGCTATCTCTTCCTCGCTTAGTTGTATTTTTTCTGGAGCTTTGAAGTGTTCTGTCATTTGGGCCTTTTTGTGTGTGTGTGTGTCTTGGCGCATCTGTTACTTTAAGGGGCAGAGCCTTAGGTGTTCCCTGCTGGGCGGAGGTGGGTAACACTGGTCATTGCGCTGTGACACTGTATGTGGGGGGGGGGGGGGGCCAAGAGGGAGCAATGGTGCCCGCTTCCCTCTCCACCAGATTTCAGTCTTTCACTCCGCTACCCACAATCAAACTGGGCCCCTCTGGTGCTGGTTCCTGGGTGGGTGGGCTTGTGCATGCCCTAGGCCCCTGTGGGTCTCTCCAACGACCTCTCCTGTGAGGCTGGGAGTCTCTCCTGCTGCTGCCCCAACCCCCACAGGCATTTTCAATCAGAGGTTTGAGGCTTTATTTCCCCCGCGCTGGAGCCCTGGGTTGCGCAATCTGCTTTGCTCCCCGCCGTTTGCCCAGTTTATCTGTGTGCGAATGTGGGGCCTCGGGGTGCTACCCGCTGCTCTGCCTGCCCCGTTCTCCGCCACTCTGAGTCTGGCCCTCTCGGTTTATCTGTGCGCGAATGTGGGGTGGCAGGGTCTGCTAGTGCTCAGACTGCCTGCCCCGTTCGTCCCACACTCCACCAGTCTCGGTCCCACCACAGCCACTCGAGTCCTCTCCGCCCTGGTGCCCGTCTCCGCCCCTCCTACTGGTCTGGATGAATGTTCATTGTTTTATTTCCTTGGTGTCGGACTTCCTTGCCGTTGGATTTTCTGTCAGTTCTGGTTGTGCGAGGAGGCGCAGTGTGTCTACCTATGCCGCCATCTTGGTTCTCCACAAGATTCTCTCTTAAAGCCTATGGAAAGAATGCATAGAAGCAATGCATCCATCCCTTCTGACTCTTTGATTTTAAACCACTGAGAACCATTTCAGACTTCTGACCTACAGAATTTAGGAATTCATTTGTATTTATTTCTAGATTTTCTATTTAAAGAGTCAGTGTGTTTTCCCATGTACCAATATAACAATTTTAATTACAGTGACTTTATAGTAAGTTTCAATATCTGCTAAAGATGCCATTTTCCTCCTTCTTTCCCAGGGTTTTCCAGGCTATTCTCACTGGTTTATTTTTTTCAAATAATGTTAACAATCAATTTGTCTAAGCCCAGGGGAAAAAATGGCTGGTATTCTTAGTAGAAATAGGTCTTTTAACTTTGGGAAATCACATACTTGCTTTACGACGGAGGCTCAGTGATTCATACAATGAAAGATTAGATAGGAGTACCTGGTACAACATGTCAGGAGCTATCACTGCAATCAGATGTGTAAACAAACAATTCCTTTATTTTATCAAGGCTTTTTAAATGCCAAGTGACAAAAACCACATTCAAACTAGCTTAAGAAAAAAAATTAATTGGCTCATCCAATTAAAATCCCAAACAAATTTGGGTACAGGTATTCTAAAGGACATCAGAAAACAGGTATCCAGTCTCACCTCTTTGTCCTTCACAGTTGTCTTCCTGCTCAAGCACACTTACTTCATGGACTGGCCCCCTGTAGCTATAGACATGCATTTGACCAACTTAGAAACTCCTGAAGAAAAAGGGTGCCTTTTCCTCAATACTTGCAGCGAAAGTCAAAAATTGAATCTCATTAATCTAGCTTGCTTTACATACTCAGCCCTGAGTCAATCACTGTAGCAGAGAAATAAAATATCTGACTGAGTAGTTGTGGGCCATGAAGCTACTCTTGATCACAAAGGACAGAGATTCCCCAAAGGAAAAGGCAGAAAAACGCTGAGAGGATGCAGGACAGGCAAAAGCAACATATTACTACTTCAGTGGATTTGTTCCATGTAAACAAATATAGGTGTAAAATGCCACTGAGTGGTGTGGGGGGAGGGAAAAGGAGAAATTAGACTAGCTTAGGAAAGGACCAACTGTCGACGTTTAAACTACACATAAAATCTCAGTTCTGAACTCTGAAAGAGTTGTAGCCAGACTTGCCAAACACCCAACTCCAGTCTTGCCAATACCATTTGCAAAGAATCTGACCTTTCCAGAAGAGCTGTGCCTTCCCAGCTGCATATCTGAGCCAGGTTGGCTAGTCAACTAGACATGTTGGAAAGAGTTTCAACCCAGTATAGGTAAAATAAAAAATAACTTTGAAATATTTGAACATAAAGGTTACTGAGGAGAAAAACCTGCCTAATAAAGCAATGCAAAAAGATTTCATATAGTTATACTTAAGAAAAATCCCAAAGGCTAGTAATCTTTCCAAGTAAAGAAAAGAGAGAAAGTCTTTTCAGAGGGGAAAAAAATGGCAACATAAAAGAATGTGGTGTGTCTGAGGGGCTCTGTAAATTCTGTGCAGCTGCTTCAGAGCTTATGCATGAGAGGTCAGGACTCAAGAATGGAAAAGTGGCAGAAGGACCTTTTATGACAGTCCAGTGTTTGCGCCTGATTCTGAATGTTACCAGAGGGATTTAAAGAGGAGAACAATGATCAGATTTTGCTTTAGGAGGACAGCCATGTTGACCACGGGAGACTGGATTGGGCAGGAGGCACCAGTAGATGAGCCATGAGATAACCACTTGGGTGGTCTTCAGCAACATAGTGAGGGGCATAAGAGTTAAAGAGAGGAGAAGAAGGATTGGGTCATCTTTTGTTTTCCAAAGAGTTTTCCAAGAAACACTAATTCAGCTGGACAGTAAGGCATTATCTGCAGCCAAATTAATTGAGGTCACTTTCTTTGCTGCAGAACTTTTCAGAACATTTGATATATTAATGTGTAGGGTGAGCTATCCTGAAACAGTTATCCTGCCAACACCATTCATTGTGGTCATAATGCTAATCAGGTGTCTTTTAACCACTATTTATAAAATATTAGATTATAGAGTTCAAAAAAGTGATCAAATATAAGATGCATATGATAAATAGTATAAGTAATAATATTAAAATAGGAGATAATAAAAATAAAACATTTATAATCTATTAAATACAGATAAAACATATCAACATGGCCTTTCTCACCAAGATGGGTTTTTTCTGGTTTTTTTTAATCCTCAGTGGAGGGTATATTTTTATTGTTTTGAGAGAGAGAGAGAAATATCAATCAGTTGTCTTTTGCATGCACCCCGACCATGGATCAAACCGGTAACCTAAGTATAGGCCCTGACCAGGGAGGGAACCAGCAACCCTATTGGTGAATGGGATGAAGCTCCAACCAAGTGGCCCACCAGGCCAGGGCTCTCGCCAACTTGTTTAATGGGATAATCTATGGCAAGTGTGTCAAAATGAACCGAAGAGCCAGATCACAATAACTGAAGCTGAAGCTCTCATCAGGGTAATAAAACATTTTGTTGAGGAAAATTCATCTTTTTTTTGGCCAGAACTCTTTATCCTGCAGGCACCGGTGTTTTGATGCCTTACCAGAAGCTATTATTTTTAACAGCATTTACAATAGACTTTTAAGAAAAGAAATGTGATATATAACCACAGCCTACCTCACCACTCCAAACAGGAAAGACTCCTTACTTCCCACTTCCATGCCATCAGTGGTAGCCAGCCTCCAAGAGGGGCCTCCTCACACTGATCCTTCAAGCTATAGCTGGTGAGGACTGAAGCTTCTTACCAACAGCCATGACAGTGAGCTTGGACACAGAGCCTCAAGTCTCAGTCAGGCTTTCAGCATCTGCAGTATGGTTGACATCTTGCTGGCAACCTCGCAAGAGACCCTGGGCAGACCATCTGGTTAAGCTGATCCTTGACTTCTGAACCTCCAAAACTGTGTGAGATTATAGTTACTGTTTAAGTATCCTACAGAGTTTTGGGATAAGTTGTTTCACAGAAGTAGTTAACTTAGATTCCATCGTATAATATTTTATCTGGCAAGAATGTTTCTCCTATTGTAGCCCATTTGGCCTAGACCCTCCAGGGATGCCTCAGGCTCTGAAATTGCTCTTGCCAGTGACTCAGACCAGTATGTCAAAGTGAGCAGATACTTTTCAGTCCCTCTCTTCCTTGGTCTTTGTATAATATTTAATAGAATTGACTATTATCTTTAAGATACATTCTCCTTTGGTCTTCTTGATATTATACTTTTCTGGTTTTCATCCTAACTCTATTGATCTTTCTCTGTTTCCCTTTGAATACAGTTAGTATCATGAAAACTTTAGGGGATAAGTCTGGAGAGAGAGAGACAAAAGTGAGGTTATGAATGATCTTTTATATCAGACTAAAAAGTTTGGACTTTATTCTTTTAGCTGCTCTTCACATGTAAATGTTATTCTTGCTTCAGGTCTAAGCCCTTATCTTTTCTCATTTGCCATGCCATCTTCCCCCTGGGTTATCTCAGCTACTCCCACTGGAATGCACACTGTTTGAGGGCCAAGATTTTTTAGTATGTATTTCTGGGGCCTAGAACAGTGCTCATCACACAGTAGGCACTCAAACACTTATTGAGTGAATGAATGGATCCACTTACATCTATATGCTGACGACTTCCAAATCTAACTTCCATCTTAAAGTACTCACTGAGCTCCAGATCAGTACAGCCCGCTTTCCACAATGCACCTCCATTTGGACAATCAATAGAAACTTATAACCAAAACAAAATTAAACTCTTCATGTGCTCACCCTCCTCTTCTTCCTCCTTCTCGTGTGTTCTCGTTCTTACCATCAACCTGTCTCCAAACAAGAAACTTGGCCATCCTTGCTTTTTTCTTCTCCCTCACCTACTTTATTGATTTGACTTCCAGAAATATCTTTCAAAGTGTTCTTTTCTCTTCATAGACATTTCTACCCCATTTGGTCATACTTTTCCTGGATGCTTACAGTAGTCTTCTATGTACCTAACCACTTTGTATTCCTCCAATCTAATCCCCACTCTACAGATAAAACAATAGTAAAAATGCAAATCTGACCATGTCACTTCTCCATTTAAAAGCCATCAGTGGCTTTTTATGTCAATCAGGATAGGGTAGGCTACTGCTTCTGTATCAAAGCAAAAATCTCACTGACTTAAGACAGAAGGTTTATCTTTTACCTTTCCCTAGATTAGGGACTCTCTTGGGCAGCTGTCTTTATCATCAATCCAGATTGGCTCGGTATCATATCTCTGCCATCACAAGGCTTCCATGTTCAATGCCGGGGTGGCGGGGAGAGAGAGACATACAGAATCCTTCAGCAATATTTATTAGCTCTGTACATGTATCAGTTTCCTATTTTTTACTATAGGAAACATAGGTATAGTGTCTAAGAACAACAATAATTATTCTATAGCTCTGGAGGTCAGAAGGCTCAAATGGGTCTCATTGAGCTAAAGTCTAGGTGTCACCTGGTTCCTTCCAAAGTATATTAGAAAGAATCCATTTCCTTGCCTCTTCTAATTTTGAGAGGTTGCCTACATTCCTTGGCTCAGGGCCTAGTCTTCCATCTTCAAAGCCAACAATATAGCATCTTTAAATCTCTCTTTCTCTCTCTGCCCAACCCCCCACATCCTCCCTTCTGTCTGCTTGTCAACACATCTTTTTCTTATAAGGACCCTTAAAATTATGTTGGTCCATAGGATAGTCCAGGATAGCTACTGCATCGCAAGATGCTTAACTTAAACACATCTGCAAAGTTACTTTAACCATGTAAGGTAACATACTCCTAGGTTCTGGGGATTAGGAGCTAGATGTCTTTGGAGGGTGGACATTGTTTACCATAGTCCATCATGCTATTTATGGCATAAACCCTAAACAGTGAACCTGGCTCACTAGGTTCCGCAGATCTGCCCCACCCCCACCCATCTTCACTCTATTCGTGTTGTAAAGTACTTACAATTCCCCAAAAGCACTTCTTCCCATCACCCCAAAGTGTTCACAAATGTAACTCCTTTCTCCTGGAACACTGTTTAAATCTCATCTCATTATTACCTTTCCTTCAAGTTTTTTGGTCTAAATTATTACATACTGTAATAAGTACACACTTCATTATTTTTGCTTAATTATACAGTTTTTGTATTTTAAAAATATAAATCTCTTCTAATATTTTATAGAAAAATACTTCTAGAATCAGTGTTCCAAGATTAGCCTTGGGTTTCAGACAATTTTTTTGCTAACATTAACTTCAGTTTCTCCACCAATAACAATTTGAATTATCGCATGGTAGAACAGCCTGCCTGGCACACTAAAAAAATCTCTATCACTCCAAGGTTTAAGTAGAGGTTAGATCTACAATCTGTCCAAACCAGCATTGTCTCTTGTTCCATTTCTATTAGTCATTCTATCAAACTTCTAGCCACTGAGTTTCTTTTTTTGTTGTTGTTATAAGCATTTTTTTAATTTTTCAAAAATTTAATATTTATTGTATTTTTTTCATTACCATTTAGTCCCCTCATGTCCATGAGGGGACACCACTCTCTCCAGTAATAACCACTATGTTGACCATGTCCATGAGTCCTTTTCCCTCTTTGCTCTATCCCCCCACCCCCAACCACACCCCCCACTAGCTGTCATCTGCTCTCCACCTATGAGTCTGTCTCTGTTTTGCTTGTTAGTTCAGTTTATTCATTAGATTCCACATATGAGGGAAATCATATGGCGTTTGTCTTTTTCTGATTTACTTTTTTCACTTAGCATAATGTTCTCCAGGTCCATTCATACTGTCACAATAGGTAAAACTTTTCTTCTTTTTAACATCCGAGTAGAATTCCAGTATGTAAATGTCCCATAGTTGTTTTATCCACTCATCTATTGACGGACACTTGGGCTGCTTCCATATCTTGGCATTAGTAAATAACACTGAAATAACACATAGTGAATAACACATAGGGGTGCTTACGTTCTTTTGAATCAGCGCTTTAGGTTCCTTCAGAGATATTCTCGAAGTGGGATCACTGGGTCAAAAGGTGGGTCCATTTTTAATTTTTTGAGGTATCTCCATACTGCTCTCCAACAGTGGCTGCACCAGTCTGCATTCCCACCAACAGTGCACAAGGGCTCCCCTTTCTCCACATCCTCACCACTTGTTGTTTGTTGATTTATTTATAATAGCTATTCTGACAGGTGTGAGATGATACTTCATTGTGGTTTTAATTTGCATTTCTTTGATGATTAATGACACTGAGCATCTTTTCATAAGTTTATTGTCCATATGTATGTCCTCTTTGAAGAACGGTCTATTCAGGTCCTTTGCCCATTTTTAATTGAGTTGCTTGATTTTTGGTGTTGAGTTTTATAAGTACTTTATACATTTTGGATATTAACCCTTTATCAGATGGATCAGTGAGTATGTTCTCCCATTCTGTGGGTTGTCTTTTTATTTATTGATGATATCCTTGGCTGTGCAAAAAATTTCAGTTTGATGTAGTCCCATTTGTTTACTTTTTCTTTTGTTGCCCTTGCGTGGGGAGGTATATCTGATATAAAATTTCTATAAGAAATGTCCAAGATTTTGCTGCCTATGTTTTTTCTAAGATTTTTATGGTTTAGGGTCTAAAATTTAAGTATTTGGTACATCTGGAATTTGTTCTTGTGTGTGATATAAGAAGTTGGTCTGGTTTCATTTTTCTGCATGTATCTGTCCAATTTTCCCAACACCATTTTTGAATAAACTATTTTTAGCTCATGGTATCTGCTTGCTTCCTCTGTCACATATTAATTGACTATGAAGGTGTGGGTTAATTTCTGGGCTTTCTATTCTATTCCATTGACATATGCGCCCATTTTATGCCAGTACCATGCTGTTTTGATTATTATGATCTTGTAGTATGGTTTGATGTTAGGTAGTGTAATTATCCCAACTTTGTTCTTTCTCAGGATTGCTGTTGCTATGTGGGGCCTTTAGTGGTTCCATATAAATTTCTGAAATACTTATTCTAGTTCTGTGAAACGTCATTGGAATCTTGATAAGAATGGCATTGAATCTATCAATGCTTTGGGCACTATGGACATTTTAATGATGTTAATTCTTCCTATCCATGAATACAGTGTGTGCTTCCATTTACTTGTATCTTCTTCAATTTCTTTCTTCAGTGTCTTATAATTTTCTGAGTACAGGTGTTTTACATATGTGGTTAGGAATATACCAAGTATGTAAATACTTGTATGTAATATACTTCCAAGGATGTAATATACTTCCTGAATCAGTTTTGGAGTATTATGTTTCTAGGAATTTATCCATTTAGTCCAGGTTGTCTATTTTGTTGGTATAAAATTATTCATAATATTTTCTTATAATCCTTTGTATTTCTTTTTTGTCAGTTGTTACTTCTCTTCTTTCATTTCTGATTTTATTATTTGGGTTCTTTCACTTTTTTTCTGGATGAGCCTGGTTAAAAGTTTGTCAATCTTGTTTATCTTTTCAAAGAGACAGTTCTTGGATTCATTGATCTTTTCTATCAATTTGTTAGACTCTATTTCATTTGTTTCTGCTCTCATCTTTATTATTTCCTTCCTTCTAATCACTTTGGGCTTCCTTTGTTGTTTTCTCCAAGTTCCTTTAAGTGTGAAGTTAGATTGTTTACTTGAGCCTTTTCTTGTTTTTTGACATAGGCCAGTATTGCTATGAATTTCCATCTTAGGATTGCTTTCCCAGTGTCCCACAGTTTTGGATTGTTTTGTCCTCATTTTCATGTTTCACAGTATCTTTTGATTTCGTCCTTGACCTCATTGCTACCCATTTATTGTTTAATAACATGTTATTTAGCTTCCATTTCTTTGCATGTGTTTCAGTGTTCTTCTTGTGTTTGATTTCTTGTAGTTTCATAGCATTGTGGTCAGAGATGTTTGGTATGATTTCAATCTTCCTAAATTTATCAAGGCTTTTTTGGTGTCTAACATTTTTTCTATCCTAGAAAACATTCCATGTGTGCTTTCAATGTATATTCTGTTGCTTTGGGGTCTTATGCCCTGAAGATATCAATTAAATTCATTAGATCTAGTGTGTCATTTAAGGCTGCTGTCTCCTAAATGATTTTCTGTCTAGAAGATCTATCCATTGAAGTCAACGGGGTGTTAAAATCCCCAGCTATGACTGTATTTCTGTCAATCTCTCCCTTTATGTATATCAAGACTTGCTTTACATATTTAGATGCTCCTATGTTAGGTGTATAAATGTTAACTAAGGTCATATCCTCTTGCTGGATTGTTCCCTTTACTATTATGTACTGTCCTTCTTTGTCTCTTACTATAACCTTGGTGTTAAAATCTATTTTGTCAGATATAGGTACTGCTACCCCAGCTTTCTTTTCCAATTGCATGAAATATCTTATTCCATCCCTTTACTTTTAGTCTGTGTGTATCTTTAAATTTGAGGTGTTTTCTTATTCATCCAGCTATCCTATGTCTATTGGTTGGAGCATTTAAGCCATTTACATTTAAAATGATTATTGATAGAGATATATTAAGTGCCATTTTATTGTTAGACTATTTCTCTCTCTCTCTTTTTTTTTTTCTTTCTCTCTTTCTTCTTATCCTTAAAGCAAGCCTTTTAACATTTGTTACAGTACTGGTTTGGTGTTAACAAACTCCTTTAGCTTTTTCTTGTCTGGGAAGCTCCTTACTTCTCCTTCAATTTTAAATGATAGCCTTTCTGGGTGAAGTTGTCTTAGTTGTAGGTCCTTACTTTTCATGACCTTGAATATTTCATGCCACTCCCTTCTAGCCTGAAATGTTTCTGTTGAGTAATCATATGCCAGTCTAATTTACAATCCCTTGTAGGTAACTACATGCTTTTCTTTTGTGGGGATTTTGGGATTTTCTCCTTGTCTTTAAGCCTTGTCATTTTAATTATGATGTCTGCTGGTGGAGGCTTCTTTGGGTCCATCTTGTTTGGGACTCTCTGAGCTTCCTGGACTTGTGGAAGCTTTTCCTTCACCAGATTAGGAAACATTTTGGTCATTATTTCTTCAAATATGTTCTCAATCCCTTGCTTGCTCTCTTTTTCTTCTGGTGTTCCCATGATATGGATGTTGTTACACTTCATGTTGTCCAAAATGTTTCTCAAGTTCTCCTTACTTCTTTTAATTCTTTTTTTCCTTTTGCTGCCCTGACTGGGTGTTTTTTTCTACCTTGTATTCCAAAACACTGATTCTATCCTCTGCTTCATCTAACTTACTGTTTAGTGTATTATTTATCTCAGATATTGTATTCTTTATTTCTGACTGGTCCTTTTTTATGGTTTCTATGTCTTTTGTGTGTGTGTATGTGCTGCTGAGTATCCTTATAATCATTACTCTAAACTCTCTGTCTGATAAATTGCTTGCCTCCATTTTATCTAGTTCTTCTGGAGAATTCTCTTGTTCTTTCATTTGGGGTCTGTTTCTTTGTCTTCCCGTTTTAGCTGCTTCTTTGTATTTTCTGCCTTATATGTTAAACTAATCAATCATTAAACTGATCAGTTGTTCATCAAGTCGATCTGTAATGAGCAATCTGTCTTAAGCACACAGGGTGGGGCAGAGTAATTCCTGGGGGTGGGGCTATCACTTCCCCTCAGGCTGACGCAACTTGAAGAGGAGCGTTTTGCCTGAGAAAGATGGATTCTGCAGTATGGGGAGTGAATGACTCAGCATAGGTATCCTGGCAGCTGTTCCTTCAGTTTTCTCACCAGAGCCACCAGCCCCAGACTCTCCTCATGTGTCTCTAGTCCATTCTGCCCTCCTTCTTCTAGAGCCCTGGGTAAGTAGCTGCAAATAAAATTTTGTATGTTGGCCCTTTAGAAGGCTCTTTGCATCTCCAGTCATTTCACCCTGGCAGACAGAAACCCTTCTGCTTTTCACAGCTGGGTGTTATCTGGGTTCCTTTCCAGCTGTGGTACTGTAGGCTGGGGAGCCCAGTTTGGGGTTTAGACCCCACACTTCTCAGGGTGTACCCTCTGGCTTCTGAACTATCCCTCTGGCATTCAGGTGCCACCCATGGGAGCCCAGTCAGCCACCTTGTGCATCCTCCACACTGCCTATCAGGCTTGTTATGGTAAAGTGGTTTTTCTGTCTGTCCTTGGTTATAAGGCTTCTCTCCAACTAGTGTTCAGTTGGTTATTTTGGATGATTTCTCTACAATTTAGTTGTAATTCCAGATTGGTTCTGGGAGGAGGTTAGTGTAGCATCCACTGACTCCTCCACCATCTTGTATCTCCCCTAATAAATGGGTTTCAAAACGATGAGTCAGCTTTGACTTTTCTCACTTCCTCAGGCCCTTCTCAGTCCTAAGATACACTTTCTACTGTCTCTTTCTTCATAAACTGGTGGCTCCTGCTCTAGCTGAGGTCTCGTTACCTCTTATTCCACTACAGTAACTTCCCAATTCTCCTATTTATCCCTCACTATTCTTCATAGCCCTTTTTTTTGTCAATTTCTTATGCGCACAAATCTCAGATAGTCATATTAACTTTAGTCAGTTCAGCATTTGATGCAATGTATGTTCTTGCCCCAGATAAATTAGTTAGACTTGGCAAAAACAAGAGCTAGCTCTGCAGAGCCCCTACCAATTCATTGGTCCTTGCTTATACTCACCACTGCTACTATGCCACTCAAATTTAATATATTAAAATAAAAAACAGAGTACTTATTATGTAAGTAGTATTACTTCTAGATAAAACCCTTAGCAACTCCTTAACCAGATTTCTACCTTAGACCCTTTTTCATGTAGAAATTCTGTCCTTTTCTTCCATTATTTTTTTCTTATATAAGATCTTTCAGCTAATCTGGACTCTTCAGGATACACTGAGTTGAGTTTCTTTTCCCTCCTACTTCGAATCATTTTTTCACACTGATTTTACATGCCCTGATGTGGTTAAGAGAGTGGCTACTCTTCACACTGCCTGGGATCAAAGGCCTGCTTTACTACTGACTTACTTTGTGGCCTTGGGCAAGTTAATTAACACCTTTCACTTCTGTTTTCTCATTTGTAAAAAGAAGATAATAATAGACCTACTTTATAGAATTTTTGCAAGGATTAAATGAGAGAAATATATGAGAAGCATTAACAGATAGGTTGTTACTAAGAATGTGTAGTTTCACTGCTTATTATTAAAAGGATTTTTTCTTCCTTCTCTGCTCCTAAACTGAGCTTTCTTAAAATCTTCTTCACCTTTTAATATTCATTTCAAAAACATACCATTCTGATGAAAATATAATCTTCAACTAGATCTTTTTTCCTGTGTACACACACATCTGCATGTACACGAACACTCTGTGGTCAGTGTCATCCAAATAAATGTAGCAACCCAGTGAAGTCCAAGGAGAGATAAAGTAGCCACAAGCCACAAGATGGGGGTGATAACAAAGGTACAAGTGATGGACTTTTGACTGGCCAGAATTGATCCAGTGGGAATGCTAGATGGCTACAGCAGGAGACCTACATCGAAATGGCTGATAAACAAAACATATAGGGGTTCTTTTCCAATTATAACGGGCATATGAAACATCTAAGACCTTGTTAAGGTGCAGATTCTGATTCAGCGAGTCTGGAAAGAGACCTGAATTGTGCATTTCTAACAAGTTCCAAGGTGATGGTGTGCAACTGGTCCTCCAGTCCTTTTTGAGTAGCAGGGCCCTAGGGAAGAGGGTAGGATATAATCCACGGAGCTTGAGAAAATCATCACTAAAACCAATGCACCAACAAGACAAAGAATTGGTGTATTTGAGGTGATGTTAGCATCAAGACTTAATAAGATGTCGCTTGTGTATGTCTATACCCCTCAACAACAACAATTGGGCATTTACAAATACACAAAAGGGCCTTTGAGGGTACTGTGGGATCCATCACCAGATAGATGCTAAGGGACAAGAAGAAACCTCCCTGACCTGTGTGTCAGGTAATAGGCATATAGGACTTGGTCCTGGCTGTGGACCCAGCGGTGGAGAATAAACACTCTATCTTCCCTAGGCCATAGTCGAAGAGGCCCTGAAGATACTGTATTAGATAGTCACTCACAGACAAGAGCCATTATAGAAGCCCAGGTTTCCAGCAAAGACGTTCCAGATGCATTGGAGCAAACTAATACAAGTTTGGATGCATTGGAGAGCACAAGAGGGACAGTTTGACTTTATTTGCACTATCCCTCCCCCAAGGTGGAAAAACTTAGGGCCAAGAGAAATCTTTCCAGCTCATGATTTCTCCTGCAGGGGAAAGTACGAACATGTGAGTAAGCACCCAGTTTCTTCAGTTATGGGGGATGCTACCAAAGAGGGTCATTTCTCTCTGGCCCCATCCAGAGGTCTGAATCATGAATTGTATGCCCAGGGAGCTAGCAGAGGCTGGGAGAGAGGTAGATCAGACTCCCGGAGGACATTAAAGGGACACAGATCTTACTAACTGTTATGAACTCATTAAGAAGCCCTCTCATGTGTTGCTGGGGATATGTCATCTATCCACACCCCCAACTGGTCCATAGGCACCCCAGCACTCTGTGCATCTCACTCACATATCCTCTCACCCTGTGTCCATCTTCCTGTGTGCACTCCCAACGGTGGCAGCAAGAGCAAGCTTGGAAGATGGCTAGTGAGCATGTGCAGAAAACCAGCTTGGATCTGTGGGCCATGGAGAAACCACAGACTTGAGCTTTAGTACTACCTTTGGGAAAATGAAAAGGAGGTCATCAGCATTCAGCCTGATATACTGTGGGAACAACTGCAGGTGTACATGCTTAAGAATACTGGAGCACAAACCATGGTGGAGGTGTATCCATAAATGGCCTGAGAAAACCTCGGAATCCCTAGCAGGGGGGACAGAAGGTATTTCTCTCCTGAAGGCACTAAAGACCGGAAGAGGTGCCTGCAACTCCACATGTTAAGGCAGCAACACAAAACTTCAAGGAACATGAAAAATCAAGGAAATGTGGCAGCACCAAGGAATCACAATAATTTTCCCAGTAACTGATCCCAAAGGTAAGGCAATCTGAGATTTACCATAAAAAATTCCAAACAGCTGTTTTAGGGAAGTTCAATGAGATACAAGAAAACACCGAAGACAATTTAACAAAATCAGGAAAACAATCCATGAACAAAATAAGTTTAACAGAGAGATTAAAATCATTAAAAAGAACCAAATAAGTTCTGGAGCTGAAGAATGCAACGAGTGAAACAAGCAAAAAACAAAACAAAACAAAAACACCTGCAGCAAAGAAATCAACATCAGTATGCATCAAGCAGGAAAAAAAAATTGTGAGTTAGAAGACAGTAACCTTGCAATTATCCAGTTAGGAAAATAAAAAAAAACTAATATGAATAATGAAAGTTTATGGGATCTATGGGACACCACAGAAATGTTTGCAGATTACTAGAGTTTCAGGAGAGAAGAGAAGGAGAAGGGAGCAGAAAGCTTATTTAGAGAAATAATGGCTGAGAACTTCCCAAACTGGGAGAGAGATATGAACATCCAAGTTTATGAAGAGATTTGAATATCATGTTACTAAACAAACTCAACTTAAAGATGTTTCCTTCAAGACACCTTATAATAAAACTACCAAAAAATTGGAGAACAAGAGAGAATTTTAAAAGCAGCAAGAGAGAAGAATCTTGTCAGTTCCCCATATACATGTATTAAACTTGATTTTCTCCCATTGATCTGTCTCTGTTAATTTGCTTATTAACCTAACTTAGAAAAATTAGAAGGTGGGGGAAAAAAGATTTAATATTTTTAGACCTCTACAAAGTTCCAAAAGAAAACATAACTGTCATCCAAGAATACTCTATCAGGCAAGGTTAGTCTTCAGAAATGAAGGAATGTACAGGCATTCCCAGAAAAAACAAAAACTGAGACAATTCATCACCACTAGACCTGCTGTAAGTTCTTCATGCTGAAATGAAAAGATGCTAATTAGTAACATAAAAATATGTGGAAATATACAATACAGTGGCAAAGGTAAGTATATAGTCAAATTCACAATATTCTAATGCTATAATAGCGTGGTTTGTTAACCACCTAGCTCTAGTATAAAGATTAAAGTATAAAAGTATTTAAAATAATTATAGCTACAATAATTTGTTAATTAACATGATACAGAAAATAGAAAAAACAATTCTAAAATTCATACAGAGTCCCAAATACCCCAAAGAGCTAAAGCAATCTTGAGAAAGAACAAAGCTGGAGGGGCAACACTTCTAATTTCAAACTGTACTATAAAACTATAGTAATCAAAACAGTATGGTACTGGCATAAAAGTAGACACAAAGATCAATGGAACAGAATCAAGAGCAAAGAAATAAATCTTCACATATAGATCAACTAATATTTGAAAAGAGAGGCAAGAATACTGGATAATCACATGCAGATGAATGAAACTGGACTTTATTTTACACCACTCAGAAGAATTAACTTGAAATGAATTAAAAACTTAAACAGAAGACCTAATGTCATACAACTCCTGGAAGAAAACATAAGGAAGAAGATCTCTGACATTAGTTTTAGCAAGAATTTTTTGGATATGACACCAAAAGCACAAGCAACAGAAGCAAAAATAAGTAAGTGAGATTGTATCAGACTAAAAAGCTTATGCATAGCAAAAGAAACAATCAACAAAATAAAAAGGCAGTCTCCCTGACCTGTGTGGCTCAATTGGTTGGGCATCACCCAGCAAAGAGAAAGGTCTCCAGCCTGATTCCACACCAGGCATATGCCTGAGTCGCAGGCTCAGTCCCTGATTGGAAACACATAGGAGGCAACCATTTTATGTTTCTATCTCACATCAATGTTTCTCTCCCTCTCTTCCTCCCTCCCTTCCTTGGTCTCTGAGAATAAATAAAACCTTTAAAAATAAAAAATAAAAATAAAAAGGCAATCTACTGAATGGAAGAAAATATTTGTAAGCCATATATCTGATAGGGGGTTAATATCCAAAATATTTAAGAAATTCATACCACTCAAAAACACATAAATACTTGATTACAAAAATAAGCAGGGAAACTGAATAGATATTTTCCAAAGAAGATACATAAATGACTAACAGGTATATAAATAGATTCTCTGCATCTCTAATCATCAGGGAAAAATGCACACCAAAACCACAACGAGCTATCACCTCACACACATTAAAATGGTTTTCATAAAAAGGACAAGAGATGACAAGTGTTGACAAGGACGTGGAGAAAAAGGAACCCTCGTTCACTGTTGGTGGAAATGTAAATTGGTACAGCCACTATGGAAAGCAGTATAGAGATTCCTCGATAGGTTAAAAGTGGAATTGCCATATTCTCTAGCAGTTTAACTCCTGGGTATACAGACAAAGGAAATGATCTCAAAGAGAGATTTACACTCTCATGTTCATTGCAACATTATTCACAATAGACATGATACGAAACAATCTAAGTCTCCTATAGAAGAATGAATAAAAATGTGACATATACACACACACACATAGAGTTGACTCTTGAACAATGTGGGGTGTAGGGGCACAGACTCCCACATAGTGAGAAATCGGGGTATAACTTAATTTAACCCTTTGCATACTCAGTTGGTTGAATTCAAATGTGCAAAGGGCTAACTATAGTCACAGGAAAAAATTATGTATGAGTGAACTCATGCAGTTCAAGCCTGTGTTGTTGAAGGATCAACTATAAACACACACACACAATAATGAAATGTTATTCACCCATGAGAAAGAAGGAAATTCTGCCATTTGCTATGACACGGACAGACCTTGAGAGCATTATGCTCAGTGAAAAAGTTCAGACACAGAAAGCAAATAGTATATGATACAATTATATGTGGAATCTGAACAAGCTGAACTATAGAAACAGGGAGTATAATGGTTGCTGCCAGGCGCTGGGGGTGGGGTAAGGGTTATAGAATGGGAAGATATTGGTCAAATGATATAATCTTCCAGTTATAAGATAAATATGCTCTGGGGAATTTATTATAGTTAACAATGCACTATTATACACTTAAAAGTTGCTAGGAGAGTAGATCTTAAATGTTCTCACCATTAAAAAAAAAGGTAATTATGTGAGGAGAGGGTGTTAACTAATGCTATTATGGCAATCATTTTATGATTTATGTTATCAGAACAACAAATTGTATATCTTAAACTTATAGAATGTTTTATGTCAATTATATCTCAATAAATCTGGAAAAAATAATGAAAAACCTACTTTGAATAAATAGAAACATATCTTTAAAAAAGAAGACATAGCCAAGTGCTGGAAACAGCCCAAGTGCCCATCAGTAGACGAGTGGATCAAAAACTGTGGTGCACTTACACAATGGAATACTATGCAGCAGGATGAGGGGGCTCCTACCTTTCTCAACGGCATGGACTGAATTGAAGAGCATTATGCTAAGTGAAATATGTCAGGCTGCAAAAGACAAATACTGTATGATCTCATCTATTAGAGGAACCTAATGAACAAAACAAACAAATGAGCAAAATAGAACCAGAGACATGGAAACTAGGGACAGACTCACAGCAACCAGAGGGAAGGGGGGAGGGAAATGAGGGAGGAAACAAGGGGAAGGGTCTAGTCAAGGAATGTGTATAAAGGACCCAGGGACATGGACAACAGGGTAGGGGATGACTACGGTGGAGGGAAGAAGAACAGGGAAGGGGAGAGCAACAGAGGAAAATTGGGACATCTGTAATAGAACAATTTAAAAAAATAAAAAGAGGGAAAATTTTTTGAAAAGAGGACATACAGTGAACTGAAGAGTAACAGTAGTAACAAAGAAACATGAGCCAGGAGACCACAATCTAAATTAAGGGAAAGTACATTATTTCGGAACCCGTGACACAGAGGGTGCAGAAGTGTGCCTGGAAGCAAAGTCTGGGGCAGGGATGCGGAGACCAGAGAACTGAGCTGAGATATATATTGGCTGTTTTCAGCTCTCACGCTGGCTACACCCAAAGTCTGCTTTCTTGTGGGAAACCAGTAGAGTATGGTGAAAAGAGCTCTCGACTTGAAACAGATTTCCGTGAGATAGAGCTCAGCTCTGCCCTTTCTTAGCTGTGTGATCTCTCTGAAGACGCACTTTCTCATCCAACAGGGAGGCAATAATGACTTCCTAGCAAGGTTGCTGTAAAGATTAAATAATGCTTCCATTGATAGGAAAGGTGCCTAGATGTGTAAGTTCCTTTGCAAGGCTCAGATTATATGTCTATGATTGCCACAACACGATTTAAAAAACAAAACAAAACACTATCTCCCTACCTCCAGGAAAAATCAAAAGCCTTGTCGAAGTTGCTGGGCAAAAATTCTTCCAGCTAGACCACTCTTATGGGAGAAATGACAGTGGCCTAAAACGAGAGATTGCAAAGTACAGTCAGGTGATCAGTATCCAAGAGTGTTGTGAATCAGGCGGGACCTGGAGACTTGTCTACAGCATGCTGCCCTTTCACCAGGGTATCGCCAAGAAAGAAAGTCAGTCTGATTCCAATACAAAAAGATGTTTATTTGAAAAACTACTTAATTTTTAAGTGTTGGTAATAATTCAGATGTTTAAACGTCTGTTTAGGCCACATAAAGCCTATCTGTAGACCCAGTTCCTGCCTCTCAACAACAGCTTTCACCCTTCTCTCTTTGCCTTCTTTTAAAAATATTTTTATTGATTATGCTATTACAGTTTTCCCAATTTTGTCACCTCTACCCCGCTCCGTCCTGTCCCCCCACCCTCCAGCATCATCCCCTCTTAGTTCACGTCCATGGGTTGTACATATAAGTTCTTTGAGTCCTCTGTTTCCTACACCATTTTTTATCTCCCCCCCATCTATTTTATCCCTACTAACCATGCTTCTTCTTCCCTGTGCTTTCCCCCCCTATTCCTCCCTCCCCCCTCCCCGCTGAACTCCCTCTGTGTGATCTCCATTTCTCTGATTCTGTTCCTGCTCTGGTTATTTGCTTAGTTTTGTTTTTATTGTTTCTCTTTTTGCTTAGGTTCATTAATTGATAGTTGTGAGTTTGTTGTCATTTTACTCTTCATATTTTTTATCTTCTTTTTCTTAGATAAGTCTGTTTAACATTTCATATAATAATGGGTTGGTGATGATGAAGTCCTTTAACTTGACCTTATTGGGAAGCACTTTATCTGCCCTTCCATTCTAAATGAAAGCTTTGCTGGGTAGAGTAATCTTGGATGTAGGTCCTTGCCTTTCATGACTTGGAACACTTCTTTCTAGCCCCTTCTTGCCTGCAAGGTTTCTTTTGAGAAATCAGCTGAGAGTCTAATGGGAACTCCTTTGTAGGTAACGCTCTCCTTTCCTCTTGCTTCTTTTAGGATTCTCTCCTTAACTTTAATCTTGGGTAACTTAATGATGATGTGCCTTGGTGTGTTCCTCTTTGGGTCCAACTTCTTTGGGACTCTCTGGGCTTCCTGGAAGTCTATTTCCTTTGCCAGATTGGGGAAGTTTTCCTTCATTATTTGTTCAAATAAGTTTTCAATTTCTTGGTTTTCCTCTTCTCCTTCTGGCACCCCTATAATTCAGATATTGGAACGTTTCAGGCTGTCCCAGAGGTTTGTAAGAGTCTCTTCACTTTTTTTAATTCTTGTTTCTTCATTTTGTTCTTGGTAGATGTTTACTTTTTCCTTCTGTTCCAAATCATTGCTTTGAGTCCTGGTTTCCTTCCTGTCACTATTGGTTCCCTGAACATTCTGCTTTATTTCACTTTAGGTATCCTTCATTTGTTTTTTCATTTTTTGACCAAGCTCAGTCAGATCTGTGAGCATTTTGATTACCGGGGCTTTAAACTCTCTACCAGATAGGTTGGCGATCTCCTCCTCGCTTAGTTCTCTTTCTGAGGCTCTACTCTGTTCTTTCATTTGAGCCATATTTCTTTGTCTTGGTGCACCTGATAAGTTGTAAGGGGGCGGGGCCTTAGGTAATCAGATGCAGGGCAACCCTCCTTGCTGCACTGCAGGGCTCCCTGTGGGGGAGGGGCCAGAGAGGGAACAATGCAGCTTGCCTGCTTGTCTCTAGCGCACTTTTCAATGGACTCTGGTGTGAGACTGGGAGCTTCTCATACTGCTGCAACCACCTTAGCCCGCAGCCACCTCTGAGTCCCCTTAAGTCAGCCCCTCCCTTGCAGCCCTCTCAGGGGCAGCCAGCCCTGCCCCCAAGGTCCAAAACCCAGTCACCACGGTTTTTCTGAGTCAGCCAGCCCAGTCTGGTTGTTCTGGTTGGTTTTTTTCTTTTTCCTTTGTTGTTGGAGTTCCATGAAGCTTGATTTTCTGGCGCTTTTGCTTGTTTATTGATTTTAGATTGGTTGTTATCCTCCTATTGGTTGTGCGAGGAAGCAAAAGCTCTCTACCTAACCTCCATCTTGGCAGGAACTCCTCTTTACCTTAATCCTTCTATAAATTCATGGATGTTAAAGGGGGATAAAGACATCCTTTACAAGATCTGAATGGTGGACTCTCAGGCAATCCCACTGTAAGGAATAAGAGACACTTAGAGCGTAGCACCTTTCCAGCACCTTCGAATCAATCATGCAGCCTTTCTTTTACTTTCTCTATTTGTATATGTGCAGGATCTATTTTAAACTGGGAGGTCTAAAAGGTCTCTCAGAGGAGGCAACATTTAAAATGAGACTGAAGGATAAGGAGAAACCATCACGTAAAGATCTGGAGGAAGACCACTCCGGGGAGCAGCACTTTAAGGTGGAAGAAGCATGGATTGTTCTAGGGAGGAGGAAGGCTGATGAGGCTGCAAGACAGTGAGTGAGAGGTGAGAGCGAAGGAGCGACTGGGCTGAATGTGAGGGACAGACAGCAGGCCCCTGATGGAGGGCCTGGCAGTAAAGAAGCAGTGGGAAGCCAGTGAAAAGTTTTAAAAGGGAAAACACACGGTATGATTTTATTTTTGAAAGATCACTGAGGCCACTGTGTAAGAACGGTTTGGAGAGAGCACGGGTAGGAGCAGAGTACTCATGTTTTAAACAAGTGTGAAATGCAGGCAAGGGATAATAATGACTCAGACTGGAGTGGTGTCAGCAAAGCTGGAGACAGGAAAATGAATTCAGCATGTATTTCAGAGAAAAAGCCAATAAAATGCAATATATATACTAATCAAAGGAAAAAAACAAAAAGGGGAGGACTGCCAGGGTCATGTAAGGTTAGGAAATACAAGGTGTGACAATGTCTGTTAGGTTAATAACGTGACTTCTGTACCTCACTTAAGGATGGGGGTTGGTTACCAAAAGTAGCATCCAGGTGATTAGTGGGTTGGAACTTTCAGTCTCACCCCAACCTCAGGGAAAAGGGAGAGGGGCTGGAGGTTGAATCAATTGTCAATGGCCAACGAGTTAAAAACCCATGGGGACGGTTCAGAGAGCTTCCAGGTCGGTGAATACATGGAGATATGCAGAGCGTGGAGCACCTGGAGAGAACATGGAAGCTCCATGCCCTTTCCCCACACCTTGCCCTATACATCTCTTTCATCTGGCTGTTCCTGAGTTATATTCTTTTAAAATAAATCAGTGTAAGACTATACTTTCAGGGATCATTTCTATAGTTCGTTAAAATAAATCAGTGATCTACTAAGCAAAATGTTTCTCTGAGTTTTGTGAGCTGCACTAGTAATGGAGGGAATTGTGGGAACCTCCAATCTGTAGCCAGTGAGTCAGAAGCACAGGTAACTTACCTGGACTTGTGATTGGCATCTGAAGTGTGGGTGTGTTGGGCAGACGGGAGGGAGTAGTGGGCAGTTTTGTGGGACTGAGCCCCTAACGTATGGAATCCTACTCTAGAGAGTGTCATAACTGAGTTAAATTATAGGACATCCAGCTCAAGACCCAAAGAATTGCTCCTCATTGGTGTGTGGGAAACCACTTTCCCCACTGGAATTGAGTCCAGAATCCAAAATAAGGGCTAAATGGAAGCAAATTGTGTGTGTGTGTGTGTGTGTGTGTGTGTGTGTGTGTGATGTCTATAGAGGCTGGTGGCAGCAAGGGGATTATTTTGGTAAAAAAGTAACAGTCTCCCAAACTTATTTGAACATGGAATCATTTTCAGTATAAAACATCTCTGGGGACTTGTCACTCCAGAATACACTTTGCAAAACATCTGCCAAAGTATAATTTCAAAAGGTAGCCCTGAGCAGGGTGACTCAGTTGGCTGGATATCGTCGCACAAAGTGAAAGGTCACCAGTTCGATCCCCAGTCAGAGTACATGCCTGGGTTGCGGGTTTAGTCCCTGGTAGAGATACATATGAGAAGCAATAAATCAATGTTTCTTTCTCACATCGATGTTTCTCTCCCTCTCATTCTTCCTCCCTTCCCTTCTCTCTGTAAGTAAATAAATAAAATCATTTAAAACAGGTTAAAAAAACAATGTTTGTGTATTCAAATCAAGTAGGGAACCAGCAGGAACTAAAACTGGTTCAGCCATGGCTGGTGTGGCTCAGTGGACTGAGTGCAAGCTGCGAACCAAAAGGTTCCATTCCCAATCAGGGCACATGCCTGGGTTGCAGGCCAGGTCCCCAGTAGGGGGCGTGCAGGAGGCAACCACACATGGATATTTCTCTCCCTCTCTTTCTCCTTCTGTTCCACTGTCTCTAAAAATAAATAAATAAAATCTTTAAAAAAAAAACTGGTTCAAAGAGATTTGAAGAACTGGGTGTCTGAATGCATTTGGGTACAATCGCTAGTTAGATACAAAACTGACGGATGTCCTCCTGAGCAATCCTCTCAGGGACTTTCATTTTGTGGCCCAGGAAGCATTTGCATCTATCTCCATGGACTCTATCAGCCAAGGGTAGTGATCAATAGCATCCTGGTTTTGAAGATAAATTATATATCTTCTCTGTTTATTAAGTAAAAATGTGAACTCACAACATATAAACCTTTAACCAAAAATGAATATTAAGTCCAATAAAGGTACATTCTCCTAAGTGGGTCATCGGATAGGCCTGTTAAACAACGCTCCCACAGAGCAAAAGACATGCTTCCATCTCTCTTATTTCAAAGTTTGGGGTAATTTTTTTCAAAGACGCCTTTATGATCACAAATTATCTCCAAAGATTACTTAATGACCACTCATGAATGCACACGCACACATATATATTCTGGCCGTATTATTTACCCAAATGCAACATGCAAGGTGTTAACTTCTTTGAATATATGGAGCAATACAACGTTAAGAAACTCTTAATGTCAGAGAATTGCCTTTCATGTGCAAATTTGTGTATGGAATCTAGGATTGTACTTTCCAAAGCCTCTGTGGTGTTTCCTCTTTGATCCGGGCACTATAAAACCAAGCCCAAGAAATTCATGTCCATGAGTTTCACCTGCAGTACTGAGCCATGTGGGTGAAGTCCTGTCTTTACAAGGTCCCCATAATTTCTTGATGTTCCTGGCCTGCCTGAAAGTGACCTAGGAAAAGTGGGCTTCTTTGTTGTACCGACAATTCTTCTCTCGTAAGACAATTACAGGAATCATTCCAGTAAGGCAATTACAGCTCTTACCCTAGTGTTGAGCTCTGTGGGAAATATTGAACATATTAAACAAACCTAATTATCTCTAGCATTCTTCTTTTCATAAGGTAAAAACAAATTTTGTAATTGTTCTTATACTCCCTGGGAAATCTTAGTAATAGTTTAGGTATAAAAGGTATACTGGACTCCCACCTTCCCACCCACATGAATTTAGGCCCTGATTCTGGAAGTCAAGAACAAAGGATTTGTCAAAACAGATTTGATCACTTGATTAAGATAAGGTCATGCATACCTAAAAAAATAAATTATCAAAAACTGGATATTTATCAATCAGAATAACAACAATATATTTTAAATACACAATCGTAAAGAACCTTAGCTTTTTGTTGTTGTTGTTGTTGTTGTTCAATTACAGTTGTCTGCATTTTCCCCCCACCCCACCTCCCTCCCCCAACTCCACCCTCCCCCTTGATTTTGTCTATGTATCCTTTATAGTAGTTCCTGAAAACCCCTTTCCCCACTGTCCCCTCCCCTCTCCCCTCTGGCTATTGTTACATTGTTCTTAACTTCAATGTCTCTGGTTATATTTTGTTTGTTTTTTTCTTCTGTTGATTATGTTCCAGTTAAAGGTGAGATCATATGGTATTTGTCCCTCACTGCCTGGCTTATTTCACTTAGCATAATGCTCTCCAGTTCCATCCATGCCATTGCAAAGGGTATAAGCTCCTTCTTTCTCTCTGCTGCATAGAATTCCATTGTGTAAATATACCATAGTTTTTGGATCCACTCATTTGCTGATGGGCACTTAGGTTGCTTCCAGTACTTGGCTATTGTAAATTGTGCTGCTATGAACATTGGGGTGCATAGGTTCTTTTAGATTGGTGTTTCAGGGTATCTCGCTATTATTTTAAAAAAAGAAGAAAATTCTAGCTCCTTACTTAAAAAAGCTTACTTAAATTGCCTTTTAGCTTTTTTAAGTAAGGAGCTAGAATTTTCTTTATATTATTTTTAATAATAGCGAGATACAGAATATCTGCTGAGTAGATTATGTAAAAGGTAAAAAAAATATTATCGCATGTATAAAGAACAGAATATGCCAAGACACACTTACCATTTTCAAAGAGTTAAAACCAAATTCTTATGTTACATGAAGATAATACTTACCAGTAAATGATGCACAAGATCCTTCTTTACAAATCATATTTTAAATAACTCCCCCAAAACTGAATTAATTTTCCCATGATTGAACACAGTTACTACTTTTTTCAGATTAATTATTTTTCAGAGATTATAAACCAAGGAAGTAAAGTTCACTTTTTAAAAGCCTTCTCCAGCTTTCTATACCCACAAAAAATTTGCCTGTAACTAACTTTTTCAAATTCTGAACAATCTGTCACTTTACTTTGAGTCAAAACTATACATGTTTACCTTTGATAAGTCAAAGTACATTCATTACATTGATACACAGTTACACTCTCCTGTCGTGCTGGTTCCTAACATAGTCTCAATCACTGTAAAATTTTAGAAAATGCATATACTGGTGGTATTTGCCACTGGTTCCTGGTACAGAGCTTTTAAAACCCTTGTAATTTCTTAAGTCACAGGAGCACTAGAAGCACCTTTTGTTCTAATATTTAGTGTTCGACCTGGCTCCTGACACAAAGATCCTAAATCCATTGGAATGTCTTGTCTGATAGATGTTTATTCAAATGAGGTCAACTCGTGGGGGGCTGCTGCTTGGGGCTGGTCGCCAGAAAGACCAAGCCATAATTAGAGGCTTGGAACTTTCAGCCCACCTCCCATTCTCCAGAGAAGGGCTAGAAATTGAGTTAATGATCCATTATGCCTAAGTGATGAGACCCCCATAAAAATCCCCAAAATAGAGGGTTCCCAAAGTTTCCCAGTTGATGAAGACACCCATATAGCGGCAGGGTGGCGTACCCCACTCCATGGGGACAGAAGCTGCTGTGCCAGGGACACTTCCAGACTCTGCCCTATGCATCCCTTCTTCTGGCTGAATCCTTTAGCATATCTTTTATTGTACAGGGCTCGGCAAAAGTAGATTTACAATTGTGAGTACACAAAACACAAAGTTTATTCTTGTATTATTATTTATTCACTACTGTATTATTTTTCACATGACCAACTGTAATCTTATTTTTCCCCACCCCATAAAATAAACTGGCAAATATAAGTAAGTGTTTCCCCAAGTCCTGTGAACTATTACAGCAAAAATCAAATCCGAGGGGGCGGTGATCATAGGAACCTCCAATTTGTTGCCAATAGTGAATAATCTGAGGACCTACTATGTGCAACTGGAGGCAGTCTCATGGGACTAAGCCCGTACCCTGTGGGGTCTGTCCTAACTCCAGTTAGTGTCAGAACTGAATTGAATTGTAGGCCATCCAACTGGTATAGCTGAGAATTGCTTGCTATGGGCAAACCCCCTGCCCCTCTGGTGTCAGAAATGTTCTGAGTGGTAGTAGTGTGAGAGAGTAAAGGAGAGGCACAGGAGGAAGAGTGAGGATTTCCTTTACAGTTGCCTATATTATCATTTTTAGCCAGATTAACTGATTTTTCACAGAGGGAATTGGGAGCTAGTTCACTGATAACTATATGTCATTAACAAGCATTTTAGCAAACTACCAAAGCTGAGGAATAGGGAGGAGTCAAAATTTCTGCTGGCATAGCATAATACCATTCCCTACAGCTATACCAATTTCTTTTATGTCTTTTTTAAGTGGCAAAATATAATAATTATATTTATTAATATAATCCAAAGATACAACCACCCCGTAAGAGAAAAAAATTAGAGGCAAAATAATGCATGTACCAAAACAGTGTTCGGTGACTAATGTTTTAGTATTCTATCTTACTTAAAAATTATCTATGTATCCAAGGTTATCTGTAATTACCTCGATATAATAGTACTTCAAGAATTTTTAATTGATTACAGATTTTGGAAATTTTGTTTAAGCTGAAAAAATACAGAACATAATTACAATTTATTTAAAAACTTTTGTCAAAAGTATAATTCAATTTAGTTGAACGCATGATTTTACATTTTTTCTTAATTTTAAATGTTATGTGGAAGTAGTAAGAACTAATGTTGGCTTTGCAACAGCATAGATGGAACTGGAGAGCATTATGCTAAGTGAAATAAGCCAGACAGTGAGGGACAAATACTATATAATCTCACCTTTAACTGGAACATAATCAACAGAAGAAAAAAGGAAACAAAATATAACCAGAAACATTGAAGTTAAGAACAACCTAACAATAGTCAGGGGGGAGTGGGGAGGGGACAGTGAGGAGAGGGGATTACAGGAACTGCTATAAAGGACACATGGACAAAATCAAGGGGGAGGGTGGAGGTGGGGGAGGGAGGTGGGTTCAGCTGGGGTGGGGTGGGGGGATGGGGAGAAAAGGCATACAACTGTAATTGAATAACAATAAAAACTTTTTTAAAAAGAATTAATGTTGGTTTATTATCTGATTGGTAAATGGTATAGAATGTTGAAGAATTCAGATTAACTAGTTTCTTAGATTTAAAAACTGAAAATGTTGCACAAAATAAAATATATGCTTGTATTATATTCCACATTGATAAAGTCAGGAAAAAGACATATAGCTTTTTTAAAAAGCAAAATGATTAACCAGCTTGTTTCATCCTAAGATTCACCTTATTTATATAAACTTGGATTATTAAATGAAATATAAGATATAAGAATATGAAAATACGGGAACTCGGGCAATATTGGATTTATGCAAATATTTGTGGATCTCTATTAATCATCAGAATGAAGCTCCTTTACTTTGAAAGACTTTCTGATTTATTATTATTTTCTAGAGATACGCAAATGTTTCACATTCTTAGGAGAAGGGTTTCCTTTACCCATTGCTGCTTAACAACCTCCTGCCAGACTTAGTAGCTAGAGACAATGCCGATCAGTCATTGGAATCACATATCTACAAGTTGGACAGAACTTCGCAGGGAAGGCTCCACGCAGTATCAGCCGTGGTGGCTTGGCTGGGGGATGGAGGATCTACTTCCAACAGCTCTCTCATTGCTGGCAAGTGGGCGCTCCTTGTTGCCTGTGAAGTCAGCGAGGGCTGAGGCCTGGGGCCGTGGTTCCTCTCATGTGAGGCTTTCTACAGGCATAGACAGGTTTCGTCACAGCATGGTGTTGGGTCCCAAGCATAACAAACTCTGTCACCTTTTGTGGCCAAGCTTCGGGAGTCACATAGTGTCACACCACAGTGCCAAATCTGTTCAAATGTAGGAGTACAGCATATAGATAGAATCTGTCTCTCAACAGGAGAAGTATCAAAGTCGTATTATAATAAAATGTGTTGGATGGTAAAAATTGTTGTGGCCATTTTTGGAAAATACAATGTGTTAAAAGAATTAAAGACTGTTCTCAAATTAAGGCACATAGATTCACAGAGAACTTATTCTACAACCTCCACCATGACTCAAAAGTAAAAGCAGAGCACAGAAACATCATTGTCTGGATCTCAATGTGTTTTTCTCCTTTCCATAGGGACTGAAATGTTTTCTTAAATAATTTGAATTCATAAATAGACAGACAACCAATAACACCAAAAAGGCTAACAAACCAGATTCTCTGTCTTTTTTCATCACCTGACTGAAGTCTCTGAATGATTGGACCATCAAACCAGATTCCCCATCATTGCTACCACCATTGGAGAATAACCTATTAGCCAGGTGCCCTTGACCTACTAAGAGTAATTGTTAGCTTGCATGAGAAAAACATCCCGTAAGTGCGTACTCAAGAAAATAGAGTGTGTTTGACAATCAGCCTGATTTTCACAAGTGATATTTTCTAATGAGAGTACAATATCAGCCCTGGCCTGTAAGCCTCAGTTGGTTGGCACGTCATCCCGCAAACAGAAGGTGAAGGTCAGGGCACATGCCTAGATTGCAGGTTCGGTCCCCAGTCAGGGCATGTAGGACAGGCAACCGATCAACGTTTCTCTCTCGTACTGATGATTCTCTTCCTTTCTCTCCCTCCTCCCGCTCTCTCTAAAGTCAGTACGTATGTCCTCGGGTGGGGATAAAGTATAATACAATATCAGCAAATACAATTTTTAAACTAAAACATAATCAATGCCAGACAAATGTTTGGCCAATAAAATGATAAGGAGAAATAATATTGATTTTAAAATTATTCTTCTATCTTTGTGGACATGGATAAACCTTTGGTCTTTAGTAATAAACTGCAATAGCCAGAGTGTGTGTACAGATTCAAGCACGGGCTCAGTTGCTGACTAGACATGTGTTCTTGGGCTCCTCTCTAGTGCTGGTTTCCTCCTGGGCAAAAGGCAAGAGTACTTGTACCTCACAGCCTCAGGAGTATCAAATAAGTCAATTCAGGTAAAGCACAGCATGGTGCTGGGCACAGCGTAACCTTACTATAATGCTAGAGATTATTGCTATAATAATACTACGTGACAGTAGCACAAACGCATTTATATCATACAACATATATTAACGGTTATATCATCACTCCTACAGTAATATAATTGTTACTATAACCCCCCTTTCTTAATACAAACATATAAGCTATTGTAATATTGAGGAGTAGCTGTTAATTTGACCCTTTTTTGACTTGAATGCTCCCCACATTAAAGTGATGATAATTACTTTCCACAAACCTTCAATATTTCAACTATAAATTCTCAAGAAGAACACATTATCACTTAATACCTTTCTTTTAATCCAGACATAAATGTGGTACATGTAAGTTATGCTTTTGTATAAATTTGAATTGTGTTTGGTTTGAAGCTACTTCAGAAAGAACAAATCATTTTTTGCTGCTGGGAGTCGAGGAACCCTTACTCTCTGAGAGCAGACACCTGGATACAGCCCCTTACTACCATGTCATTCGTTGGTTCCAGAAACCATTTTGGAGGGTTGAGAGTCACAGCCACATAAATACAGGCTGATCCCCTGCTCCTACAGTCAGCTACACATAGAAATAGAATTCTAGCCCTTTCTCCTTGAGGTTCCCTCTTGTGCTCATGCCCAGGCTGGGGGACACGTGCATTCTCAGGTAAAGGTATATTTTTCAAACTCATCCCTTCAGAAAATGTAGGTTCCCATTTATCAAATCCCTATCCAAGATTCCATGGCGGTTCAGACAGAGAATAATGAACGCTCTCCTCTGATGATATAGCTGAATATACTGCAACCATATCATTGGATTATCCCCAAACACCACCTTCTTTATAACACAGCTTCAGATCTGCATACAAAAAAAAAAACCTCCTAAAAGAAACAAAAGCTAAGTGTTTTGAAGACACAATATTTTTTTTAATAAATGACTGACCAACTAAACTAAAAGCACTTCAATCCAGCATCCTCATTTTCTGCGCAAGAAGGACGACTAGTGGTCAGAGATGTACTTTCACTTAATTTCTCATTCCTTGAATTCATAGAATCAAGTACTTAAAATTAAATTTACAAATCATTTACTTTAGGTTTATTGTTGAGAAAAAAACAAGGCCATGGAAAGGAGAAGTAATCTCTCAAGCTTCCCTGTTTGTTAGGTGCTAAATCCAGGTCTTGGCACTGAATTTTCTTTGGCTGTGTATATGCGATGTACAGTTAGCTTGGTTTCCTTTGGTGTAGTTCAGAAAAATGTGGTTCTTTCTGAAAAGGCAAGCTGTGACCAGTATGCTAAAAAAATGAGAACATTATACCTCAGTCTTTCTAAAGAATTTTAATAGAGATTTATCCTGTTTCTGACTGATTTTGAATCTTTGGAAAGGGAATAGTTGTTACATATTTATTTTGGTCCAAATGTGTGTGTTGAAACTTTTCCAATGGAGTTATTGTTGAACAAGTAGATGGAAACTTGGAATGTTGTACCAGGACTAAGCTCTCCATCCCTCTATTCATATACCTAAACATCTCAAGCACCCAGTCACCAGAGGCCTGCATGCCTCAGGCCACAGCTGAATGTCGACACCATTCTCTGCCTATGTGTGTCTAGGAACAAATGTGTACCAAACAAGTTCGTAGTTCTTAACTAAATGTAATTGTGCTTTGCAAACTTGGAACAGCAAGTAGGTAACAAGTATGTCTGGAAGTAATTGTTTTAAATTCAGAGCTTACACAAGGATTGCTGCAAATTACTTAGGCATTTGCTTTTCATCACTCAATCAAAGTATTTCATAGTTTTAGTACAAAATTGCCCTGTGGGCAGAAGACTCCCATACAAGAAAAAATGATCTTCTTAGAGGCAATTAATATAAAAGCAATGCAGAATGAGAAAAGAAAGAAATAGGAAGTATTTTCTTGAAGGTGAATTGACTACACTGAATTTGTAGTCAAGACATGTCTGGGAATAAGTAACTCTGGCATTTCTGATCTCCAACTCAAATTGAAAATGTTATGTATTTAACGTGTGTGTGTGTGTGTACACACATCTCAACACATTCTTTGGTATGACCAGCCAACACAGAAGGTCTGGGGGTGAAGTGTTTATGATGGACTTTGAAGGTTGAGAAATATCACAAAGGTTTAAGTAGATACAAAAAAAAAAAAGAGCGTCCTCAGGAAAGATAATCACATGAGTAAAAGTTAATGGCGGAAAACACCATGTCCTACTTCCTTTCCTTTGAAAGTGTTTTCTTGTATAGCCCACTGAAAGTGCTCTTTTTCTTACTTGAATCATTAATCTCTACCACTTCTCTCAAGCATATAAAGGATGAATGCTCTGTCCAAGGTCCTTGTTCATTTTTTTCAACATTTATGAAGCACTTACAAAGTGCCATGAACTATGGAGGGTGAAGCAATTAAGTAGCTAAAAGTCTAGTTAAGAAGCCATATTTAAAAATTTTTCAATGCAATGGTGTACATACTCTGATAACATGTGAATATCAATCAGTGGTATGTATGTATTAACCAAACATTTATTGGTAGGAACACCATAAGTTCTAGTTTGCCCACCTTACACCTGTTGTCCCAATGGAATGACTACTAGCATTCTGTAGTTTGGAAGGCAAAATATATGGTTACCCTATTTATTAAACAATTCTTGCTTGTTAAACACTAGAGATATGAGAAAAATCTCTGCCCTTAAAGTGTTGAGTATCTGGTAGAGAAGATAGATGCTTAAATAAGCAACTTTAATGCATGTAATCAATGTTATATATTATAACTATATAGAGATTGTCTTCAAAGATTATTCATAACAAACCTGGTTCAAAACCAGAGTCAGGAATACTTTACAGAGTCCAAGGGGCATACAGTATATAGTCTTACAAGAAAAATATGTTAGTTAAATGAAGAAAAAAATGTTCCAAATAGAGGGAGGTGAATTTGCCAAGGTAGAGAGACAAGAGAAAGCAGAACAATTTTTAGGAACTAAAAGCATTTGATTTATCTGGATCATCATCAAGCAGGGAGGGACCGGAGATAAAGCCAGAGAAAATTATAACCACATTATGAAGGACATTGTGTGTAGATTTAAGGCCTGAATTGAATCTCAAAAGCTGGGACATTATTGGTGTATAAAATACCATGTTGCTTTGGCTACAGGATAGCATAAAATAAAGTGGAGAAATAATACAGAGAGGCAAAAAAGTTTTTGTGGGCAACTTACCTAAAATCTTAATGAAGTGAGCTTAATTTGTCATGAACCTCTTTTTTTCCTTTCCCACTTTCTATTGGTTTTTGCTTGGAATAAGAATGTGATGGCTGGATTTCAGCAAACATTCTGAGACCTTGAGGAAGGAACCGATACATAGTGAATGAGCAAAGCCAAAATAATGAGTCTGTATTCCTGAGGCTACAAATTCATTTTAGTAGTTATAGAGCATCTACCTGTGCAGTATTCCATCCGTTCTTCTGTATTGTTCCCCAAAGTCAACCACTATCTTAGAGTTGGTGTGTATCACCTCACAATTAATTTATATTTATTGCATATGTATTTAAAAATAAATGTATTATTTTGTGTCACATTCATTAGGATACATATTAAGCTCCTATAACAAAGAAACTCCAAAATACAATGTTATAAAATACAGTGGCTTAGGTGAGGAGTCCAGTGATAGACTAACAACCCAAGGAAGAAGGTCACCCAGGACCTCATTTTCTCTTGGTGCTGCACCATCACGTTTGGTGACCTCATGTAGAAGCTGATCTTTCTGCATCCCAACCATCAAAGGAGGGAAGGAGAGGTAGTGGGGGGTGTGCAGCACACTTGCACATTTAAGGATGCAACACTAAAGTTGTACAGATAATTCTGCTCACATCACATTGGGCCGAATTTGTCTCCTGTATGCATTTAGCTTCAAGGGAAGCTGGAAAAATGTCTAGCAACATGACCATCTTTCATATACTCTGCTGACTCTTAGGTGAGGGGCTGTGCTTTTTATTGGAAGAAAGAAGAGTAGACTGGATCCTGAGTAACAATAACGGTAGTCCCTTATATGTTTTTAATATTTATACAAAGTTATCTCATTGTGTGTATCCTTTAGTAGGTAAACTTTTTTACATCGTGTTGCATTTTTGAAATTTATCATTATTGCTACATATACATTTTAGTGGTTTTAATAACTGCATAAGTCCCATTATGTGTATAAATTATACTTTATCATTCCTCTGTTGATGGATGTTGAGGTATAAAAATGTACTAAATAACACTCTCTTCTCTAACAGAGTGTTGGATCAATTGATAATCAATTTCATCATGAAGAAAATTACCTTAATACAGTAGTAGCCTCCAAGTGTACCACTAGGAAAGTGATCCTAGAGACTGTGGAACAGAAAGGTTCACAGACCAAATTAAGATGTTCAAATCACATAATTTATTAAACCAAATAAAACATGCAGTGAGAAGCAAGAGGAAAGAGGTGGGCTGGGTTAATACAGGTAGGATGGAATGCAAGCATGATGGAAAGACAACACAGCCTGAATCCTGTCTCTCTCTGTTGGATCACCTTTCTCTGCTAATGCTCTGGTGGTAAGGGACACAGTTCAAAGGGGTCCACAGACAGAAGATGGCTGAGATAACATAGTTCTTGCTCCATTCAAGAGACCCAGGAGCAATTAAGCTAAGGAGAAAGTATGGACTTTATCTGCTTTTCCTGGGCAGAGAACCTGTGGGGCAAGAATGGGTGTTATCAGTAGGTAGCCAATTTAAATCCACATGTCTATTGAATGTTGCTTCAGGTATGTCATCAATAATTATGGGCTTCAGTACCTTGTGTATATTTAATGAACTATTACTATGTATATTTTCTTGCTGCTTCTTTCCTTTCTACCTGTTTTCAGCACTCATATACTCTATTTACTTTATCCATGTCTGTCATACCGTATAGGTTACTAACTTGTCTATACTTAAATGCATCCTGTGTGTCATCCATCCCACTTGTATTTTTTGTCCCCTGCAGCAGAATTGAATATTCTGAAATAGTACAGAAAGACCTAATATAAGTTGAGGCTGGACAGGCATTTCCTGTAGGACCAGAGACTTTACCACTAAGTTTACGATGTGGCTGAGAAGAACTGGCAGACTTATTCCAAAATGGAAGAAAAAATGAAGCCATGCCCAGTTTCCTTCCCCAAAACTACTCTAATATACATTGTTTCACTTCTCCACACAGTAAGGGAGGAAGATACAGAAAGGTCAGGAATGTTACACAAATGTAGATGTTCCACATGAAAGAAAATATCAGGAGTGTGACATATTTCCCCTCTAAATTAAAACTAGAATTGGCAGTTAAAAAGCCAAAATGCCACCATTACAATATATGAATCTCATATCAAGAAATAAAGTTTATATCTGCAGAGAAGTTGGTTTCAATGCTGGAATTAAACTGACCTACTCACCCACAATCAACCACATACAGTCAGTGTTGCACCAGCATAAGCTTTACCTGTGGAAACAAGACCTTAACTGCTAAAATGAGGCAAGAGTGAGAGCAATGGGGAGCAATGCCAGCTCCCAAGAGATGCACACGTTCGACCCCACATCCCAAATCGTCAATCAGGTACTTCACTGTTCACAGTGAGAGTAGTGAGTGAGGATGGGTGGAAACAAGCATCTAGAGTGGAAAAAACATTTTTCCTAACAATTTCATTTTTCTCTTAGCCTATTAAGCCTACCATTAAATGTATCATCAAAAGGGAGGAAAGCTTTATCCTGTTATGGTGATTCTTTTCCTACCTGTACAAAGCCTCTCAGCTAATGCCAGCCATTACTTCTATGGATTCTTCTTGGAACCACTGACAGTGAAGGAAGCAGAATAAAAAATCCTGGAGTAGAATACCCTCTCAAAAATCTCTGACCATTCTGAGCAATGAATTAGTTACATCAACTCCAAGACCACTGCATTCCAAGGCTGAAATATATTCTTCATTCTATTTCACACCACAGATTGTGTCCAGTGTCATCCAATATGGCTCACAAGAAACTAAAACTCAAACATTAATCTTCTCAAATGTTCAAGGTCAATAATATCAAATTGTGTTTCCATTGTGGTTTGAACTTAAAGTGAGAAGGGAGAGTGTAAAATTCATCTTAATTTCTCATTCTGCTCAGTCTCAGCTTTAAAGTGGTTCTTAGTTTCATCCTGGGCTGAACTCACAAGAAATAATTTAGTGTCTCCAAGAGCTGAAAATATGGATAATTTCAGTAATTCACCTCACTTAAGAAATCATCTAAGGGATTATTAATAGGACACATTATATTAACCCAGCACCAGCACTTTAAGACACAGAAAAAAAAAAAAGTAACTCCTAAAGCAATTATCCCAGGAAAAATTAAGCTCCTAAAAATTACCAGTTGGTAATGTCAAAGATTATAGACCAACCTCAATATCTGTGGTAAAGAAAGTATACAGAAAAACTTGGTTTTAAGCTAATCAGAATGCTAATAAATTTATTCCAGATGTTCAGTGTTTACAAATTGTGAATTTAAATTTAAATGGACAACAACAAAGACAGCCCAGAGCAAGTAGAAGGAAGGAAATAACCAACATCAGAGCAGAATTAAATGACATAGAGACTAAAAGCACAATTCTAAGGATCAATAAATGCAGGAGCTGGTTCTTTGAAAAAATAAACAAAGTTGACAAGCCTTTAACCAGACTCATCAAGAAAAAGAGAGAGAGGACCCAAATAAACACAATCAGAAACAAAAGAGGAGAGATTACAACTGACACCACAGAAATACAAAGGATTCTAAGAAATTACTATGAAGAACTATATGCCAAGAAATTTGAAAACTTAGGTGAAATGGACACATTTCTAGAAAAATATAATCTTCCAATATTGAATGAAGAAGAAGCAGAAAGTCTGAACAGACCAATAACAGGAGACAAAATTGAAGCAGTAATCAAAAAACTCCCAACACACAAAAGCCCTGGACCACACAGTTTCACAGGAGAATTCTACAAAGCATTTAAGGAAGAGCTATTCCCTATCATTCACAGATTATTCCAAAAAAATACAAGAAGATGGAAGACTTCCCAACTCTTTTTATGAATCCAGCATCATCCTAATCCCAAAACCAGATAAAGACACAACAAAGAAAGAAAACGTCAGGCCAATATCACTGATGAACACAGATGCTAAAATTCTCAAAAAAATATTGGCAAACTGCATCCAGCAATACATTAAAAAGATCATACACCATGACCAAGTGGGATTCATCCCAGGGATGTAAGGATGGTACAATATTCACAAATCAATAAACATAACATATCACATCAACAACAGCAAAGACAAAAATCACGTGATCATAGCAATAGACACGGAAAAAGCATTTGATAAGATACAGCACCCATTTATGATAACAATACTCAGCAAAGTGGGAATAGACGGAGCATTCCTCAACATAATAAAGGCCATATATGAGAGACCTACAGCCAACATCATACTCAATGGACAAAAACTTAGAGCTTTCCCACTAAGATCAGGAACAAGACAAGGATGCCCTCTCTAACCACTCCTATTCAACATAGTATTGGAAGTCCTAGCCACAGCAATCAAACAAGAAAAAGCAATAAAAGGCATCCAAATTGGAAAGGAGGAAATGAAACTGTCACTGTTTGCAGATGACATGATAGTATACATGGAAAATCCTATAGACTCCACCAAAAAACTACTCGACCTAATAAATGGATTTGGCAAAACAGCTAGATACAAAGTCAATACTCAGAAATCAAAGGCATTCCTGTATACCAACAATGAAACATCAGAAACAGAAATCAGGAAAAAAAAATTCCATTTGATATAGCAACAAGAAAAATAAAGTACCTAGGAATAAACCTAACCAAGGAGGTAAAAGACCTGTACTCAGAAAACTACACAACATTGAAGAAAGAAATTAAGGAAGATACAAACAAATGGAAGCATGTACCATGCTCATGGATTAGAAGAATTAGCATCATCAAAATGGCCATACTACCCAAAGCGATTTACAGATTCAATACAGTCCCTATTAAAGTACCCATGACATATTTCACAAACATAAAACAAGCATTTCAGAAATTTATATGGAACCATAAACAACCCTGAATAGCTGCAGCAATTTTGAGAAAGAAGAACAAAGCAGGGGGGATCACAATACTTGATATCAACCTGTATTACAAGGCCACTGTAATCAAACCAGCCTGGTACTGGCATAAAAACAGGCACATACCAATGGAACACAACAGAGAGCCCAGAAATAAACCCAAGTCTTTACAGTCAATTAATATTTGACAAAGGGTACAGCAGCATAAAGTGGAGTAAAAAATAGCCTATTCAACAAATGGTGTTGGAAGAGCTGGACAGCTATGTGCGAAAAAATGAAACTCAATCACCAACTTACACCATACACAAAAATAAATGCAAGGTGGATAAAAGATTTAAATATAAGTAGTGACACCATAAAAGTCCTTGAGGAGAACATAAGCAGGAAAATCTCAAATATTCCACACAGCAATATTTTCACTGATATGTCCCCTAGAGCAAGGTACATAAAGGAAAGAACAAGCAAATGGGATCTCATCAAAATAAAAAGCTTCTGCACAGCTAAAGAAAACAGCTTTAAAATGAAAAGAAAACCAACTGTATGGGAAAACATATTTGCCAATGATGCCCCAGACAAGGGTTTGATCTCTAAAACATATAAAGAACTCACATGACTCCACTCTAGGAAGACAAACAACCCAATTAAAAAATGGGCAAAGGGACTGAACAGACACTTTTCCAAGGAGGACATACAGGGGCTCAGAGACCTATGAAGAGACGCTCAGCATCGCTAGCCATCAGAGAGATGCAAATTAAAACCACAGTGAGATACCACTTCACACCAGTGAGAATGGCCATCATAAACAAAGAAACAAACAACAAGTGCTGGTGAGGTTGTGGAGAAAAAGGAACCCTAGTGCACTGTTGGTGGGATTGCAGACTGGTGCAGCCACTGTGGAAAACAGTATGGAATTTCCTCAGAAAACTAAAAATGGAACTGCCTTTTGACCCAGCAATTCCACTGCTAGGATTATATCCTAAGAATCCTGATACACCAATCCAAAAGAACCTATGCACCCCAATGTTCATAGCAGCACAATTAACAATAGCCAAGTGCTGGAAGCAACCTAAGTGCCCATCAGCAAATGAGTGCATCAAAAAACTATGGTGCATTTACACAGTGGAATACTACATAGGAGAAAGAAAGAAGGAGCTCCTACCCTTTGCAAACAGCATGGATGGAACTGGAGAGCATAATGCTAAGTGAATAAGCCAGGCGGTGAAAGATAAATACCATATGATCTCACCTTTAAGTGGAACCTAATTGAAAAAACAAACAAACAAGCAAAATATAACCAGAAACATTGAAATTAAGAACAAATGGACAGTAACCAGAGGGGAGATGGGAGGGGATAATGAGGGGAAAAGGGTGAAAAGTTTTCAGGAACATCTATAAAGGACACATGGACAAAACCAGGGGGGCGTGGAATCAGGGGAGGGAGGTGGAGATGGCTGGGTGGGGGAAAGGTAGGGGGAAAAGGCAGAAAACTGTACTTGAACAACAATAAAATTAAAATAAGTAAATAAACAAATTTAAATGGGGTAGCTCTCCCAGAAAGTGATTAATTTCAGGGCTATGCATTTACCAGTTTGAGTATCTAAGTGTAGGGGACTTGGCATAGGAAATCCATTCATGCTTATGGTTTAATCTTTTTGACTGTGCATTTGATATATTATGGTCCTCTTGCAATGCTTAGAATTTTTACTGGTGGCAGCCTGTACATCCAATTCAGAATGCCTTCTTCTCTAATCCAGAATATCCAAGGCCTCTTATGTTTCATCTTTCTTTATCCCACTTGTTTTATGGCATCCTAGCTGCTTTCAGGTTGGACTCTGCCTAATGAAACATAAACTCACTTTTGAGAACCGGCAAGTTCATTCTAGTATCCTTGTGGATGGCTTTTTCCATTACCACCTGCAGTAGAGTTGCTTCGGCTTGTGATATTGACCTCTTAGGGAAAATCTTAGGGAAGATTTTCCCCAACTCTGAATTTACTCATGCAGAGAATCTGCCCTCAGCAGGTTCTTTATTTTATTTATTTATCTTTAAAATAAATAATGTATATATTTAAGGTGTACAACATGATAATTGGGGTTTTTCAATTTTTTTAATATTTCAATTACAGTTGGCATTCAATATTATACTAGTTTCAGGTGAACAGAATAGTGGTTAGACATTTATATAACTTACAACATGATCTCCCCCAATGAGTTTTGCACCCGCCCAACACCTTGTATAGTTGTTACAATGTTATTGACTATATTCCCTAAACTGTGCTTTATATCCCCATGATTATTTTGTAACTGCTGATTTGCACTTTTTAATCCCTTTACTTTATTCACCCAGTCATCTTATCCTCTTCAATCTAGCAACTATCAGTTTGTTCTCCACATCTATGAGTGTGTTTCTGTTTTGTTTGTTCATTTATTTGGGGGGTTGTTTTTTTTTTATATTCTACTTATAAATGAAATCATATGGCATTTGACTTTCTCTTAGTTCACTTAGTATAATACCCTCTAGGTTCATCCATGTTGTCACAAGTGATAAGACTGCATTCTTCTTTATGGATGAGTAATATTTTATTGTATATATGCACTACTTCTTAATTTATTCTTATTTGAATTGGAGCATTTATTCCATTTACATTGAAAGTAATTGTTGATAGGTATGCAATTATTGCCATTTTATTAATTGTTTTATCATTATTTTTGAAGTTCCTCTCTGTTCCTTTCTATTTCCCTTGCACTCTTCTCCCTTATGTTGATGTCTTCCTGTAGTGTTGTGTTTAGATTCCTTTCTCCTTATTTCTTGTACTTCCCTTGTAGATTTTTGGTTTGTGACTACCATGTGTTCCATATACACCAAGCTATGCTTATAGCATTCTACTTTAAGCTGATGGTTGCTTAAGTTCAAATGCATTGTAAAATCACTACCATTATTATTTATCACTTTCATGTTTGGTTTTGTCATTATTTTTTTACCCCTTTTGTGTTTGTGTTTGTGTGTATCCTTTCATTACTATTGTAATTCCACATGATCTTCTTACTTTTGCATTTTAACCTTTGTATTAACTTTAGTGTTGTTTGATCTATTGCTTTTATGTGTTTGCCTTTGTTAGTGGAATTTTTTCTTTATAATATTTTTCTTCTTCTTTTTAAAGGAATTCCTTTAACATTTTTTTGTAATACTGATTTGGTGGTGATGCACTCTTTCAGCTTTTTCTTACATGGAAAGATCTTTATCTGTCCTTTGATTTTAAATGATTACTCTACCCTTGCTGAGTAGAGTAATTTTGGTTATAGGTCCTTGCTTTTCACCACTTTGAATATTTTGTACCAGTCCTCTCTGGTCTGCAAAGTTTGTTGAGAAGTCAGCTGATAGCCTCATGGATGCTTCCTTGTATGTAACTAGCTACTTTTCTGTTGCTGCTATTAACATTCTTTGTCTTGGACTTCCAGTCAAGATGGCAGCATAGGTAAACATGGCTCACCTCCTCACACAACCACATCAAAATAACAACTAAACTATAGAAAAAACATCATTCAGAACCATCAGAAATCAAGCTGAGTGGATGTCCTATAACTACAGAATTAAAGAAGAAACCACATCAAGACTGGTAGGAGGGACAAAGATGCAGAATGGGCTGGTCCCACACCTGCATGTGGCAGATAAAAATCAGGAGGGATATATCCAGAGCAAGGAGTCCCAGTCCCTCACTAGGATCCCCAGCCCAGGGTTTCAGGGCTAGAAAGATAATACCCATAACTCTGGCTATAAAAACCAGTGGGGATTGAGGCTGTAGAAGACAGAATCTTCTGGAGTCTCAGGTAGTTCCTCTTAAGGGGCCCATGCACAGACTTATTTGGACTCACTCCCTCTGAGCTCCAGCAGAAGGGCAGCAGATTGAAAGGCATCAGAGACATATGGGGTAGGAACTGAATGCCCAACATTAGGGTGAGAGCTGGGGGGGCAGCTTTCTACCAAATAGAAGTGCTGGCAGAGGCCACTGTTCCTTTTCTGAGCCCTCCTTCCAAAAAGCCACAGAGCCAGCAGGAGGGCACCATATCTGAGACTCCAGCAACCTGGCTCACACTGTTTGCCTCACCCTGGTGATTCCCTAAGGCCCTACCTACCCAACTTTTAGGCCCACCCAAGCTGTTTCCAGAGGCTTTTCCATACAAATGGCTTGTCTTAGCCCATTCAAATTTTCCTAAATTATCTAAAACAACCAGCATCTGGCCTCAGTGAGCCCCATACCGCTCATTAAGTTGCTCTAGGCCTGGCACTAACAGCAGCTGGCCTTGGCTCATAGCTGGGCCTCACCTGGGCACCTCCAAGTCCAACATAAGTAGCAGCCATCTGCAGATCATTTTGTAGCTTATGCTGTGTGACCCTGGACAAAACACAGGTGATGGCTGATGTTGGACTTGCCAAAAGAATCAAGGCTCAACCACAGCAGGAGGGTGTACATAGCCCACATGCTGGATGCACCTTGAGTACCCAGCTTGGGTAATAGAGGAAGATGTACCACTGGACCCTAAAGGACACCTACTACATTAGGCTACTCTACTAAGCCTGAGAGACATAGCAGCTCTACCTAATACATAGAAACAAACACAGGGAGGCTGCCAAAATGAGGAGACAAAGAGACACAGCCCAAATGAAAAAGAACAGAACAGAATTCCAGAAGAAGAACTAAATAAAATGGAGGCAAGCAATCTACTAGATGCAGAGTTCAAAACACTGGTTATAAGAATGCTCAAGGAATTTAGTGAGGACCTCAGTAGCATAAAAAAAATCAGTCAGAAATGAAAGATACACTAATTGAAATAGAGAACAGTTTACAGGGAATCAACAGTAAAGTAGATGAAGCTGAGAATCAAGTCAGTGATTTGGAACACCAGGAAGCAAAAAAACAACCAGTAAGAAAAGCAAAAAGAAGGAAAATGAGGATAGTGTACAGAGCCTTTGGGACAACTTCAAGCATAGCATTCACATCATGGGTGTGCCAGAAGGAGAAGAGAGAGACAAAGAAATTGAAAACTATTTGAAAAAATAATGACACAAAACTTCCCTAACTTGGTGATGGAAATAGACATACTAGTCCAGGAAGCACAGAGAGTTCCAAACAAGATGAACCCAAAGAGCCCACACCAAGACACATCATAATGAAAATGCCAGAGGTTAAAGATAAAAAGAGAATCTTAAAAGCAGCAAGAGAATAGCAGTTAGTTACCTACAGGGAAGTTCCCATAAGACTTCCAGCTGATTTCTCAAAAAAACTTTGCAGGCTAGAAGGGACTAGCAAGAAATATTCAAAGTGATGAAAAGCAAGGACCTACAATCAAGATTATTCTACCCAGCAAAGCTAGCATTTATAATCAATGGACAGATAAAAAGCTTTCCAGGCAAGAAAAAACTAGAGTTCATCACCACCAAACCAGTATTGTATGAAATGTTAAAGGGTCTTCTTGAAGGAGAAGATAAAATATATGAACAAAACAATGGCAATAAATACATATCTATGAAAAATTGATTCTAAAAAATAAAATAAACAAATAAGCAGAAGAGAAACAGACTCATAAATACAGAGAATGTTTTGATGGTTGCCAGATGGGAAGGGGGCAGGGGATGGGTAAAAAAGGGGAAGGGATTAAGAAGTACAAATTGGTAGTTACAGTATAGTCATAATGATATAAAGTACAGCATAGGGAATAGAGTAGCCAAAGAACATATATGCATGATTCATGAACATGAACAATGGTGTGGGGATTGCCTGAGGTAGTGGGGTGATGGGTAGAGGGGGACAAATGAGAAAAGTTGGACAACTGAAATAGCATAAACAATAAAATATAATTTAAAAAAAATTTTTGTCTTTAACCTTTGGCATTTTAGTTATTATGTGTGTTGGTGTGGACTTCTTTGGGTTCATCTTGTTTGGGACTCCCTGGACTTGTATGTCTATTTCTTTTGCCTGGTTAAGAAAGTTTTCAATCATTATTTCTTCAAATAGGTTTTCAATCCCTTGCTGTCTCTCCTCCTTCCAATAAATATCCTTATGATGTGAATGTTATTACACTTGATGTTGTCCCAAATTTTTTTTTCTTTGTACTGTTCTTGGGTGTTTTCTGTAACCTTTTCTTATTAATCAATAATTTGATCCTCTTCTGCCTCTAATCTGCTGTTGATTCCATCTAATGTATTCTTCATTTCAGTTATTGTATTCCTCATTTCTGACTGGTTCTTCTCTTATGTTTTCTATCTTCATTTGAGTTCTCACTGAGGTAATCTATTCTTTCCCTAAGTTATAACCAGTGTTTTGAACTCTGCATCTGGTAGATTGCTCTTTTTTGTTTAGTTCTTATTCTGGAGTATTATTCTGTTCTTTCACTTGGGACATATTTATTTGTTTTCTCATTTTGACAGCCTCCTTCCATGTGTTTCTATTTATTCAGTAGATCTGCCACATCTCTCAGTCTTAACAAGGTGACCTTATTTTGTAGGTGTCCCAAGAGACCCAGCCTCCCTATTCACCTGAGCTGCGTGCTCCAGGAGTGTCCCTGTGTGGGTTTGATGTGCTCTCCCCTTATAGTTGAGCCTTAATTGCTGTTGACATGTCAGCAGGTAAAACTGACCTTCAGGTTGACTGTCAGGACAGGCCATGACTACAGCAAACAAGCTGTTGTTTGAAGGCTAACCCCATAGAGTGGGATTTGCCTTAGCAGGGCTCCTGTGCCTGTGAATCCATCCTTTGGGTATGCTATTTCTGGTGTTAATTGTACAATGCTCTGGTATGGTCTGAAGCCAGCCACCAGCTGTGTTGGTTCTGAGGGATCTTGGGAGAATTTTTGATGCTAGCCAAGGTCATTTGCTACTTATATCCATCCTGTGCCACCAGGCAGGAACCAGAAAGTAATCCGAACTTGGTGTCTATGTATGCTGAGCTTGGAAGCTCCTGAGAGTGATTATGCTGTGAACTGAATCTGGTTGCCACTAATTCCAGGCTTGGGGCCACTCAGCAATTGGTACAGGGCATGCTGAGGCCAGCCCCTATTTGTTTAGGGTTAGTGAACCTTTGAGAAATTTCAGGAAAGTTCTCAGCACAGGCCCAAGCTGGCTGCTTGTATGGTGCAGCCTCTGAAAGATGTTTGGCCTAGGCATGTGAATTGGGTGGAACAAGGTCTCAGAGAAGCACCTGGGTGGAGCAAGAGTGGTGTCAGCCAGGTTGATGGAGACTCAGATTTGTCATCAGCTTGCACCTTTGGCTATGTGGGGGCAGGGCTTAACAAGGAACAATGGCACTTTAGTCTTAGAGAGTACTGCCCCTCCAGTTCTTGTCCTGAAGCCAGACAATTCAGTTCCTCCAAGCGTATCCCTAGCACTTTTCATGGTGCTGTCTTTGGAGCTTAGGATGAATGTTTGTGAGTAAATGAGTCTGTGCTTGGGCCCTTTAAGAGAATACCTGGGAGTCCATCAACCCTTCATCTTATGGAGATGGAATCCCTGCTGATTTTCACAACCAGATATTGTGGGGATTCCTCTTCCCAGCACTGGTGGTTTGGGGAGCCCAGTGTGGGGCTCAGAACCCTCAATCCTCAGGGGAATTCTTTGCATGGCAAAGAATCTGTCCTGATTTTTAACCACACGTGGGTGTGGGACCAGCCTCTTTCGCATCTCCACCTCTTCTACCAGTCTCAACATGGCTTCTTCTTTATATCCTCAGTTATAGGACCCCTGTTCAGCTAGTCTCCAAGTTGTTTTCAAGGGTGGTTGTTCTGTAATTTAGTTGTAATGTTGATGTGGTCATGGGAGGAGGTAAGCACAGCATTGTTCTATTCCTTGTTGACTGGAAGTTCTAACATAATGATTTGATACATATTGATGTAGTAAAATGATTGTTACATTAAACTAATAACATATCATTTTGCATAGCTATTTTTTGTTGTGTGAACCAAGTACTTGAAATCTACTCTTTTAGTGAATTTCCTGTATTCACAACAGTATTATTAACTCTGGTTACTGTGCTGAACATTAGATGTCTAGAATTATTCATCCTGTATAATTGCAACTTTATACCCTTTGACCAATATCTCTTCGTTTCATCCACATCCCCATCCCTGATAACCACTGTTCTACTCTCTGCTTCTATATAATGAACTATTGGGTTGGCCAAAAAGTTCGTTTGTTTTTTTTTCTCACAAGATAGCTCTAGTAACACTTACTTGTCTTTAACTTTATTCAAAATAATTTTGTTAGACTGTATTGTGACTGCTGTCATATAAGCATGCATTTTTTAAAAACTTATCAAAATTGGTGAATTTCTGTGTAGCCATTTTAATATTAAAGATGGAAGAAAATATGCTACATTTTCAACATATTATGTTTTATTATTTCAAGAAAGCTAAAAATGCAACTGAAACATACAAAAAAATATTTGTGTAGCGTATGGAGAAGGTGCTGTGACTGATTGAATGTGTCACAAATGGTTTGCAAAATTTTGTGCTGGAGATTTCTTGGTGAACGACGCTCAGCAGGCAGGTAGACCAGTTTAAGTTGATAGTGATTAAATCAATACATTAAGTGACAACAATCAACATTATACCACGTAGGAGATAGCCAACATACTCAAAATATCCAAATCAATAAAGTTATTTGTGAAAATGAAAAATGTGTCTTTTATTTTACAAGAAAAACCATATGGACTTTTTGGTCAACCCAAAATTTTAGATTCTGCATGTGAGATCATGGAGTTTTTTTCTGTCTCCACGCATTCTTGAAGTGAGGCTATAGTTATTTTTCTAAAATCTGTGTGTCTTTTGACATAGAAGGAACCAATAACTCACCCTCCTCAAAGGAATGTCTACTGTGTTTTTAAAGGTTCTATCCTTGGGCAGTATTTCTTTTCTGTGTGTGCGTTGTAGGGGGGCAACTGTATTGCAATAATGGGGTAATCCTTAATGCTTTATTTAACTACACTCTTCCTCCACATCTTTGAGATAAATTCTGTGGGGTTCATAAACAGTTTATACTGTTTCTTCAAAGACTCCTTTTTCCTCTCTACCTTATAAAAGACTACAATTTTGCTGCCCCTAAATATCTCTTTTCCTTAAATGTACAGTTTGATTTCTGATCCAGACATTATTTTCTAACACATTTCTTCACGTTTTGCCTTGAATTTCTTTGTTAATAAGAGACATGAAATCAGACCCTGGCTGGTGTGGCTCAGTTGGTTGGAATACCATCCCATAGCCAAAGGGTTGCAGGTTCAATTGCTAATCAGGGCACATGCCTAGGTTGCAGGTTTGATGCCTGGTCCAGTCATGTACAGTCCCCAATCTGGCAGGTATGGGAAGCAACCATTCAATGTTTCTCTCACACATTGATGTTTCTCTCTCTCTCCCTTCTTCTTTCCCTTCCTCTCTCTCTAAAAAAGCAATGAAAAAAAATGTCCTCAGGTAAGGATAAAAAAAAAACTTTTTAAGAGAAATGAAGCCAGTTTTTTTTTTTTTTTTTTCTGAACCTGCCAGAATTATCTACTGCTCAAACAAACTTCCTTCACCTTCAGGTTTCTTGGTTGAATAATCTCAGCCAGAATGTATCTCCTTTAGCTTGACCTTAAACCAGGCCTGGACTCAACCTATCCCTGCACTGCCAATTTCTCCTTTAATAATTTACCTTTGCTATATCTTTCTTTAGAGTTTCAATTCTCTATTTTTTTTCAGACTTGTTTCCTCATAGAACAAGAAATTCTTATGTTCCCACATGTAGAAATTGGAACCTTGACACTCTCCCAATAAGTCTTTGAGAATAATGCTGATCTTCCTCATTTTCTCTGAAATCCATCCAGATCTGTCTGCCACCACCCTGGAGACCTGCTTCAGTCTGGAAGGGGATCCAGTCTTTAAACTTCCCCAGGCAATGTCTCAAAGGTCTCTGTCTAGGAACAAGACCATAGCAAACAGTTTTTCCTATATCATGTTAAAAAATTGCCTCTTGCCAGTGGCCAAAATCCTGGCTTTCCCTGGAGCAATGAGCCCAGTTTTCTTCCTATGAATCTGCCTTTCTGCACTGGGTCCCAAGCAGTGCTTCTGACAGGACATCAATGAAGGCAGTGTCTCCCTCACCCCTTCTAATGCTCTCCCAGAGACTGAGTTTAAGATGCATCTCCATTTTCCTTTAGCATTTTTTATATGCTCTACACTTGAAATTTCATTGTCCTTTTACAATAGGCTTGCCTATTCTCTAGAGTCTCCACTGGTTTCCTAAATAAATTTCTCCTCTCTTAGTTTAATCAGTCTGCCTTTCTGTTTATTGTTGTGGCCTTACGTTTCACTACACTGTGTGTTTTCAAGTCTTTCCAGGTTATCCTTAGCTTACTTACTAAGCAGACCAGACTCTGCAAGATATTATTCCAGGCATGGAATCCTTTCTTTGTCTTCCTAACTATTGGGTCTGCAATAATTTCATTGAGATCTCTACTTCAATTTCCTCAAAATGGCATAGTTCTTTAAAATTGGTGTCCTGATCCTGTCTGTTTGTTTTAAAACAACATCTACTATAGATTGGGTCTCAGTTTTGGTTTAGGCTTATGTAATTTTCAAGTCTAAAGTGAATATGAGAGAATGTAATGGAAAGTGTTCAATAATTGGCTGGGGCTGAGGGTAGGAGAGACTCGTGATACATAGGGTTTGTTTAATAATTGATTGGGGTGGAAGAGAACTTTGATGTGCAGGGTTTCCTAATTTCAGTAGCACAAATGCTCCAACAATGGCCAATTTCAAGTTACCAATGTAACATGAATCACATCACAAAATTACTAAAAATTTAACAATCATATATCCTAAGTTAATACAAGCTGGCATTAGCACATCTCTGGATCACCCCTTATCTGTGAACAAATCACATAAATGCAAGATATCCAAGGTTAGTTCCTCTGAAATTCTCTGTAATCTTGGAGGCAAAACAGAATTTGAAACTGGGGCTACCTAGGTAGACTGAGTTCTAAAAGATTAAAGCTAGGACCTCGGAATGCATGTAAAATTCAGTTCTGCCTCACAGCTTACAATTAGCAAATGCTGTTCTGTTCAAGGATGGCTTAGAAGATATAATCCTGCCTCAGCATGACCCCCAGGACCTGTGTCAGGTGTGATTGCATTTTCAAGTCCCCATCATTTGATTAAGACATCACCTTGACCTGTGACTTTGCTGAAGGTTACAGGTTCATGAGCACTTGATTTTGCTAAATGAAAAGCAGGGCTAAATAACGTCTGTTTAAGGTCTTATATATGTACTCTTGGCTAAACTACAGTAATGAGTATAGCTTATATCTGTGGGCAAATGGGTTTCCAAATTCTGAACCCCAGAACCGAAGGCAGAGGCAGCAGTCATCTAGGGTAGTCCTCACACCAATGCCAGGGGTTCTGGATTGATGCAGACGTAGTGTGCACTCTTGAATGGTGGCACGCTCCCAAGAAAAGAGAAAAAGGAACCAAGCCCTGCGAGTTTATTTCCTTCTGTCAAACTCGCCAATAATTTACTCCTCTTCCTGTGGAAAGAACATGAAAAGTTTTGTTAATTAGTGTCCCTTTATTGGAGCAAAACATCATTATAAGGGGTTAAGTGTTTTAACTTAAAATAAACAATGTATGGCTTCCCAGTTTTTCCACTATTAAAAATAATGCTGCAATACAGATCTTTGTGCATATATCTTAAAACAATGTGCAAGAGAGTTGGAATATACCTAGGAGAGGATTTATTGAGTCATATTATATTATGTGATATATAATGTTAAATTGATCTCCATAGTGGAGTAAAATGGTATCTCAATATAGCTTTAATTTGTATTTCCATTTTCCGGGTGAAGTTACATTTCTTTCATGTCTACTTGCCATTCATATATCCTTTCCTATGATTTGCCCATTTATATTTTTATGTATACTTCCATTATTTTGTGTGATTTATAAAGAGCTTTTATTCTTTATTTTGCATCTCGGATGCACCTCAACACATTTACTCAGCAAAAGGGACGGTTCTGCTGTAGGCTGGTCAATGGCAAGTTGGTTAGGACCACCCGGTGCTGAGGAAATTACAGTGCTAAGAAGGGGTACGTCCCCAGCAAGTCTAGACAGGTTGGTCACTCTATTCTGATGCAAGAAAAGTCACATTTATTTTCTCCATAACAATTCTACTTGGGTTTTTTTTTCTAGGATAAATTTCTATATGTGAAATGACTAGGTCAAAGTGCATTCGTTGCTTAAGGGTTTTCACAAGCATTGAAAAAAAGTAGCCTTCTGGTAACACGGTTTAATCCCACCAGCAGGAACAATAACTTTTAGAATTTGGATGGGCCAGAATAGAATCCTTAGCTTTGGAGAGCCACAGTACCTTAGACACTATTCACTTAAGAAGATGAGTGAACTAAACAAGACTGTACCCACTAGGGCATTAGCATCTCTGGTAGATAGGCAGCAACTTTCTCTTCCACTCACATACACATCACTGGGGCCATACCCCAAATATCTCCAGAGGGTTAGAAACCGACCATATCTGGCCTATAGTACCACCTTCAGCAACCCATAGGCATTCACATAATAATTATTATGCGCCAGTTATTCTGTACCAGGTATTGTACTAGATACCATAGACCTCAAATGAATTAGAAAAAAAGTCACGGACTTCAAATCTCATCTATTTAAGGGAGACAAGATTATAAACAATTCTTAAAATATCTATAGTCTAAACTTTAACTTTTCCAAAACAGTTATACAGAAAGAAGGTCTGAGTACATTCACTTTTTAAACTGGCCAGAGAATCTCTGTAGGCCTCACACATGTACACAGAAATTGTCACCACAGATTTAAAAAAAAAAAAAAAAAGCTAGCTCTACAAAGGAATAATACACAAACAAATTAAGTGGCAAAATCAGAACAAAACAAATAAAACCAGTACGTGTAAGTGAAGCACACCTTCACACAATTGCCACAGATCCCCGAGCACCCAAAATTTGTGGCCACTGGTGGGGTAGAAGTCCACTGGATATTTTACCTGGGAGTCACGTATTTTTGTCTCAGTCCCTGTAGTTGGCAATAATTCTGAAGTACTCTACTCCGTTTCCTGTGAGGAAAAGCAGGCTTTCTGAACACAATCAAACCTTTCTTTGGCGATTTCGAAGATAGGCGCCTCGGGAACATCATCCGGAACAACAGTTTTCTTTGCCCGAAACCATAATTGCAGAAGGTGTGGGAGGTTAACCTTAAACTTAATCCTTTATACCAAATAGTTTCTTTAAGTTTACTCCTTTCTTTCAAAGAGAAGCACACAAAACCAAACTGTCTAGAGGCATTAAACCATGGTCGATTTAAACTAAACATTTCCTAGGACCCAAAATTTTAAATGGCCATTCTTAGTTCTAATTTTCAGCCCACATTTGGTAATTAGAGTCACAGACATCACCTTTGTTAAAGGATCAGCTCGTCTATTCTCAGCCACCAACTTGTCTCCTAATATGGCCATTTGCTTTGCAAAAACACAGAGTAGACGCATCTACGGATGGGTTCACGCGCATCCATCTTCACAGAAAAAAACCTGACAGCTCTATGAGCATGCCCTTCCATTGCTTTTTCAACACATGAAAGATTCTACTAAATATTTTGCCATCTACCTGGCACTGAGCCATTCAATAAACAATTTAGTTCAACCACCATTTATCAAACACGAACCTACAACAGAAAGTACCTGCCATTTGCTCCCAGTGTGTCTGAGGGAACTGAAAACCCAGCTCTACAGCCCAAACTCGCTGTGCACCTTGGGTAGGAGCAAGGTCATGGTGCTGGTGCCATTGCTCAAAGGCAGGGACCCCTGCATCGGTGTCTGAGGGAGGCTCCGGGGTTTCTCCAGAACCATCATCTCCCTAGCCTGGTGTGAAATTCCTACTAACAAAGCCCATTCTCCTGGAGCAATCAATAAACATGTGTCTATTCAATTTCTTTGTTTTTCTGTCTTCCTCAAAGTAGATTGTAAGCTGCTTAAAAGCTGCAGGGAGGGTATTCATTAATGTTTTCTTAATTAATTAAATGTATTTGAATCACATTATCTTTAGAAGGCTCCTAGTTCTCTTTCTCCCACTGTGTCTCTTCAACTTTTGACACGTCTTAGCCTGTTGTTTGAATCCACATCTTCCCTGAGCCTCCAGAATGGACAGATCAGCTATTTGCTGAGGCAGAAATGTCTGTGCTCAAAACTGATATGGACAATGTGTGTCTACAGCAACAATTTGGTTTTTTTCTTTTCTGTCTTCTAGATTCACACCAAGGAATCCCAGAACTCTTTACAATTATGAACACACAGCCAACATAGAGGAGCAAAAATGATTGGATGAGTAACTACCATGTACAAGTCTCTGTGACCAGCATCCTATTTATTTCATCATGAATCTTAATGACAATTTAGGAGGGAAGATGGTATTAATCGTGTCCCGCCCACGAGAAATGTGGAAGCTCAGACAGAGGCTGACTTGCTCACCCAAGGCCACAGAGCAGACAAGTGACGGAGCCAGGCTTTGAATCTAAGACTGTCTAACTTCAATGTTCTTTATACATTTTATGTTTGTTTTTGACCAGTGCCCTTCCTAGACCTCAGTTTCATCTGTAACTTTGGGGTTTTATATTAGATAATCTTAGGTTTTCTTTCTGGGACCCTTTGGGGTCTGTGTTCCACTATTTCATGTATCAGCATTTTAACATCTACTTGGCCCATGAGTAAATTGAGACCCAAAGAGGTGAACTGATTTGCTTAAAGCAGGTGACTCATTGTGGCTCAAGGACCAGAGCCCAAAATTCTAGTATCTAACTCCACTGTGTTTAACATTTAATACCCTTAAGCTAGCCTACTAATCCCTGGTCTTCCTGGCTTCTCCTCTCTTTCTTGCATCATCAAACGCCATGGCCCCCTCTAGACCTTATATGATGCCCATGACTAAAATTACGTGACTCTTTCCCACTTCGGTTCACATGCTGTTCCTTCTGTCTACCTTGCCTACCCTTGTCCTCTTTTTTTTTCCCCACACCTCCGAACCTGGATAACACCAATTGCTTTTTAGGTCTAAGCTCAGATATCACTTTCTAAAAGTAGCCTTCATTAACTACTTCCTCCTCTGCTCCATTTATAGGGTTGCCACATAAAATTTAGAAACCCAGTACAATTTGAATTTCAGGTAAATGACAAATAAGCTTTTAGTGTATCCCAGATACTGTGTGAGGCACACTTATACTAAAGATTCATTGTCTACCTGAAATTCAAATTTAACTGAATGTCTTGTATTTTTATTTTGTCATCTGGCAACACTATATACATTTTCAGATGAGGTCTATCCTTCTTGTTATACGGTCTTAAGAATACAATTGAAAAATGGGCAAAGAACTTGATGGATATTTCTCCAAAGGAGACATACAACAAGTATAAGAAGTGATATTCCAATCACTAATCATGAAGGAAATGCAAACCAAAACCACAATGAGATACCATCTCATACCTGTTAGAATGGCTATTACCAACAAACAAAAAATAACAAGTGTTGGCAAGGATGTGGAGAAAAAGAATCCTTGTGCACTGTTAGTGGGCATATATCCAAAATAATTGATAGGAAGATGTCGAAGAGATGCATGCACTGTCATGTTTATGCAGAATTCTCCACAATAGCTAAGATACAGAAAAGCTTAAGTGTTCATCACCATAAGGATGATTAAAGAAACTGTGACATGCCCATACAATGAAATATTATTCAATCTTTAAATTAAAAAATAAGAAACCCTGCCAGTTGCAACAACATGAATAAGCCTGGAGGAGATTATGCTATGTGAAATGAGCCAATTGCAGAACAAATACTGCATGATTCTGCTCATATGAGGTACCTAAAACAGTTAAACTCATAGAAACAAGGAGTAGAATGTGGTTGCCAGGGACTGGGGGAGGGTGAATGAGGACTTGCTATTCCGTGGGGTTAAAGTTTCAGTTTCACAGGATGAATACATTCTAGAGATCTGCTGTGCAACATTGTGCCTATAGCCAACAACACTGTAAACTTTAAGTGTAGTGCACTTAAAAATATGTTAATAGATATCATGTTGTATTCTTACCACAATAAAAAAAGAGAACCATAAGCTTTTCCTTTATAACACTTAACATAATTGTATTTAAATAATTTTTTAAGATGCTTCTGTTACAAATGGTCTCTATGACACTCCAGACTCCAGGCTCCATGGGAGACGAGACGGTATTTATTCTGTTAACCACTATTTCCCTGCACTTAGCAGTGTGCTGCCACATAGTCCATGTCCAATAAATGTTTGGAGGGAGAGAGAGAGAAGAGAAAAAAGAGTTATCTTAGTTTCCTCCTTGGATGGAGAGAGTTCACATTAACACGTGTGTAACATCATGATTGCAATAAATTGTAACAACAGTCATTTAGGACTGTTTGAACTAGGGCCCGGTAAGCACACATAGACAATATCTTAATTTCTTCCTTACTCTTTTCCTGCCTTTCTTACCTTGCCCCCAGGTTCTACTGGCATGTGTTGATGTGTTTGGAAGTATCGAACACATGTGTTTTGAAATTCAAAGACACAGATAATGGCATGGTGGTTACCAGAGGGAAGGGGGTGGAGGGGCAGTAGAGGGCAAAGGGGGACAATTATATGGTGACAGAAAACGATTTGGCTTTGGGTGGTGGGCACACAATGCAATATACAGATCACATGTCATAGAAATGTACACCTGAAACTTGCATGGCACTATGAACCAATATCACTCCGGTAAATTTAATTTTAAAAAAGCAGGAAAGTTTTGACACATTAAGATATACCAAGGTTTAAAACACCATCTCCGCTCAGCTTCCTGAGCAGGAAATGTGGACACTTGGGAGCCAGATCAGAAGAGGAAGAACTAAAAATGCAAATAAGGTGACTTCAGCTGACCAACTTACTTGTGGGCCCAGGAGAGGCTCCCATTTGGGGCACTCAGAAATAACTGAGACCTCTCTGAGTGATACTAATGTAAGGTAAGCAATCTTGAAACAACGTAATTTGGGTTTTAAAAAAGGAAAGTAACACTTTGTAGCTACAGCCTAATGAGCAATTCTTCCAGTTGGATTGTTGGCGGAAATAACATTTCTAGCATTTTGTAGGTGTTTCTTTTCACCACCTTCAGCCTTATTCTACTGAAGCTTCCTAACTACTAAGAATAGTTTTCTCTTTACACCTAGATATTTTCAGGAGGTTGGGTCATATGCTACGTTCCCTGTATAGCCTCTAAAGTTTGCAAAATTGACTAAACCTTACTAACCAGATCCTGCGAATCTATTCACTTCTCTCTCAAACTCTGGTATTTTAACAACCCTCCCCCCCAGACTTATTTATCAGCCAAGTTTTTTTCCATATGATATGCCTAATCCTTTGGCTTCCTGATTTCCCCCCAACCCTGCTTCAGGCATAAGTAATGACAAATGCAGTTACTGTTACTTTCTTACACAACCAAACCATACGGAGCTGGATCATGAGACTCTAACTTACATTGGGAAAGACACATTCCAAGAGGTTGAAGCAGAAACAATAATAGCAGAGGAAGGAGGAAGCACACTAAAAACTAACATCAATGTTTCAAATTCCAAGTTGGGCTGGCGGGGCCCTTCCATCCGCCTGGAGACCAAGCACAGTCACTTAATTCCTCAGTTGTTTCTCCCTCAGGCCTAGCCCTGACTTGCCTTTAGACACGAAATGGCTCTGTGGCCAACAGGAAAACAAAGCCTGAGGAAGATTTTGCAAAGCTAAACCCAAGAGAAGCTGTGCCAAGCAAATACCAGAAATTTGCAGAAGCATTTTATTCTGCCCATGGTGGTTTCCTGTGTTCACATTGCAGGAACAATGCCCTTGATACCTTTTCCAAATACCCTCACTGGGTCCCATTCCAGAAGAGTCCTAAGTCTTACAGACTTAAAACTCTGTTCTACAGAACATTAACATCCACCAAAAGATGTTACTGCACAGTCCATTAAAAAAGAATCCTCTGATAAATTATGCTGAGAAATGCTGTGTTTGAGACTCACAATATACCTTAGCCCACTAAGGGATCTCAACAAAAAGCCTTTCTGGAGAAAACGTGTGTAACTTCTCAAGGTGTTCCTTATACTGTCAGATCTACACAACTATTTTCAATTTCACAGTAACATATTCCGAGAAATTTTACCACAAGATTTTATGTCAGTTTGCTAGTGCTGCTGTCACCAGTTATCACAAACCAGGTGGCTTAAGCCATAGAAATGTGTCCTCTCATGACTCCGGAGGCCAGAAGTCCAAAATGAAGATGTCAGCAGGGCCATGCTCCCTTCTGAGGCTCTGAGAGAGAATCTGTTCCTTGATTCTTCCAGCTCCTGGGATCCAGGGGCACTAGCCCATGGCAGCATCCTTCCAGTCTCTGCCTCCGTGGTCACATGGCCTCCTCCTCTTCTCTACATCTCCCTCCACTCATGAGGCTGTATGTGACTGTATTTAGGGCCCTCTAAGGCAATCCCAGATAAGCTCCTTCTCTCAAGAGTCACACAAGTTAATATAGCTCTTGCCACACAAGGTAATGGTAAAAGGTCCCAGGGATTAGAGCATGGATATATTTGGGTGGGAGGTCCACCATTCAACCCACTATAGATATTAACTGATAAATGCTGATAAATATAAAATTGTTACCTTTAACTCAATTTAATTTAATTCTACACAACAATGGTCTAATGAGCCTCTTGTACATACCATGCTTTGTCCTAAGCCTGATCATAAAATGATTCAACTCCTGGTCACCAGTTTAGCTGACGCACAGGCTGGTGGAGGAGACAGACATGACAGGGGAATAAGACTATGCATAGTGATAGGTGCTGTGTGAGAGTTATGCTCAGAACAGACCTGAGGAAGTGATTCCCTCTTTCTGGGCAAGTAAGGAGAACTTCTCAGAGGAGGAAATTCTTTAGCATGAAGAATGAGAATTTTGCCAGGTAAAGCAAGAAAGGAATTCCAGGTGAAGGGAATACCATAGTCCTGATGATTAGAGAAATTGTTGTGAAGACTAATCAAGAAGATGCATGTAAAGGTGTTTATACAGTACTTGGTGCTCAGCGAGGCGACTGTTTTCCTCGAGTGAATAGAGCGGACTCGGGAGATGAGGCAGGCAACGTGAGCAGAGGCCAGCCTGTACGGGACATACTATGTCATCTGATGGGCCTGGAATGCACCTCGAAGATAATAGAGAACCTTTGAAAAGTTTAATCAGGAGAGTAATGTGGTCAGATTATTATAAGAATATTTGTGATTTATTAGAAACATGGAAGTGGAAAGCCTTGAAATTTATATTATAAAAATACATCTAAAATTTATATTTCCATGGCAAGATTCAAGACTCCAAGTAAAAGGGAGCAAGAGAAAAAGAATATTGCAGAACATCCTCCGCAAAGACAGCCAGACATGTGGCTGCTCCGAAAAATTGCCCTGCATGCAGGGCCTTCCCACGCTCCACAGCACTGGGCACCACCCATCCCAAACACTCTCCTCTGACAACCTGAGGCCCGATTTCCTTAAGGTCTCTGGCTCTTACATGAGTACCCAGCAGCTTTGCGTGTGTGTGAACCCTAATATAAGTCATCTATATGAGAAAATACCATAGAGATACACTGAAGTTACACTGGTACTTGCATAAATTTTCCATCAAGTACTATTCTTTTTAAGGCACATGTGTTTATGTCCTTATGTGAGTCCGCATGAACATGGAACAGGGCTAGCTTAGAGGAAACTAAGGAAGGTCCTATTAGAATGGTCTTCAGGACATCGTGTATACAAATAAACAAAAATAAGCCTATTAATTTCAGCCAAGTAGGTAGTTATCTTGGAAGACAAAGAATGAACGTAATCAATGGCTAGGTGGCTGGTTGGCTGTGTTTGCTCATTAGAACACATACACACATCTAGTTAGTCTGCAGATAATCCCATAATCACTGGGGAGAAACTGCACCACTTCAGTGGGCTTCATTTTTGGTCCTGCCTCAGTATGTGCTTCCAAAAGCCTCACTGGGCCTCAGTGTCATTCCCAGTTTTGAGAGAATGGCACTTGAAATACCACTTTAGAATGTTTGTTTCTCGTGACAGCCTCCTCCTTGACAAATGGTTTCACTTTAATGATACTGGCGCGTTGGCTGGTGCTGACCCGAGGCCTGGCCTGCCAACCCCTGCTGTCAGTGGAACATTTCTCACATGGTGACTTTAATTTGCGAGGGGTTAGAGTTCGGGCAGCTGAATGTTGATGGAAATGATTGAATTTTCACATGCCTCCTGGGTTTACCCTTCAGATCTCAGGTCAAATTTCATTTCCTTGCAGAGGTCTTATCTGATCACTCCCTCTAAAGCAGCCCTGGTCACCGGTTCACCTTTATGGCACCACTCTGTGCCTTGCCTGCCAACACTCAACATAGCCTCCAGCGTCTTGTCCCTTTGTGCGACCATCTGTAAATTCTCCGAGGCTGGCACCTTATCTTGTTCAACTTTGTGTTCCCAACACATAAAACAGTACCTAGCCTAGTGCTGATTAGATAGGATTTCTTAAATGAATGAAGGAAGGAAGGAAGAGTGAAGGGGGAGAATAACTAAATTGATAAAAGGATCAGAATTGATGCTTCCAAGAAATACAAGATAACAAAATACTCCCTTTTGAGAAATCAATGGATCATTTTAGAATAAGTAACTTATCACAGGAAAACAACAGACCGAAAGCGTCACTTGTGGAACGGGTTCTCATTCAGGCTTTTTGAAAGAGTTCCTTCAATAACTTTACCTTTGACATTTAACAAATATCCATACACCGGCCCTGAGAAAAGTTCTGTACAAGAAGAGCCTTATTGGATCTCCCAAGACCTGAGCTTCATATGCAAATGTATTTTGTGGGAAGAGGGCACTCCTCAAAAGACAGGAGAGGTCCTCTTATCTCCAAATGGCAGAGAATAAACAGAACTGTTTAAGGCCCATAAATTAGCGCTTATCATACTTGCTTCTTGAAACTGGAAAAGAGTTCATTCTGAATTGCGAGAACTAAAAAGATAACCCAACATCACTGAGCTGTTCAAAATGTGTCTGAGTTTCTGACCCAGAGGAAGTAGTGTGTGGGAGACCGGCGTTTTGTGGGTGACTATTTCAGCATTGGTAAAGACGATTAAGGATATGGGGCTGCACAGAGGGAGAAAAGAAAGAGGAAGAGTTTTAACCACCTGCAAATTTGAAATGAACTAACCTCAATGGGGTTTCCAGAAAAAAGAACACATTCATGGCTACCTAGGACTATAATTTCAAAACTGAATAAGACTGGCTGACAAGGATACATCAGACAAGGGCCTGATCTCCAAAATATATAAAGAACTCACACAACTCCACTCCAGGAAGACAAACAACCCAATTAAAAAATGGGCAAAGGACTTGAACAGACACTTCTCCAAGGAAGACATACAGAGGGCCCAGAGACATATGAAAAGATGCTCAGCATCACTAGCCATCAGAGAGATGCAAATTAAAACCACAATGAGGTACCATGTTACACCAGTCAGAGTGGCCAACATAAACAAATCAACAAAGAAATGTTGGAGAGGATGCGGAGAAAAGGGAACCTAATACATTGTTGGTGGGAATGCAGACTGGTGCGGCCACTGTGGAAAACAGTATGGAATTTCCTCAGAAAACTAAAAATGGAACTGCCTTTTAACCCGGCAATTCCGCTGCTGGGATTATACCCTAAGAACCCTGAAACACCAATCCAAAAGAACCTGTGCACCCCAATGTTCATAGCAGCACAATTTACAATAGCCAAGTACTGGAAGCAACCTAAGTGCCCATCAGCAAAAGAGTGGATCCAAAAAAAAAAAAGAGTGGATCCAAAAGCTATGGTACATTTACACAATGGAATTCTATGCAGCAGAAAGAAAGAAGGAGCTTATACCCTTTGCAACAGCATGGATGGAACTGGAGAGCATTATGCTAAGTGAAATAAGCCAGGCAGTGAGGGACAAATACCATATGATCTCATCTTTAACTGGAACATAATCAACAAAAGAAAAAAGCAAACAAAGTATAACCAGAGACATTGAAATTAAGAACAATGTAACAATAGCCAGAGGGGAGTGGGGAGGGGATAGTGGGGAGAGGGGATTACATACTATAAAGGACACAAGGACAAAATCAAGGGGGAGGGTAGAGGTGGGGGAGGGAGGTGGGACTGTCTGGGGTGGGGTGGAAGGATGGGGAGAATATGCAGACAATTGTAACTGAAAATTAAAATTTTAATTAATTATTTTTTTAAAGACTGGATGAATTAATATTTTTGAATGAAGAAAAGAACCGTTTGATGAATAATACAGCTAACAAAACATTTTGAGGCTTTAGTGGGCAAAAGTGGTCATTCAAAGAGTTGTATGAAGTGTTTCCTTATAATAGTTATGGCAAATATTTATTGCTTTATAAAGTAGAAAACTCTCCAAACCTGGCCTCATTAAAGGGAATGGCAGGCCCATTGGAGTGAAGCCTTGAATGACATGAGGGAATTGAGCCAGGTGACTTTCAAACTGTCTCACCCCCAGCATTCTCTTGAACAAACTTTCAGTGGAGAAAAAGTAGAGATGACAACTACAAGGAGATCTTTTTTCCAGACCGAATGGACACTGGTGAACTGTCTCCTCCTCCCTAGAACACAAAAAAGGAACATATTGGTTAAGAGTCAAAACGATCCTGGTAAAATGCCAGCTCTCCTACCAAAGAATTATAGATGTTAAGCGCGTTAGTTAATCTTAGTTTCATCTGTAGATTGTGAATAACATAATAGTATCTACTTGACAAGGTGGTGTCTCACTAAAGAAGATAGAGTGGCTGCCACTCACTCCTGAGCAGTACACTGCAGCCTGTGGTCACGGGGGGAGCGTGGGCATCCAAGCCCACCCCAAGGCTGTGTTTCTGGGGGCGTTCTCGTCTTATACCCTGACCTTCCAGAAAAATACATTGAATTCCATTTCATTATTCTGTGTTCTTTATGGCTTCTTGTATATACTTCTTTCTTTCTCTTCAAACTGATGGTTTAGGTTTCCTCATTTGTCATTTATGAATGGACTGATATTTAAAATACAAATATACACACAGAGAAATGCATACAAACATACACAACCACATATATATATATATTTTTTATAACAGGTGTGCTCACCAAGTCAATCCAGTCACAGATAAGCATATCCCTCAGTCCTTTACAACTAACAATTTCTCACACTGGGATTCCATCCACATTTGCACAGCTGTGACAATGTGATTTTTCATGGGCACACAGATCTTGTAATACAGCAAAAATTCACAGGAGTATTTAAAAGTTAAAAATGTCTTAAATACAATTTTGCATAAACATTACTTTCTTAAAAACAGGGATCTAAAACTTTCATATGGTAAAAGACAAAATTTTGGTTTTTAATAGTTTCTGCCAAATATTTCATAAGAGCTTCTGAGATCACCTTCAGAGTAATGGGTAACCCCCTCCTGAGGCAGAAAGACAGTGGTCTTTCTAGGGGAAAACTAAGTTCCACAAACATCATCGCAGAGAGCTGCCCAGGGGAAAAGGCCATCACGCCCAGCCACTGCATAGATCAACAGCTCCCCTTGCGTTCCTGCAAGGTCATTTTTGTTGGGAAAATGAACACAGTTCCTCTGAAATCCCAGCTGAGTGGAACCAGCTCTCCTGAGAGGAACAAAGGAGAAGACTGACATTTAGTGAGCGGTTGACATTTGTTGACACTGTGCAAAGCACTGTTTTCTGAGTCCTCCAGACAAATCTACGAGGTCAGTTGTATTGCCCTCATAGGAGAGATGAATTGCCTGAGACTTACTGAAGTTAACTGATTTGCCCAGGCTGTGCAGCTAGTGAGAGGTGAACCAGGGTTTCTCAAAGTGTGGGCCCAGGGACCCTCACACCAAATCACAGAGAGCTTCTTAAAACCCCAGATTCTTCCCACACCCAAACCTGCATAACCAGAATGGGGGCTGGCAAAGGAGAAGAAGCTGCATTAAAAGGCAGGGCCAGGGATGGGGCGAAGGAAGAGAACATCAATTTGTTGTTCCACTTATTTATGCATGTATTTGCTGATTCTTGTAAGTGCCCTGACCAGGGATTGAACCAGCAACCTTGGTGTATCAGGATGACATTCTCAGTTGTTTAGAATGTCGTCCTGATACACCAAGGTTGCTGGTTCAATCCCTGGTCAGAGCACTTACAAGACCCTCAAGAGGGTCTGTGGTGGTTAAATTTTCATAAAAACAAATGTAAGAAAATGTTCATTCTTAGACCCATTTTTTTCTTCTGTTGAAATACTTTGTTTTACTTTGGATAGGGTAATAGCTTTAGCTCCATTGGTACAGTCCTTCTCACCCACATCTTCATCTTAACATCAAAGCTAATATAATCCCACTCCCAGGTATTTACCCAGAGGAGTGAAAGCAGGTACTCAGACAAGTATGTGCACTCACATTAACGGGAGTGTGATTCGCGGTTGCCAAGAGATGGAAACATCCCAAGTGTCCATCAAAGGATAAATGGATAAACAAGTTATGGTACATACAAAGGATGGAACATCATTCAGTCATGAAAAGGAATGAAATACTAACACATACTATGACAGGGTGAACCTACAAAACATGCTAAGTGAAAGAAGACAAACACAAAACATCACATGCTTTATGGTTCCATGTATGTGAACTATCCAGAATAGATCAATTCAATGGGATAGAATGCAGATTGGTGGTTCCCAAGGACTGTGGGGGAGGGGAAAGGAAAGGGAGTAACAGGGAAAACTGCTTAATGAGTAATTGGTTTTACTCAGGGAAGACAGAAATGTTTTGGAATTAGAGGAAGTGGTTGTACATCATTGTGAATATACAAAATACCACTGAATTATTCACTGTAAAATGGTTAGTTTTACATTATGTAAATTTCACCTCAATAAATTATTTTTTACAATACAAATAAAAGATTTTATTAGCTCCTAACTTTCCCTCACGTTTGGTCCAAGATTCTTGCTAAGACTATTTTCTGCGTTGATTTCCCTGTATTAAGTGCCTAGAGTTCTATGGCCAACAGATGGCGCACTATTTTCAGTTTTGGCTGAAGTGTGAGAACGTCACAGGAAGGGTTGCCCCTCCCACACAAAGGGTTGTTTGCACTAATGAAAAGAGAGTAAACATGTGTGCTTAATCTCTGTTATATAGTCAGAAAAATTGACTGACGTTTCTTAACTTATCTTGGAAATTGCTTTAAACCTAATCATAAAGTGAATATAAAGCAGTGACTTAGAGGATAGATGACGTTTTCACGTGTGGTCAAAACTGCAAAGATTTGTAGAGAAGCATCAGTTTTACAATCTGATAGACCTGGGTTCTGATCCAAACTCCACCGTTTGTCCATCACGTACCTTGAGAAAGTTGTTCATTCTCTCTGGATGTCAGTTCTCATGTCTGCAAACTATTGATAATATCTACTTCTGAAGGCAACCACAACAATGAGAAACAATGTATTTGTCAAGTGCTTTGCAAAAATGTCGATATAGTAAGTACTCAATGAAATATAGGTACTCTAGTAAGTAACAGATAAAATATTAACATACAGGTATGATTTCCCTGCCTTGAGGTCATATGTATTTCAGTGCAGTTCATTAATATCACTTGCTTGTGAAAGAGATAGATTTTGAAGCATCAAATATCTGTCTTTATGTTCTCAGTCGAAAGTCTTAATGAGTAATGGGTTTTACTCAGGGAAGATGGAAATTTGGGGGAATTTTTTGGTAGGTAGATAGAAATGTTCATGCTTTCTCTAGATGAAACACTGAAGTGATACTATACAAAGCAGAGAGTTCACAATATATGTTTTAAGTGGAGGGATAAAGGAGCTCACAAAACAGCAGCATTACAGTGTAGCTCCAATTTTGTTTAAAAAACTGTGTATATCTCTGGTCAGTGTGGCTGAACTGGTTGGAGCATCGCCTTGTAAACCAAAAGTTCGTGAGTTCAATTCCAGTCAGGGCACATGACTGTGTTGCAGGGTCAGTCTCCGGGGTCGGCCAGGGTGTGTGCCAGAGGCAACCGATTGACGTTTCTCTCGCACATAGATGTCTCTCTCCCTTTCTCTCTGCCTGCCTCCACCTCTCTCTAAAATCGATGAGCATGTCCTCGGGTGAGGATAAAAAAAAATTTTTAACCAAAATACTGTGTATAACTGGGAAGATATGTGCCAACATGTTAATAATGTTGGTTATCTCTGGGTCATGAAACTAAAGCTGATCTGAATATTCTTAATACCTTTCTTTATATTTTCTGTGATAATATGTATTCATTTCTATTTACAAAACCCCTTCCTCGTAATGCTACAAAGCTAGGCATATATCAAATATGGACACTGCAGGGCTTCCTCTGTGAACCAGCAGGCTGTATGGAGGCACCCCTCTCAGAGCTCAGGCACGGGGCTCTGAGTACCTCCCTCCCTCCTACTTAGACTTCTCAGTTGGTGGGGGGGGGGGGGCTGCAGACAAGCCCAGCTCTGCTTCTCTTGGCCGGTTTTTCGGGCCAGCTCATGGAAACAGTATCTACGAGGTGTTCAAACAATTGATTGAAAAGCAGAAAATTCAGTCAGCCTCCGGCTGAACAAACAAAACAACATAGCAATTTTAACCTTTCTTACTAAGCTTATTCATGAGATGTGGCTTTTATATTTGTGATAAACTTAGGGATATGTATAAAAAAATTTAAGCATTCATGTACATTTGACTCAACAACTGCATTTTTAGGACTCTGACCTACAGAGAAGCGTACACACGCACCAAGGGTTATGCAGGTCAACGTGCTTTGTACAAAAAAGTTCCACTAATAAGGAAATAATGTTAACATTATAAGACGTTCATGCTATGGAATGTATGCAGCTGTTAGAATGCTATACATTTCTAAATATGGACATCAATCATCTCCCACACACATTAAGTGAGGGAAAAGGAGTAAGAGAACTGTAACAAAAATATGGTCTCATTTATGTTTTAAAAAACTATACGTGTGTGCATATAATGTTTATATATATTTATAGATGTAAATACATAGACATATTAAAAAGGGTCTACAATGGTAAATACCTAATTACTGTATTAACAATGATTATGTTAAAAATCTAGGGAAGGTAGATTTTTTAACTATATTTTCTGGTATTTTTTAAACTGTCACCCAAGAATATTTTTATTGATTTTACAGAGAGAGGAAGGGGGTGGAGAGAGAGAGAGAGAGAAGCATTGATGTGAGAGAGAAACACTGATCAATTGCCTCCCATACTCACCCTCACCAGGGATCGAACCCATAACT